>NC_060268.1:22295067-22595093 GCF_021613505.1 Equus quagga
TTTATGTGAACAGCCTGGCCTTTTTATTATCCAAAGAAAGTTATAATAAGTAACACTTATTGGCTGATCTAATGGTTAAGATTCCGTGCTCTCACCAGGTTCGTTTCCCAGACAGAGAACTACACCACTGATGTTGGTTGTCATACTGTGGTGGCTGCGTGTTGCTGTGATGCTGAAAGCTCTGCCACTGGTATTTCAAATACAACAGGGTCACCCAGGGTGGACAGGTTTCAGTGGAGCTCCCAGACTAAGATACACTAGAAAGAAGGACCTGGCCACTTATTTCCAAAAATTTGGCCATGAAGACCCTACGAATAGCAGCAGAACATTGATATGGCACCGGAAGGTGAGAGGATGGTGCAAAAAGACTAGGCAGGGTTCCGCTCCGCTGTACACAGGGTCACTAGGAGCTGGAATCAACTTGATAGCACTAACAACAGCAACACTTATTGAGTGTCCATTGTGGGTGCTGTTACAAACATTTTGCATAAAGTATCTCATTTCATCCTGATGACAATCTCCTGGGCGGGTGTTAACATCATTATTTTATAGATAAGGAGATCAAGGCAGGCACAAAGAGGCACACAATTTGATGGGGTCAAAGAGAAACAATTGTCAGAATTGTGACTCAAACACAGGCTCGCTGGCTCTGGAACCCTTCCACTTACCGGGGGCCTAATGCTTTTTACTTTCACATTTTTAGTTGCCAGTTCTCTGGAAGACTGTGACCCGTTCATTCATGTGTCTTTGTATTCTCTGGAGCTACGTCTCTGCTCCTTTTCCTTCCCTTTTTTGAAAAGAGAAGCAAAGAAGCCCTATATGATGCCAAGAATGAGGTAGTTAAGATTTAAGTGAAACTCACAACAGAAGTGATTTGGGGATTATTGTTTTGAGTGGGTTTCTTGGGATGTGACAAAGGGAAATGAGACTGAGAGATTCAGGTATTGCAAGCCTGTTTAGGTCAACAGTTGCAAGTTTAGCAAGGAATTTGGTGTGAGGAAGGAGAGCAGGGCCAGATGTTTGATCCAAGTCAAGAGACAGTAAAGGAATGATGGAAAGTGGGAACAATTTTCTGTTTTGAAAAACTACGCAGCGTTAGAGAATGATTTCTCCTTTTGTGCTGCTATGCTATTTTAACCTCATGCCAGGAATAGTCTTAATGTAATTACCTGAAAATAAATGAGGAAGAATATGTGCTGATTTCTACTAAGTATGTTGTTGCTATCAAGAGAACAAGGGAAAAAAATAAATGAGTAACCAAATTCCTAAGGACTAAAACCTTTGAACTGCAAAATGTTATGATGTTTAGCCAGCAGAAATAAGTCTACTAAATGGTCAAGAAGCATTAAAAAAAATTAACTTGGAAGCTTTGGCCAATGTTTGACCTATTTCATCATAAATAAAGTTTGGAAGGTAAGCTTTGAGAAGTAAAATTCACGTAGATATATTACTCTTACCTGTAAAGTTACAAAATTATAGGAGAAAATTGGCTATTTCTCTATTTGGAGTGGGAGAAGAATGGGTTCCAAATATGGAAGCACATCTCCAGTTTATATAGTAAATCTATCTATAGAGATCAATATAGAGGTTTTTACCTCGTTGAAGCACTTTTCTTTCCATTTACTGGGTTCTGAAAGTAATTTTCAGATTTATAACATACTCGATTTAAAGCAAGTTTTAAAAATCTGATGTGTGTGAGGTGTTTGAAAGGAAAACAATAAAATAAGTTTATTGGGATCTCAGTCAACATTTTACTTTAGAACAGATGTTGGAAACCAGCTAGGCCTTTAAAAGGGGAGAGTATGGGTTGATGAACATCCAAAGGAGTTTAGTTACTATATTTCTAAGGTAGCTTTGCCTGTGTGGTTGCCTGTGAATAAACCCCCAAAATATAAGTTTTATTCCTAGGAAGTTTGTTTTTCAAGAGCTGCTTGATTATTTAGATACCTCTAAAAGGAAAATAAATATTTTTACCTATTTTCTTGGGGAGTCCATAGAAACTAAGGATAATATTTTCTGTAAAATTTCTACAGTGCTGGAGATTGGGTCTAGCAGCCCAGTGCGCAGTCTTACCTTCTTTAAGAAGCATTCCCAAATCTCCCTAGTAGGAATTAATCTATACCTTCTTGATTCATGGATTCATTCAACAAACTATTATTGAAAGCGTACTATGGGGGATTACAGCTGTGAGCAAGATAAACATAGTCCCTGTCTTCCCAGAACTCACGATTTCCCAGGGAATACAGAGTAGGTACAGAGAGTTAAAAGGCAGTATTATTACTGCTGTAATGAATGAAGTTAGGCTGCACACAGATGTGGGAAGACTTCTTGGAGAAAGTGCTATCTAAGCTGAGTGAAGTTAACTGGGTGAACAGAGAGGATTAGGGGAGCAATATATGAGGCTGGGGAACCAGCTTTGTGCAGGGAGTGAAAGAGACCTAGAGGTTCTGAGATGGAAAGCAGTTCAGAGTAGGTGGAGCTTGGAGCCTGAGGGAGGAGGAAGTAGACAAAAGAGAAGCTAGAGGGAGAAACAGTGGCTCTAGAACCCTGAGAGGCATGAGGTCATCACTGTTCAAGGTCAAAGAGGTAAGGGACCCAATCCTAGAATCCCAGAGTTTATTTCTTGGGACCGACTCCTAATACCGAGTACTGCATCAGTCAGAGAATAGATGCCTTGCTAACATTTCAAATAGAGGTGATTTACATAGGGAATTGAAGACAAAGGGTATTGGAGGGCTGAAATCTTGACTAGTGGAAGCAGAGGTAAAATAGAGATTAGTAACTTCATGAAGCAGCTGCCATCCCTAGGGTTGGGGGGAACAAAATGGAACGGGTGTGGTTAACTAAACCTAGAAACTCAGAGCAGGGACCACCATAGAGCTGGCATGCTGACTGCTAAGGGGGTGCTTGGACCCCTGGGGAGGGGTGGCCTCTTAGCTGGTGCTCCAACCATCAAGGGGGTCTGTGGCTACTATACAGAGTGCTAAAAGCATGGGGAGCTACAGCTGTCTGCTACTGTGGAGTGTGACAGGAGCTGGAAAACAGGAGGAGAGTTTCTTCTCCCCGCTTCTTGCCAGTGGCTCCCATTGGCAGAATTCAACAAGAAGCCAGTTGCAAGGGAGTCTGGGAAATGTGGTTTGCAGCAGGATACAAAAGAGTGGGCTTGGGCAGAGAGACAGCTGGTGAGTAATCTGCCCTGGGCATTTTATAAAAGTAACTCTAGCTGTACCTGGAAAGTGGATGGGAGGGAGGCAAACCTGGATTCGGACTGATCGGCTCAGAGGTTGTTACCTAGACAGGAGATAACTGCAGCCTGATTTAGGGCGAGAACAAGAGAGAGAAAGAGAAGTGGGCAGATGTAGAGAAATTTAGAACGCAGAATTGAACAGGATTTGGTGACTGATGTGTTGTGACGGATGAGGGGATACGTCAGAGGGAATAAAGGAGAGGAGGCCTTAAGGAGGAAACTTGCGTTTCTGACTCAAGTTGATGGTGGTGCTGTTTACCGAGGTAGGAACATAGGACTAGAAACTGTTTAGAGGAAGATGATTCATTCTTGCTTTGGGCGGTTGAGTATGAGGTGCCCGTGGTTCATCCAGCTGGAAATTCATTGTGGATATCTAGTCAGATGTAGATGTGATGAGTTTTCAGCATATGGGTGGTCCTTGAAGTTTTAGGAATGAATGAGATTACCAAGGGAGACTATAGAGTGTGGAGAGAAGCGAGCATAGGGCAGAATCCGGAGGAACAACAACATTTTAGGAAAGAGCACAGTAGTGAGACCAGTTTGTGAAGGAGACTGAGAAAGAGCGGTCAGAGAGGTTGGAAGAACATCAGAGTGCATGATGTCCCCGAAGCCAGGAAAGACTGTTGAAAGAGAAGGTCGTGGTCGACACTTCAAGTGCTCCAAAATTTGCTGTTCAATGTTGTTTGTGTTTCTTTTATCACACTCATCAAGTCTGCCTGTTTTTCAGAGTTACTTAGGGGTGATTCTCCTCTAGTGTGATGCAGGCCTGAGACTCTGTGCTATACGGACCTCAGCATCTGGCATTGATGTTTTGCACATATGTATGTGCTTGATAGGAGTTTATTGCATTCGATTTATTAGCTGTCAGCAAACTCCAGCTTGTGGATTGGCCAGTTGTTTTTGTAAACAAAGTTTTTTTGGAACACAGGTCTGCCCGTTCATTTATCTGTTGTCTGTGGTTGCTTTCATGCTTTAACAACAGAGCTGAATAGTTGCCACAAAGACCTTATGGCCTACAAAACCTAAAATATTTACTATGTGGCCCTTTAGGTTTGCTGATCCCTGGATTACGGTTCTGAAGCTGTTTTCTGTAAGCTGATAAGATTGTGTCTTTGACTTTTCCTTTTTTAAAAATCTTTTTATTATGTTTAGGAAAAATGTAGAGCATAGACCATGTCTTCTTGGGCTCGGTCATGGTCTTGTTTTTGGTATGAAGGCAGCAGAGCCAAGGAAAAGAAAAGTTAACAGATGGTTACAGCAGTCTGTTTCAACATGACTGTGGGGCTAAATAGTACCGTATAAGGAAAACTGCTAGGGCAAGGAAGGCGGAACAGGAGGGAGCGTGGATCCATGCGTTTAAGACAGGCCTTTTCAGCTTTGTGATATACTAGGTCCTGGGCTGGGCGCTAGGATTTCTCTAGTAGCTCAGAATCTGGTTGGAGACACAGACCCGTAAGCAGAAACTTAGAGTTCCCTATAATGTGCTAGGCACAGTGATAAAGCTGTGCACAGGTGGTACAGAAAAGGGACACCTAACCCAGCCTGGGGAGAGGCAGTGGGAGGAAGAACGACCATGTTGGGGGGAGGCCACCAGCTGCCATATTGCCACTTCAGAGCTGGAAGTGGATGCAGAGGATCTGAGGCTGGGCGGGGCCGTCTAGCAGCTGTCTAGTCGGAAGTCCCGTGTGAGAAGTAGGGCCCTTGAGGCTGTGCGGTCGTGGAGAAAAGGCAGTTCTGAGAGATCTTGTCCATCACCAAAGTTTGTCTTCTAGGCATTCTTTTTTTTTTTTTTTTTTTTAGATGACATATTTAGTGTGGTTTGAGTTTGTGGGAATCATAACCTTGAATTGGTTGATATTCTCCTTACATAAAGTACAGAAGTCATCTTGCATTAGTATGTCTTTTGACTGGATTTGTCTTGCCTTTAGGGACGATAAAAGCTCAGTGAGCTGAGCATCTAACATAGGCAAGGAAAGTTCTCTGTTTATTTAAAGCTCTGAACTTGCTGTCACTTTATTATTCATGCCTCTCAATAACTGCAAATTACACCTTCACATTAGTCTGACTGTGGTCTCCCAATGACCTGTGTGAACTGATTTGGGCCGGTGTTAGTCCTAACATATGAATAAAGAAAGTGAGACACATGCTTGCAGATTTTAAGTTATTTGTTGATATTCATTGTTTTCAGTAAGTTCTCTTGTTTGCAGGTAACAGCAACGCATTCCAATCACTTGAGGAAAATAGGAGTTTTTCATAACCGTGCATATGAACTGGAAAGCTGGGCGAACCTGGGCATCTCTGGGTGCTTTCTTCTCTCTCCACCCCTCTACTCTCTGCGTAGTTGCACCGTCCTTTCCTCAATCTAAGATCAGTTTTCTCTGTAACTTCCGCTTATATGTGATGTGTGTTCTCCCCTCAGCCTCTTTCTGCATCATAACTGAGAATTAAAGCTTCAGTTCTTGCTGCTATTGGGTCATTTGCTTTGTTTTCTTTCAGAATCTGATTGGCCCAGCTTCTCTTTTCAAACAAGGCCATATTGCACTGGACTGACTCTTCCTGGGTCAAGGGCCCTCCTCTCTTCCACTCATGTTGGAATGGGAAGGTGTACCCACGTGGTTCATAAAAGCAGGAAGTTGGGAGCTCCCCTCAGAAGCATAAAGTGAGAAGCAAGGCATCCTGAGTTGTGACCTGTCCAGTACATCTCTTCCCTTCCTGGCCTGTAACTCATTTCCTACACACCCTTCCAAAGATACCCTCCTCTAATATAATCCAATCCCCATAGGTAAAACCACACATTCACTTACGCTTTTCCCACCAGGAAGCATCCCAAAGTCATAGTCAGCTGCTACGTTGAGAAACAGTCATGGGACCACTTAAAAAGCATCATCCAATCTGAATCCACAACTCTCAGTGTTGTCCATTTCAACTCTAGTTCTCTCATGATCCAGTCTAGCCATTCTACGTGAAACGCCGACATACCCTGTGCACAATGGTGGAGACCATCTTAATACTCATTTAAGAAAGGGGAGATGAAATTTCCACCTCTTCATCTAGCTATGAGAAAGACGCATCATACATTGGTCACTGGCTCAGCCTACGCTCTGTGTAGTAGAAGAGAGCCAACATCTGGAGGTGGGTGGCCTCCTGCTGGCATTCTGAGGCCAGATGCTTGGAAGTAATAAGGTTTATTGGAGCAGTCTTGACTCATAAGCCCTTGGCTTGTTGCCTTGCCTCTTTTACCATGAAATAAATCCCCTGATCTGTCAACAACCACTCTAGAGTTGTTGTCTCTAGGTTGTGAATTGACATGAGTCTTTGGAAACACTCTGGAACCTTCTATTTTCTTCCTGTGACTTTCCTTCTGCTTTTCTTCTTTGTGCCTTTCCTTGTTAAAAGCTGGTTGTAGAGGTTTTTTTTCTTCTTTTTTTTAGTTCTCCAGTAGTTAATAATGTGACATTGAATAGAAATATCACTCAATGGATGCATCTCAAACCAGAATCTTTTTGGATTTTTTTCCCTTCAACCCCTGTTAAGAATTTAAAGCACTCTGATTTTGTAACAGATAAAGTAGGTATCTATGGGGCTTGAATTCTGTAATCAAGCTTGTTTATTTCTGAGCATTCTTTCTTGGCTAATTTCCATGTGGTTTCTAAGTTAATTGCATAGAAAAAACCCCCAAAATTTAGTTTTCTGCACTATATTGACATGGTTTTTGCATTTGCATTTAATCATTTGTGCTTCTTCTATCTCAGTAAGTACAGTGAGCTGTCTTTATATTTACTTACCATTGAGAACTATGTGATAAATGAGGAGTAGAGTTAGAATAGAGGAAGTCAGCATAGTCATTTTGTAAATAAGCATCAGTGAATGCTGCCACCGTCAACCACCAAGTAACTTCAAACTAATTAAGGCATTGGAGTGTTTGGGTTTTTTTTTTTTTAATAGCATATTTTATTTATCTAGTAGAAGTTCCTGAGTCCCAGCCCTGCCCTCTTTCTCTTCAGGGCTTCCCAGCTTTTGCTGGCTTGGATTGGCCCTTACCCAATGAGAAACCATTCCATTAACCATCACACTGATGCAACTATCCAGAGCCATAGGGGAGTTTCTGTGTTATAGGAAAACACACAAAGAATTAACAGACCAATTATGTAATGATGCATAGTGTTAGGTATTTCATACAGGGAGTGTAATAGGTGGTGATTATCATGGGATTGATCCTTTGGCATCCTGTAATCTATTGCTCTCCAGGTATTTTTGAGATAAACAGAGAAATCTTAGAAGTCTACTGCACGGACTAAGAGAGAAAGGCTAGATAAAAAGTTCCTTTAAGAGAGCAAAATGCAGATCTTATGTGTGTAAGCTCTCCGTATGAAGCTAGTGGTCCTTATGAGAGCAGTGGTTATTGAGAGCCCCCTTGCAGGTTCGGAGCTCCATCCATCATAGTCTCCTGACCACGCCCACCCTGCTGTACCTCTCCAGGTGCCGCCATTATCTTGTGTCGTAGCATAGACTTGGAACACAGTAGACAGTCGATGAAATGCCTGGTTGAAAGGATGAAAATGTGAGTAGGTAAGGTTTTGGCTTCAAATTTCTGTGAAATACTGACTCTTTAAGGTTATGTATAGAGATTAAATAGGATATCAATGAAAGAAAACTACCAGGCTGGTGTTGGAGGAATACCGACTGAGTAGACGAACATCCTTGAATATGCATCTTTGCCCATTTGTTCAATGATTTCCTTAGGATAAATTCTTACGAGGAGAATTGGTGTTGTGCCTATTTTCAGAGCTCTGGATAAATAAAACTGAGGTGTCCTCCAGAAGCTGTATATGAGACTGCTGGAGTCCCCACCCTCGACATTTCACCTCGTTTGTTTTTGTGTCTCCAGAGCCTGCTTGGTGGCACTTCCTCAGAGCAGTTGGCTTGTTGGGAGGGGGTGAGAATAGAAGGTGTTTATAAACTTTTAAGATGACTATGTGATATGAACATTTGGCTTGTTTTTGTTTGTTTTGATGTCTTTGGTTTAATTCTCCAAAGTTCGTGTGATGATTTCTTGATCTCTGCTTTACTCTCCCATTGGGCATTTTCTTTTTTTCTCTCTTGTAAACTGTGCTCTTCCTATCTTATATATTCTTACAACTTTTCCAAGCATGCTAATTAATTTAGTATCTACACCAGGTTCTTCAGTATCTACACCTGGTTCAATTCAGTAACCAGACAGGAATAAATTAGTGAACAGGCCAGATATAAGAAAAACAGGGCCACCTGGATGATGAAGGTCAATTGACGTTAAGCCTCAGTTTGGGCAATAGAATAGGGAGTGGTGGGGACTGAGGAATTTGAGATTATAGAGATACTGGTGGTGGGGGTGCAGGCCTAGTGTTGCTAGATCTTCCCAATTTGCAAGAGAAATTGGAGACCTGTTTTACATAAAATATGCATTCTTAACATGTGCATGGGCCAAGAAAACTTATTCTTGCAAAACTCTCCATTTATGACCTCAGGTCTATCCCCTCCTGCTTCAGTGAATGGGGATGAACATTTTAAAAGTAGTTTTCCTTTCACCTCCCCCTTCCCCCGATACTACTTAGTGCCAAAGGGACATTTGAGGAGTTTATATGTGTCCCAGACCCCTTCTTCTGTGGGAGCTTCTCCGTGGCCATTTCTTTCTTTTCCATGCATGTTCCTGGAGTTTCCTCTTGCTGTTCTGAAAGTGCGTAGGGGCTGTGCAGAAACATGTCCCTGCAGATGTCCTCTGTGCTCACCTTAGGTCAGGTGTGTCTGTCTGACTAAGGCAGTCCAGGGCACGCGCCTTGCTCGGATCCCAGGTGGAAGCTGGGTGTATGTTCTAGGTCACTCAGAGCCAGCGGCTTCTGTGGCTTTCCATGGAAGTGGATCTTCCTGTGTAATCCGTGCAGGCAGACCTAATTAAATTCTTTAATTACATTTCTTGCACAGGCTTAGCAGAGTCTGTATCTCCTGATCACCAGCCTCTGAAGGATTAAAGTGTTTGCCGCTTCTGCTGCTGTGGAGCGGCAGTTTCCGATTCCTCATTTAGTCTGGCGGTTGCCTGTTTTCCTTGTCTTTCTCCTCAGTTAGACTCTTTTCCCTTGAGTATGTCTAATTGGCCTGTAATCTCCATCCCTTGCACAGGGCCTAGGTCAGTAATTACTCAGTAAATGTGTGGTGAGTGAAGGATAGGTGCTGTCCTTAGATGAAATTTCTTTGTTACCTCTGACAATAAGGAACAGTATGTGCTAGAACAGAAATCTTCATCAAAGCCAGATGACTGTCCACTCAGAAGGCTTGGAGAGCTGTGGCTCCACATTATTTGATTTCCTTGTCTGACAGTTAGTGGTGAATGATAGTGACTGTTATTCTTTATCCCTTTAATTGCTGAACCCACAGGGCCTGTCTACATTGATTTCTTTTCAACTGCTCCATTGGTTGGCTTATGTGTTGACGTTCTTCTCTTCTCCCCACTGGAGTGTAAGCTCCGTGAGGGAAGGGACTGTGTTGATCTTGGTCCCCTCAGTGTCTAGGACAGTGTTTCATGTCGAATGAGTGCGGCTGTGTCTTGTCCCAGCTCTGCTCTGCTCTGTGTGCTCCTTTTCTCTCTTTGCTCTTGTCCTTGCCTTTTTTAAAGGTCTACACAACTCTGCATCTCCCTTGGGTGACAACACTCCATCCACAGTCAGACAGACTTAAATTGGCTCTCTCATTATTTTCCTGCTTGTGGTTCCGTATGGTGAGGCAGAGGGGTGTGGTGGAAGCAAGACAGGATTGCAAGAGGAAAATCCATCTCTTTCTTGGTTGAGTCTAGCGGAGTCATTAAGGGAGGTCCCTTCTCTGAGCCTTGTTCTCTCTACCTGTCAAGGAGAGATGATAATACCTTCCTACATCCCTCACAAATTGGGAAGATGAAATAGGATGATACTTGAGGAAAGCTTTGTAAAATACGCTGTGACGTGTATGTGCTTTTGCAGATGTAAGCGGACATGCTTATATGCTTGTCTGCCTTTCCGGAAGCAGGGCGCCCAAGTGGGAGCAGGCTGACCCAGGGAGCTGGTTTCCTAAACTCCTTCCTCATCCTTCACAACAATCTTGTGAAGTGACTGGCACTACCCCATGTTAAAGATGAAGATATGATATGAATCTCAAGAGATGTAGAATTTTAGCCAAAATTATTCACTGAGGAAGGGCAAAGACAGACTCAGACCTCGATCACCTGAGGACAAATCTAGCCTTCTTTTCACCATCCGGCATCTGTAAGATTGGGGTAGGGGAGAAGAGACTGCTGTGCCTTGGCCCCAGATTCTGCATGGTGAGCCTGATCTCCTATGCTTGAACATCTCTGTTCATACGTGATACCATAAAATTCTACTAGTGTTAGCCTGAGTTAGTATTAGAGTAGTATTCAATTGATAGATTTTTCTTCCCTATAAAACCTGCACAGCTCGTTAGGTCAGAAGTTATTTTCTGGAACGTGCTGATTAAAAAAGGGGTTGACATTGAATGACAGAAGAGCTGATTGAATGGGGCAGAATCTGCATTTGCATATGGACCTTGAGTCTGACCTGGATTTGTAGGCTATTCCTTGGCATCCCAAGACACAGACCAGGATGCCCACCTACCCGTCCATCCCGTTTACATGGAAATTTAGCCATTGATGGGATGCTGGATTCTCTCCAAGGCATTCTAGTTTGTTGCTTCTGGGGAGTCTCAAGTGAACCTGTGACGACTCTTCAGTTCCCCAGCAGGACCTTGTGCAGCTGTGTGTGGAAATCAGGATAATTCCGGCATTTCTGAGAGCACTTTAATAGAGCACTGATTACAGATTGCAGGCACCTGGTGGTGTTTTGGGACTGAGGCTGCAGGGTGCAGTTCCAAAGACAAGAACTGGGCTTGACAGATTCTTGTTTTCCTGTCCTGTGGTTCCCCTGGGCCTGGAATAGGTTCTGAGGAATCCTTGCAATAGCTGATCCAGGCTCCTGGCATCATTAGCATATGCTTTCAGACCACCAATGCCAGGGCATCCAATCCCAGACTGATAATGGACTTGTGACTTTGCCCGGGGTGCATTCTGCCTTCAGTGGCTCAGAGCACTGAGACTGTAGGAGGGGCTCCTGTTAGTTGGGATCAGAACAGAGCCCAGTGGCTTGGGACTTGGCCAAAACTATCCCGCGCTTCTTGGACTGTCTCAGGCTGTTCCACTTGGGCAGGCCATCATTGCTTTTGGCCTTGACAACCAAGTGAGAAAACAAATTGAAAACTCAAGGGAATAAAAGGTGATAGCCAAAAGTTGAGGTCTAGAAATCTATGGGCTAGAGGTCTTCTAGTTCAGCCTTAATTTTGTGCCAATTCATATAAAAATAAATGAATCTGAGAAGATTCCCCACTGTGATAAATCATGTTTTTTTTCTCTTTCCCCCTTTTTCCTGACATACCACCTATTCTCGTCTTCCACATACTTGTGACTGCTATGATAACTTTTACTTGAATGAGCATTGCTGCAAAGTGGAGAGCTATGGCTATCCCTAATCTTGGCTTGCTTCTCTTCAGTTGTATGATTTGGGAATTATCCTCTGGACTTCAGACTTCTTATGATTTAAGGGAGAGAATTGGATGAGCTAGACAATCCCTAAGATCATTTCCAGCTATTAAAGCTTTAAGCATAAGAATGTCAACATACTAATTTGCCCACGCCTTTCAACTTAAGTATAAGCTCCTGGTTGGCAGGACCCAAAAACGTGTCAAGGGATGGTTGTTGCCTAGCTCATTTGGAAGGTCTTGCTGAGATCCTTCTCAGTAAAGTGAAGGGGATGGAATTCCCCTTGCTGACCGTTTAAATTTATGAAGCCCAGGGCATTGCTGCTGGGGAAGCATGTAAGGTTGCTGGAAGCCCTGGCTGAAAATGATAGAAGGCATAGAAAGAGTGAGCATGGAGGTAATAAGGAGGGTCCAGGTTGTACTTTCAGAATGCCAGAGGGGGGTAATACAGCAAAGGAAGTGGAAAGAGGAGGTTCTCTTGAGAACCAGCAGAAACCTTTGAAATATGTGCCTTTCATAGTTAAGCCTTTTCCGGTTTGGAAAATAGCCTACAAGGTTCATAAAACTGCCTTGTGGCAGCCATCCAAGATCCTTCCAGGAGTTGACTCCTGTTGTAAACTGCTGTCTCCAAAGGAGGCTGACGAACAGCTGTGATGGGCTTCGGCGGGCATCGTCCTGTTTATGGAGACAGAGATCTGTTGTAGACCCCCTCTGCTAAGGTATTCTCAACTCCCCAGTTTTTTATTTGTGGAATCAAAACAAGCTCTATTCTAACCAGGCTGTGTGATCCTCTTTGCCAACGACACAGCATGACATGCACTCCCGAGATGAACAGATATCCAGAATGAATGACTTCAAACTACAGCCTGATTCGTATCTCTGTAGCTGCTGGCCAGGGGTGATAACAGTAGTGTGTCCACCAGAAAGCGAGGCTGAGCAGAGGCAAAACTGAAGCAGATGGATTTGTTTTGATTTACCTAGAATGCATTCCTACCTTTTCCTGCCTTTCTCATTTCTTCAGTGAGGTAGTAAGGAAGAGCAAAGACTCTGGAATCATGCTTCAGACATTCAAATCCCTGCTCTGCCCTGCCCTTTAACAACTGTGTGACTTAGAGCAACTTGCTTAACTATTCTGAGCCTTAGTTTCCTTATCTGTAAAATGGAATCTTGCCTCCCCCTCCAGGCCCCACCAGGATAAACATATTAATGAGGATGTTCAAGTATGGAAGTCCCATATCTAAATGTCAGAATTTGAGATAGCAGATGAGAAAGCTTTTGAAGTCTGGGAGGGCCTCTTCCCATTACCATTCAAATTATGCTGCACAGGCACAAAATCATGAAGTTGACCACTGAGGAGACTGATGAAAGTTGAAATCATGATCCTTGGCCAGATCCTTATGAAGCAGAAGAATTTAATGACCTTATTGAAAATCTCATTTGTAAAAGTGAGACACTGAAGAACAGAGTTGACTAGGTAAATACGTGTCAAAGGGGTCCAGGATGTGTCACATTTCTTCTGTGCCCCTCATTGCTGTGAATGACTTCATATCAGAGTATAACTGATAAAATATCAATTACTGAAATTCTCTCAAGAAATTATAAAGTGATGATATGCTCCAAATCAGGGATTCAAGTAGGAAATACTGCTTTAAAATTGATATTAGATCTAGAGAATATTTTGAGAAGTTTTGATCTGAGTTTTAGGAAGTATGTAAACTTGTTTTAACTATATTTTGGGTTTTTATAGGTTTCATATGCTTAAAAAAAATGGAGGGCCTTTTTAAAGGCTTATTATCTTTTTAGTGTTATATTCCAGGTGTACCCTAAAATAGAGCTGAATTAAGAGAATTTATGATTTACCTAAGATTTGAATAAACAAATATTTGATATAAAAGGCTCATCTTATGCTTTCTGGGGGGTTTATTTATTTATTTATTTATTTATTCTTAATGGCTGATATATTTGGTATTTTTTTTTAAATCTGTAACTTCTGTCTACGCCCAGCCCATCCTCTAAGAGGAAGACACCCAAACCACTATCTCAGTCTCCATTTCCTTTCATGTACGGGTTTGGTGTCCCCCGTTCTATTGCCAGTATGAATAAGAGAAACATACGAACTCAGTAAGCAGTACAGAATATAGCACCTAATTCAAATGTTTATTTTCATGTTGTCAGTCCTTGTGTGGCTTTGTCCATATTTGGTCTAAATAGATTTGTCTGTTGCCAGTGTTGTCACTATAAACAATGCTCTCAGGCCAGTATGTTGTTTTCTTAGTCTGCCAACTAGCTGTTGGACACCACCATGACATGAACACTCAAAAATCGGGAGGTGCCAACAATTTGAGCTCCTTTTGGTTCATTTTTTGAAATGGTTAAATTCATTTTTGGGGCCTGCCTCATATTTTGGCATGATAGTCCTGTCTTAATCCAATGAGTGAATCCCAGCCTGCCCTTCCGTCGGTCCTGTTTTTCTCCCCACGACTGTAGAATTGGTATATGGTACTGTAGGACCAAACGAACAGGGCCTTGGGATTTCAACTTGTGAACATGGAGCTTCTGTTATAGAAGGAATCCCTCAGAATGAGTGATATGAGTGATGCTTATGAAATCTTCATCTCACTTTAACAAATCCTCCAAAAATTCTCAGCAGCTTTTTTTTGGTGGTGATGTTATTTTTTGGCTTTGTCATATCATTTGTTGAAGTTAGAATGTAGTGATTGATAAGAAGCTTAAAAAGTCCACCCACAATGTAAATAAACTTGTGTAAACACAGGTCTTGTGGTCCGGGTGTAGAGCAGGATTTGTTCTTTGGATATTAAACTTACAAGAAGCATGTGCTTACTGAACACATAAACAAGGAAAAAGGAGATGAAAATAGTCTAGATTTATAACTGAAGCAGACATGAGTCACTGGCTTGGAGGATCCTGTGAACATGATGTCTCCTACAAAGGAGGGTTAGTGTAGACAGGGAAAGAAAGCCACCATGTCTGATAGTATCTGCTAGCCTGATGGTGGAAAAGAGCTTCCTCTTTCCCTTCCTTAAAGAGTTAAACGTTACGACCAGGGCTGCGAAGTGTGGTTGTGCTGTTTTCGCACTGCTCCAAAGGTGAGTGTCAGAGGGGGCGAGTGCAAACTGACCTCTAGCTGGTGTTCTGTCCACCAGGCATGGGCCCCACCAGGAGCTGCATTTGCTCAGAGGAAAGGTGACATTTTCTTCTCACAAAATACCTTCCAGGCCTTGTTGTAGTTGTTCACAGCATTTACTCTTCTTTCTCACAACTCTTTGAAGGTGGAATTTATCCAGTTTCACCTTTGAGATTCCCAGCACCACGCCTGGACTGAAGTTGAAAAGAGAGTAGCACAGACCGATAATTGGATCTCAGTAAAATATATTTCGAGATATCCTCCAGCTTAGGGAGAAAGAGTGTGTCTCAGAAACAAAATGTTTTGAGGTGCATTCTAGTCAGGTTAGAGCAGAATACGAATACTGGCCTGCAGAATCTCTGGCTTATTTTCTTGTTTCAAAATCCGGAGATCATCACATTAACATTTTGGCAAGCTTTTTTCTAGATGTCTCTTTATGCATATAAATATGCACATATCATTGTACATTCATAAGTACATTTACTGTTTTGTAACCTTGTTTTCACTCTGTATTATGTCATTGTCATTTTTCAAGTCAGTATCTATAGATCTATCCTGAGGTTTTGAAAGTCTATGTAATATTCCATTGGGTGGATGGGCTGTACTGTATTTAACCAAAGAAGATTGCATACTGATGGATATTTAGGTTGTCTGTAATGTTTTGCTTTTAAAAATGAATCTGAAGGAAGCATGCATGGTGTTTAATACACACATACAGCATTCCCCTTTTCTTTATTTTGGGGAGTGAGAGCTGCTGGATCAAAGGATTCCAACTCAAATATTAATCTCTATGAGAAAGGAATTACAACTTCTGCATAATCCTTACACCAATAGAGGTGGGTTAAAAATGGCGTATTTTACCATTCATAAAAACACGTACCCAAAGATTCCAGTTTGCAATCTTAAAGCAAACTCTGAAAGATACACTTAGCGGCTCTCTTGATTGTATACTTGGGATTGTGTGTGTGGAAGTGCCTTGTGGATCACCAAGTGCTGTGCAAATCTCAGTGACTCATTACTAGGACTCTAAGAGTCTCTGCCATGTACTCTCGAGAAATGATTATGGAGTCTTTTTAATTTAGTTCATAAAGAGATCAGGAACCAAACAAGTCCCAGGCCTTGCCCCCCAGTCTCTGAGAGCAGGTCCTGAGCACTTCAGTGGACGCTGAAGTACAGTCTTTGTTTGGAGTTCCTTCTTTAAGGTATTTCTTTGTCTACAAATATTTTTCTAGCAGAATAGAGAATATTTTTAGCTTTTATTTATAGACTCGTAATTTTTATTTTCCTGTTTGGAAGTATCGGGCTCCTTCCAGGATATTTTTAGAGGATTTTCTGTATGATTTATTGATTTAGTCTGGATCTTTAAATCTGGTGAAGTCTTTAGAAGGGGTTCTTGGTCTGACGTTCCCATCTGACTTCACACCCTGCCAAGCCCATACCACGGTCCTTGTTGTTTCTACCAAACGGAGTGATGAACTTAAAGTGATTGCACTTTTCAACTTTGAATGTTATCACCAGATTAAAGTTATCTGTCTGTTCTAGTGACATATCTGACCCCCTTTTTAGAGTCTACTTATAATAAGTTTTAGTTAAGAGTAGGAGTTGAACTACGTGGAAAAAGTGGCTGGTGGACTAAAGTCTTTGTCTAATTTATTTAGTTTATCAGCACACATACATGCCGTGGAAAGACGAAAGTTTTTATCTTGAGAACTATCATATCAAAGAGTAAAGTTGTCTAAGTAGAAATTTTGCAAATTTAGAATAATCAGTAACCCTTACTCGAGTAAACTTTTTAGAAGCTAAATTGACCTAAAATTATCTCATTGGTCTTAATATACGAAACCAGAAAAAAGAAAATTGATTTTCATTGCTTAATGAATTGCGTATTTTCTGACTGCCGGATGAAGTTTTTGGATTTTAGAGGAAAATTAACATTTTCAGATTATTTTTAGGTTTAATGACTGTGTAATAACATCTGACTTGTAACATTTAGTATTTTCACACTGTGGGCTTTAAGAGAAGCGATTTAATGTTTCTCTTCTTTGGTTTCAACATTTGTAACATTGACCCATTCGTTGTCAAGGTAATTGTGTTTCTCCGTCAAGACCTGAGGCGTGGAGAAGAAACAGTTAAATATAGTTGAGCTTGAATCGTATTTATCCTTTAGAATATTACATTGGACAGTGTAGAAGGATGATTGTGAGCAAGATGGGAATACTGGAGCCCTCACAGGAGGCATGCAAATGTTCAGGCCGGGGATGATGAGAATCCAAACCTGGGAAGAGGATGTGAGAATGAAGAGGAACTGGTGGAGTCCAGAAATATGAAATTGAATCCACAAGACTGGGTGGTTGGTTAGTTGTTATAGGGGTTTGGAGGGTTGGAGGGAAAAGGCAGGGTCTAGGTTAACTCTCAGTGGAAATGCTCACTTGGCAGCTAGATCTATGGATTTAAAGCCAGGAAGGCAGTCGGAGCTGGGTGCATGATTAGTGTCATCAGATTAAGGGTGGGAGTCAAAGTTGCATTTGTAGCATCTCAAAAGTGACAATGCAGAGAAGGCCTTTCTTAGAGAACAACCTTATTTGTCTTATTTCTAAGTTATTTGAGGTCACTTCACAAGAGTTCCCATGCACTAGGGAAGACCAGCTGATTCTCCCCAAAACTCTTCCAGGATGATATCATATTTGCTGTTAACTTGGAGAATTCTGAAATTTGAATTCATGAAGATTTTATTTCTTTCCTTTTTCTCCCCAAAGCCCCCTGGTACATAGTTGTATATTCCTCGTTGTGGGTCCTTCTAGTTGTGGCATGTGGGACGCTGCCTCAGCGTGGTTTGGTGAGCAGTGCCATGTCCGCGCCCAGGATTCGAACCAACGAAACACTGGGCTGCCTGCGGCAGAGCGCGCGAACTTAACCACTCGGCCATGGGGCCAGCCCCGAATTCAGCTTATTTTGAGCTCACTTGCCTCAGGATTGGGTCACACTAACTAGTTTAAGAGGATGATATCTAAAACCTGGGATTCTACCTGCTCGTTAGCAATGGGAATATAACTGTCCTACGGTCCAGATGACTTGTGTTGGCACAGTCAGTGCCAAAACAGGCTCAGAAGATCGTGTGTTAGACATGGGATCCGAATAGGGAAGCTAATGAGGTTAGAGGAATCAGTTGTCTTATGCTCCTAAGCTAAATAGATGGCACCTCTATCTCGCCAGAGGAGGCTCTTGCCTCTCAGGTGGGGAATATTTAAGGCCTGTAGGCCACAACCCCTTAAAATCATCTGGTGATAATGAATACCCTAGTAAAGGGCATCTGCGCTTTTAACGGGGAGTACCTGCCACTTCTCCTTGTCTCCTCTCTCCTGACCACAGAGGACAAGTGTCAGTTCCACTACTGGAAACCAAAAATGTTAGTGTTGGAATGCAAAACATCATGCATCCTGTACCCTTTTCCTTATTATGGACTTCATCTGCAGAATCCCTGAGTTTGTAGGAGTTCACAACTCCTACCCTGAAGGATTATTTTATTTTCTGGTTACTTGTGCGGGGTGGGGAGTGGCGGCCATCTCACTACAGTCCCGTGTACTAACAAAAGCAGATATGGATTTGACGGCTTGAAGTGAGAAGAGAGAAGAAAAAGCCTTGAGAAAGATTGAAGCTGACTGTGATTAGTTTCTGCAGCTAGCACTGAAGGCAGCTAGCTGCTTTGACTTGCAAATCATATTGTAGGTTGGTTTCTTGGATGGAAAAGCTTTGTAATTATAGCCTATAGAAGCTGTGGACCAGGAAGAGAAAAAAATTCCGTGGAGCTGTTGGGGAGGAAAAAGAATCTTCCCTCTACCCTTCTGAGTTCTTAGCTGAGACCCCTGTAAGAAAAACAGGTTCACAACAGGTTTATTGACACATATACCTCGTGTGAATGTGGGAGATACCCAGGGAAAAATGAGTCACTCCCTGAAGTGGTTTAGAATTCAGGATTATATACCATCTTAATAGGGAAAGAGGAGGGGGATGCAGGCCTCTTAGGGGAGAGTAAAGGATGTCTAGGAAAGGTGAGTGGGCCCTTAGAAGAATAGATGGGAGGTATAATAGTTTGTAACCAAGTCTGTATGAGTATGGTGTTGACTTCTAGCCTCCTCTCCTGTGACATGTCAGTCTTCCCTGGTTGAGGAAACTTCCAGAGAGGGGATTTATGACAACTGCGTTCCTTTTGGAGGACCTGTCTTTAGGCAGATTAGGGGAATTCAGAGAAAGCCTCTCCCTGCATTTGCTGTTTTTCAGATACCTTCAGCTCAAAATAATCAAAATACTAATGTGGCATGTTTTGGGCGTATGTGTCTTGTTACCTTCAAGGTGATGTAGGTTCGAATAACTATGGTCATGGGTGCGCCACTGCTGTTTTCGTCTTGTTTCCTTACAGTGGAGTCCCAACCTTGGGCTGGGCATTGATTTACCAACAGTGAGATGTACGAGCTGATAGAGCTGCTTGGTTGAATCAAGAGAAAAAATCATGTAACATCTCTTCCTGTAGTCTCTCCTGAGAATATGTTCCTTTCCATCCCATAGTTCTTCTTTAGGCTGTTGGTTTTTAAATTCGGTGTCAGGATGGCTGCATGAGAACCGATTAGGGAGTTGTTTAAAATAGGGATCCCAAGATTCTCATTCGGTGAGTATGAAGGAGGGGCCCAGGAGTCTGCATTTTTGTAAAGCTCTCTATACTGAATTCAAATGTGCAGTCAGGTTTGGGAGACACTCATAGATTATTGCCACGAGGCTACGATAGTACCCCTTTTACTTTCTGATTCTTTCTCTTCTAATCCACTGTATATCCCCATTCCCAGGGTGGCATTAAAAACATACACACATATGTGCAGGCACACAGGCCTGTTAATATCATTGTCCTGAACAAAAGCTTTTGACAATTTCCCATAGAATGAATATGATAATCTCTTATGAGTGACTTCCCTGAGGGTGAAGCCTATAAAACGGTTAGTAAGAGCCTTCCATATGATAGACCATTTATCCATATTTAGAAGATTTCATACCCATGAATGAGGAAAGTGAGACTTTGGTAAATAAAGTTGAGTTTCTCGTTTACAGATACCTTCTTGTATGGATGGCTACATTTACTCAGCTTCTACAAGTTCAGAGGGTCTTTTATTTTTCATACTGTACTACACGAGTTAATGAAAATTTCCATTGTTAAGCATTTGTTATGATTCAGGCATTAGAATAAGTGATCTGCATGCACTGTTTCATTTAATTCTTCCAATACGTGGTTCCACGAGGTAGGTGAGGATACCTCCAAGTTGCAGTTAGTAAACCGAGGGTCTGGAATTGTAAGAGATTTACCCAGGCACTTAGGACTTAAATGTTGGAGCTGAAATTTGAAACCAGGTTTGTTTGATTCCAAGGCTTGTGCTCAATGAAGTTACTGTTTGATCTTTTCTCTGTCTCTCTCTTTTCTTTTTTTTTTTGTTCTTGGCCACTGAATATCAGTATAAAAAAACAAAAGGTCAATTCCATTTCTTACTAGTTTTTCAAAAGAAGAATAGGATTTCTTAAGAGTTTGGTAAAACATGCATGTTCTTTTCTTCCTTTTTTCTTCCTGACAGATTTTACATAAGAAAATGATAGCTTTTTCTGTCTTTTAACCATAGTTTTAGAAAAATGTGAATCCGAGGGAAGAAAGCAGAAGCCATGCCACAGTTGGGAAGGCGCTGGTCAGAGAACGCTTGATGACTTTGGGAATATGACTTTCTTTCTGCATTGCTTATAGAATGTTTGAGGCCCCTGTGTACCAGTGGCTTTCTTTTTCACATGTCCCCAAATGGTGATAGATGAGAGGCCTTGGAGCTTGAAAAGAACCAGTATATGCTTCTCTCTTTTTAAAAAATGTCCCTGTAAATTATAACACCCTGCCTAGGAAAGGCATGGGGTAAATCATGGCGGGAGAAGTTCTGTTTGCTAACTTCTAGGAAAACTTCTAGGGTATCAGGTATTGGTCAGCACATTAGAAAACAGGTCCCCCTACACTTGTCATTTCATTCTCAGCCAGTATGAAGAAGCTGGTGGCAATGATAAAATGTCATGATCAGAGCACAGAGAGATCTGGGTATCTGGGTATAGGTCTGTAGCATGTAGATATAGGGATGATAGAAAATAAAAAGCAACACTTTTAATTCTTTATTCTTGGTGCCACTAAGAAAACTTGTTCTGTTATAGGATTGCAATGAGGAGAAGTTTGTTCAACCACAGGGATGCTCTTTTTTAATATATCTCTTTCCTACCGCGAGGGTACAGATATAGACCAGTTACAGGTAGACAGTTGTTTTGGTAGCATTTGTGAATCTTGCATTGTGAAAGATGTTGCCATGGTCATCCATCATAAATCATCTAGATTTACGTGAAAGCTTTGATGAGGTCAGTAGTCAACTCCTTGAGAACTGCAACCATGTCTTAATAATTTCCTGCATCTCTAATACTGAACATAGGTATTTGTTTACCAATTGGCTCAGTTTTACAGCAAGTTGATCAACTCTTTGAGCCTCTGTTATCATATATAGCTGTGCTGTTGATCCATGTGCAGGATCTCTGAATACTCTGTACAACCTGTGTGACCGACTCATCGGCCCGGCCCTCTCTGCATCTTTAGTTCTGATTTGTTAATTGCTTGAACAAATGCTGGTTACTAAATAAGACATAGAATATGACTAGGATGATGGAATAGAAAACATTTACTCAAGTTACTGTTGAGCTTTTTGAAGGGTAGGGTTAAAGTTCAGATTGACCTTGAATATAATAAACACAAATAAGCAGAATTAAGATCGTTAGGGAAGTACAACTTTTGGAAAACTAAATATAACATGGGGACTTTGTATATGTCAGTTTGGGTGGAGATGAAGGGGACACTCATTGTGAGTCAGCAATAGACTGCTTTATTTTCTTAATTATTGGGCACGCATGGCCAGTTAACCACAGGAGCATAACATGTGGGAACTGCTGGGTAACGTTTCCAAAATACTTAACATTAGTCAGACACTTTTTTAGAATTCTGTGTCCACTTTGGCTGAAGGAAAATGTGGAGAATTTGGCAAAGGCCCAGAGCATGGCTAGATGCAGAGGAGAACTGGAAAATAGGACCCATTGAAAGAGGCTAATAAATAAGGATTAATTACTTAGCCTGATCCAAAGCAGCCGAAGGGTGATTAAATTAATGGTCTTCTGTTGCATGTATAGTTATTATATAGAAGATATAATTATTTCCACTTTAAGTAGAATTAGGAAAATGGATTTACACTACAGTTAAAGGAGATTTTGAAGTTGCATAAAGAATTTCTTGACTTTAGGGGTTGTTGGACGGTGGAAAGACTTCTCAACTGGAAATGTGAAATTGTGTTCCTTACAGAATAGGAATGGGAGTGGGTAGCGCTTGCTAGCTTGAATTGGGTGCACTTGGGGTAGAGATTGGCAAACTTTCTAGATCCCATTTCATGGTACTCATCTCACATTGTGTTGGACATTTTTCAGGGAGTAAATCACTATTCCCTTTTTGTTTGTATTGTTTCATAGTTAATACAAATGTGAAGACCTTGCTTTTAATGATTCTGTAATGCATTTCAAGCAGGCGGGAGGTTAAACCGCAAATTGAATATTACGTCACCTGCGGATCAACTTGCTCTTCCTTCTTATTTGGACCCTTACAATATTGTCAATTCCAACTTGCCATTTCTTTTTCTTCTTTAGAAAATTCGCTGCGTGCCCTCCTCGCTTGTTCTACAATGAGCGCCAAATCTGCCATCAGTAAGGAAATTTTTGCACCTCTTGATGAAAGGATGCTGGGAGCTGTCCAAGTCAAGAGGAGGACAAAGAAAAAGATTCCTTTCTTGGCAACTGGGGGTCAAGGCGAATACTTAACTTATATCTGCCTGTCAGGTAATGAAAACTAGATATTAATATTATTAAAACAACTTCTATTTGAAAACAGTTAATTCTAAGGTCTCTAAGAGGCTTATGTACCCAGCTTTTGTACATGTCTGCTCTTCCACTCCTGTATCCTGTTTCTCTGTTGTCTTCTCTGATCCTAATTTACCTCTACTTTTGAGGTTGCTTTGTAAGAGTAAGGTAATGAAGTCCAATTTTAATGTATTTTCCAGTTCATTAAGAGCTTCTCTAGCGGGTTTGACAGTCACATTTGTTTGTCTGTACTTTCCTTCACTAGGATGTTGACAGAAACTGGGCTGTCCTCGGAGGTTTTTGTTTTAGAGTAATTCCTAGTATTTGGATAATTGTCATTACCAGCAGCCTGAGTTTCGTGGGCTTTCTTTTTCTCAACAGTTGCCAATAATCAGTTATAGTTTGTCTCAAGACAAATATCAACACCTAATGGAATGTGAGAAAGTAGCCTCAGCTCACAAGTCACTGCTTTGCTCACAGCCGTTCCTTCTCAGGAAGAGCATCTGTTTTATTAAAGCTTAGAATTTTGCTGGATTATTTTTTTCTCTTTCTCTTTGTGATTGTAGGAGATCTGTGGGATTTGCTGTAGATTCATACCAAGTTTCCTGAGAGAAAACTTGGATAAGTTTTCCGTGGAGCTATGGGTGATGCTAATCTGAACAGCTGGGGCGTTTGTAACATTCTTGATAATATTTCTTGTAACTAGGCAATGGAAGAACTAAGCTCACCTTCATTCATCTTTTTTTATTTCCTTCAATTGGGGCTTGGGAAGAAAATTTTATTTTTGGACCCATTTTTAGCTTTTAAAAAAATGAAGCCTCTGATCATTGAAGTTTATCAGAATTTATCTCAGTGTGGAGATAGCTTTTTTCCAGAAAGAACACATAAAGATAATAATAAGACTGTATCTTGGTTTAAAATGACATGAGAACATAGCCCTTTGGTAAGAACGCCTTTTCAGTGGTTACAAGAAAGCTTTTATTTAAATGAATATGAGAGAAGCGACTTTGAAATATTGGTCTCTCTTTCTTAACTCCAAATAGAATTAGGTTGGGGCCGGCCCCGTGGCACAGCGCATAAGTGTGCACCTTCCACTTCGGCAGCCTGGGGTTCGCAGGCCCGGATCCTGGGTGCGGACATGGCACTGCTTGGCAAACCATGCTGTGGTAGGCATCCCACATATAAAGTAGGGGAAGATGGGCACAGATGTTAGCTCAGGGCCAGCCTTCCTCAGCAAAAAGAGGAGGATTGGCAGCAGATGTTAGCTCAAGGCTAATCTTCTTCCAAGAAAAAAAAAAAAAAGAATTAGGTTAAAAATGTTGGAGGACATTTCCATCCCTTTAGTGTACCAGGCAGTGCTTGGCATGTAATAGGGACTCAATTAATTTCTAATGACTGAGTGAAAGAAAGAAGTAGCTTTTCTTAAGACCTTCCTAGTATTTTCTGAATGAGATTCATGTCTTTAAAATATTTCCATGTTCCTAAGTTTAGATTCTAGACTTTTTTTTTTTTTACGAAGATTAGCCCTGAGCTAACTACTGCTAGTTCTTCTCTTTTTTGCTGAGGAAGACTGGCCCTGAGCTAACATCCATGCCTATCTTCCTATGTGGGAAGCCTACCACAGCATGGCTTTTGCCAAGCGGTGCCGTGTCTGCAGCCAGGATCTGAACCGGCGAACCTCAGGCGGGCGAGAAGTGGAACGTGTGAATTTAACCGCTGCGCCACTGGGCCAGCCCTAGATTCTAGAATTTTTGCTTGCACCAATAGTGAATAGAATGCATTACAATAAATTTTGTGTTTGAGCTGCATGGAACATGAGCTGAGCATGGACACACAGTGATTCTAATTTTGTTAAGCTCTATTAATGTCGTATGGAGATTTCTTGTAGATGAGTAGTTGAAGAAAAGGTGGGTGGTTTAGAAGTCCCTAGAATTTTGCCCAGTATATAACTATAACTGAAAAAGAGGGCAGTTTTGTTTGCATTTTAGGTATATGCTATTGTCAGTCTATTTCTTTTTTTTTTTTTCTTTTTTATTAAGGTAACACTGATTTATAGCAGTATATAAATTTCAGGTATACATGTTTATATTTCGCCTTCTGGATAAACTACATCATGTTTCCCACCAAAAGTCTGGTTGCCATCCATCACCATACTCATGTGCCCCTTTACCCTTTTCACCCTCCTGCCACCCTTCTTCCCCCCTATTTCTGATCATGAAGTCTGCAAGAGTGATACGGGGACTCTAACTGCCTCATCTCAGTGAAGTAACATAACCATTTCCCTGCCATGGAAGATAATGACCTGAGACTTCCTGGGACACCGCATTTCTTCCAAGACCTTCAGGTTTAAAGTCGGAAACTATGAGAATTTCTTTTTTGTTGCATTCTAATGGAGGAGAGGCTTTTGTTCTGAAAGTCTTCATCCTTTTCATAGATTTGAACTTTGATACGATGGGTTGGTAAAGTAGATCTGACATTTAAGCAGATGATTTAATGGAAATTGGGGCAGGAGAAGGCCAGGTGACTTGGACACTCAAGTTATTTGAATTTTGATTTTTCTTATGATTGAGAAAGAAGCAGCCACCTTTATTTTCTAACTTATGTGAAGCTTAGAGGCGTATCAGTCACATCTCTGATAAGGTCCTGTTTTAATTAACAAGTAAATCATTAGTAAATATTTATAAAGTCCTTTTTTATGTGCTGAGCACTCTTAGTGCTGGGGGCTCAGTTATGAGAAAAACTCATGAAGCTTACTTTGGTGGGGAAGGCGCAGTAGACATTAATAAGTTACTTAATAATCGTAAACACGATTATTAACTCTGAAAGATTAAAAAGGAAAAATATAGTGATGTGAAAGCATGCGTGAGGAGAATTTGGCCTGGTTGGGAGAACCCAGAGCTGTGTGGAGAGTAGGGCCTCACTGGTTCTGAAAAGTGGATGGGCTGGGTGCAGAGGGCATTCCAGGCAGGGGAGTGGCAGCTTCATTCACAGAATGAGGTGATTCTGAGTTTCTCCTTCTCCTGTGCAGTCGAAGGATGACCCTTTTGTAGCTCAGCTCACATAGGAGGCTGTGAAGTGAACGCAGAGCCCTGGGTCACAGCCTGTTTCCTGCTATTAGTGTGAAGCACCGGTGGTTTCTGGGAGGCCGGGTTCTTCAACTCTTTTGGTTTAGTTGATGAAAACCAGCTATCGATTTTGAACAGACAAAATTTGTCCAAATTAGGGCAATGTCTACAAAGAATTTTTAACCACTTTTGAAACAAGATAAAGAGTAAAACTTTTTTTTAAAAAAGGAAGAATATCATAGCTTTAAAAGCTTGCCAACATATGCATGTAAGCATGGGTGTTTTATATATCCAATGTCTTTTACTGATGTTTCTTTGTGTGAATTTTTTTCCCCTAAGTGTCTGGCAGAATTTATAATCTAAGAGATTGAGGCCTGTGATCATAAGACTTATTATATTCAGAGAGGATTGTATATCCTCTGGAGGAATCCAAAAAGGTGCTGGAGCAGGGGAAATAAGATGATCTTTCTTTGGTTATTTAGCTATGATTGTGTAAGGAAAGAATCTCTCGTTCATTCATGGAGCCTGGGGATAAAATTTGAATGTTTCTCATTGGACTTCCTGAATGGCTTCTTGAGTGGTGCAAATGCTTATGTACTGACATGCTCCTGTTGATCAGCATTCTTAAAGCACTGGTTTCCACTTTCTTTTTGGCAATGGCTAAAATTAAAAAGACTGACAATATCAAGTGTTGACAAACATGGAGCAATTTGACCTCTCATACTTTGCTGATGGGAATGTAAAAATGGCATAACTGCTTTGGTAAACAATTTGACAGTGTTTTATAAAGTCAAGCCTGCACTTACGACTCAGCAACTCTTTTCCTAGGCATTTACCCAAAAGAAATAAAAACGTATGTCCACATAAATACAGGTACACAGAGGTTCACAACAGTCTTACTTAGAATAACCAAAAATCAGAACTCAAATGTCCATCTATGTGTGAATAAATAATTTTATATGTCTTCAGAACTACCAATATGTGCAGCGACATGGATGAATCTCAAAAAGCCTTGTGTTGTGTGAAAAACCAGACAGAAAAGACTTGATTCTATTTATCTGAAATTATAGAATGGACAAAACTTAAGCCACCATGATGGAAATCGGGTTGGTGATAGATAGGGCCTGGGGTTGGGGACTGACCGTGGAGGGGCATGGAGGAATTTTTTGCAATGTTGTAAATGTTCTATGTGTTGATTGTGGTGGGAGTTACTTGGTTGTATATATTTTTCACAACTCATCAAACTGCACACTTCAAATGGATGCATTTTATTGTATGTAAATATATCTCAGTAAAATTGATTTTTAAAAAATATCTTACAGAGTCACTAGTGAGATGATTGTAAGACTTTATTAACCTCTTTATCTCAATCTGCCCTGTAAGGTGGACAGAAACTAGGCCTCTGCTTAATAGGTATGAGAAGTTATCCTAGATGGCCTTTCTGAGGTCTTAGACAGAAGCAGCTGTGTATCATGTAAACTTGTGCTTCTGTGTGATCTCTGTGTCGGTGTGTTCCTAGTTTCTTATAGCACTTGGCACAGTGCCGAGTATATGCACAATAGATGCTTAAATGGAAGATACTATTTAATTTATGGATTATTACATACCTGGTGATAGTATCAACTTTATTTACAACTTAGAACTGTTAACTCATTCAAAGTGTAAAGCAAGTCCTGCCCACGACAGTTTCTACTGTTGGTTGCCCCCTCTGGGTATTTGGGTCTGTAAAACTAAACTAGAAACATGCTAAGAAGTTAAAATCAGTTTGTTATTAGAGGCTAGTTACCTTCTGAACATTCTGTAATTTCCTGTTTAAAATCTGTTTTCCTGATCCTGTTTTAATTCAGTGTGCATAATGTATAATGCTAGCCTTCATGGCCATAAATGGATAAAAATCTTTCCTTGGCTGTTCATTGTCCCCATAGAAGAAGCATGAAAAAAGTTCAATTTTTATAATTAATACATTCTTTTACATATTTTGTTAAAACAGAAAAAATCCTTTTCAAAATGATTTTAGATTTGTAGAGAGCAAAATTTTCTTATTTAAAAAGAAAAAGTTCTGAGTGCTCTTTGATGAAATAATTCACGTGAATGGATCCCCATAGAAGGTAATGATGTGGACTTTGAGTCTAGAACCTGGCAATACTGTTCTTTATCTCAGTGGTTGCCAATCCTAGGTGTTCCTTAGGATAACCTCTGGAACTTTTCAAAATACAGATAGCCTGGTTCCGTCTAGGTCCTACTAATGCAGCACCAGGGGTAGTGGGGAAACTTACCTGTATTTTCAAAGTGTTATGCAAGAGACACTGAAGCTAAGGTTGAGAAGTTTCACTATCTTGGGGAGCTATACTTGGGGTCACCTTATTGGTATGCTTGACGTAATGCTATATTTTTGGTACTCAGTTCTGTCAGAAGAATAGTTCTTAGTCTCTTTCTTGGTGACTAGCCATGGTCAAATCTCTGAATTTTTCTGGGCTTCAGTTTATTCAGTTGACAAATTCAGATGTTCTTTTGGGCTCTGAGGTTCTAGGGTTCTGAACCCCCTTGGAAGTTTTATAGCAAATTTCATTCTTATTCCATACATATCATGTAGGGAGAAATTCAGGTTGTTAATAATCCAAATGAACACTTTAAAACATTTGCGAAGGTTTGAGAACATTCTTTATAGGTTGTTATTGAATTAGGGTAACTAGAGTTAATTGTCAGTGATCTGGCATAAGAAAGAAATTTTTTTTAATCTACTTTCTAATTCAGACTGGATGTCATCTCAAGGTCTGTAAATATTAGAAGAGACAGAGAACAGACAGAAATGGTTTATTCAGGAGTGGTGAATTGCTTTTCCAAGAGCTTTTGTCCAGGAAAAATCAAGAAATCCATACTGAACTCAGAGGTGTACAAAGGTATTGGCAGTGAAAGAAGAAATACAAAACGACTATAATAATGATAAACATTTATTATTCTTTATTGTAGTAGTAGTAAATATTGCTGAAAATGAATCTTTTAGAAAATTATGTAGAAGAAAATAAAAATCACTCATCTTGTATATGTTGTATTATTTGCTCTAATTCCAGTTAATCCTCACAACATCCCTGTCAATTAGGTCGTTTGTTCTTCATTTCACAGATGAAGGGACCAATGTTCGTCAGAGAGGTTGTGACAACCTACAGTCACCATTTTGGAAGTGACAGACTCAGAAATCCACCCAGTCCTTGTGGCTGCAGTGGCTGTGCTCATCCTGCTGTTAGCACCTCCGTTCTTCTGATTAGGGCAGGAGAGAGTGTGGTGTAGGGCAGGCCATGTTTTAAGGAGCAAATTTCTCCCCAATGCTTCAAAATTGATACATTGAACAATTTTGACCCACCCTGTGTTTCCCTATCTCATTTCCGAGGTTGTTGATTAATAGACTCTCCGACCTTTGGCATATACATCAGGGTAAGCCTTTTATCTCTTTATTATAGAGATTTCGTATGTAAATCCAGCCATAAAACTTTAAGTCGTTCTAAAAGACAATGCAATAAAAAACAAAGTTGCTTCCGGTGCCTTGATTATCGCCTTCTTTCTACATCCTTTTTTATTTAAAAATACAATATCCTCTGTTATACTTTTTATTGGGAATTTGGCTCTTTCATGATATATGCATAGACACATTTGATTAAACCAGTTGTAGCAACAATAATCCTCAGTTATGTGAAGTTAAAGGTAGAGAGAGGGTTTTCTTCTGAAATGTTTTCTGGCCCAGTAGATTTTGCCACCAGATGTCTTTTATAAATGACCTTCAGTGTAGCACCTGCCACGCACCCATCGCATGCTTCTGTGCTCAGTATGGTTAGGGTGGCACCAGTCCACCTTTGAATTAGTAATAAGAAGAATAATAATAGTAGTGATGGTATTTGGTGAGTTCCTATATCTGAACATGGTTCTATGCCCTTTACATACGTTAACTCCTTTAATCCTTACAACAATGTTATAAGGTAGATAAGAATACCATCCTCATTTTGTAGGTGACGGAACTGAGCTTACGGAAATAAATGAGCTCACCCGAGATCAACAACTTGTGAGTTACAAAACAGGGATCTCAACCCAGGCAGTTTGATTCTAGGCCTGTATTCCCTTAACCACTGTGTTCTACTTTTTATCTCTCTGTCTGTCTCTCTCTCTAGTATAAAAGTTATGTGAGAGAGGACTTCCCAAACCAACCATCTTTTCTTACCCTCCCTCACACACTTTTGGTGATAATCGTGTCTCGGTATTACTCCTCTTCCCTGCGGGCTTGGGCCTTGGTTGGTTTTGGCTGGGTGGTGACAAGCTGTACACCCATAGCTGGGCTGTTAAGAAAGTCCCATATTAAAACGATAGTGTCAGAGGATGTGTTTGAGCCTTAGAGAAAATTAGTTCCCCAGGGGAATTCTGAGAGGCTCCTGACAGGGACACAGCCGTGTATGAACTTGTTTTGTTTAGTTGTGTAGTAGAAAAAAGAAGACGCCTTAAAATTTGTCCAGAGTTTCCCTAGGGGTTCTAGATGTCTTCCTGTGAAAACTGGTAGTAATAACATTTTCTTTTATAAAGCCTTGTGAATAGGAAAGTTCAAAAATGGATGCCTAGGGACTTACCAGTTATTATCTCGTTTAATCCTCACAACAGCTTGTGACGTGGCTTCTCTTGTTTCGACTTGATAGTTGAAATGGCCAAGGTTTAAAGTGGGTAAGTACACACCCACGGTCAGGTGGTGAGATCGCCACAAAGCTGAGGCTCAAGTCTGGGTCCATCTCACTCCAAAGGATGCACAGTTTTTCACGTTTTTTTCCAGGACAGGGCTGGGTCCAAGAAACAGAACTCCCCTGTTCCTTAAAAACAATGTGACAACATTCCTTGAGCAAGGCGTTTTAATCTCCGAGGATTTAGAGGAGGTGCTGATGACCACTTCAGCTTTTCTAGTGGTTTAGCACGCCAACAGACTTTTCTTCTTCCATTCTCTGCTGCATGCATTCCAATTCTAAAACCAGATGGAAACAAGGGAAAACTCTCCACTGAGGCTAGTGCCAAAACATTTCATTTAAAAAGGAAACTCCATCTGTGCGCTCTCCCACCACACAGCCCACTGTTAAGAACAGGAATTTCACAGCTGATTCACTTCTGTTCGTTTTGATTAGTTTTGACTAATTGCAAAGGTAGAGCAAGTGGTGGTTAGGGAGATTACAAACTAAGGCAGCTCTCCTTCTGGAATGTGGCTGGCGAGGCCCCGTGTACCTGGCAGCCATCCTAAACAGCAGCCAACCAAGAAGGCAGGGAGTTAATCCACGCAGATGCATTCTTTGTTGGTGGTAATTTTCTGTTACCACTTTTGGAAGATAGTGCTCTTTGCTGTTGTATTGCAAGTTGGATATCATCAGGGTTTCATTTGTCACTAAGTTGTAGTCAAAGGCACTTGGGCACGCCATGAATTCCTGTTGCTCCCTGTCTTCTCCCAGCCCAGCTATGCAAAACACAAGTTTAGGCATAAGACTGACTTAGGGTAAAATACTGGCTGTACTAGCTCTGTTGCATCTTTGAGCCTCAGTTTTCTTATCTATAAAATGGACATAAAATCTATATCCCAGGGACATTTTGGAGATTAACTGAACTATGTATGTGTGTATATAAGGCCGGATACCTAGAAGGTACTCAACTTGATGAGCAATATTATTATCTTATCATTAAATGGGACGTCCACTACTTCCTGCCATATGAAGATGATTCATCTGCAGTTTTTTTTTTTTTTAAGATTTTATTTTTCCCTTTTTCTCCCAAAGCCCCCCTGGTGCATGGTTGTGTATTTTTTTAGTTGTGGGTCCTTCTAGTTGTGGCATGTTGGATACTGCCTCAGCATGGCCTGATGAGTGGTGCCATGTCTGCACCCAGGATTCGAACTGGTGAAACCTTGGGCTGCCGGAGCGGAACGTGCGAGCTTAACCGCTCCGCCACGGGGCCGGCCCCTCATCTGCAGTTTTCAAAAAACATGATAATATATGTCTGTGACAGGCTTCTGTGACCCATGTCATGAGAGACAAAAATCACACAAAAACCCAGATTTATCTTGGAGTTTCCTCCCTCTCCTTCCAGACGTTTCCCTCCACTCTATGACCCACACCTGCCAGGGATCTCAAGGTCATTCTGACTCCTGATTTCTAAACCAAGCTGCTCTTAATTCTCTATGTTCCAAAATTATCTCCCCCACCCAGCTAGGATAATAGGGGGCATCACACTGCTGTTTTGATTCTGAGAGTTTGACGACTTCCACTCTGATCTCACGGGTGTCTGCGCATGGCTGGGTGTAGTGGACACCAGAGTCCTTGTGTGCAGCCCTCTTTATCTCATTTTGTGGGGACCTAGGAATGGCTTAGTCCATTGAGTTCCTGTCCCTGAAATGGGAGAGGTTATTTTCCTACACCTATCTTCACTGGATCAAAAGGAAAATTGAAACAAAATAAAACAAAACGTTCTCTGGGGTCAGTTGAGGGCATTGTTAAGCAAACAGCAGAAGAGGGAGAGGCTGGTACAAATGCCTGTGGACCCAGCTTTTCAGCCCAGATCAAGATCTTGTTTGCCTGACTCTTTCCTGTTACTGTTCCTTTAGAGAGAGAGAATGAATCTGAGTGATATTTCCATGCCACTTATCGTCATGCTGAACCATATGCAGAACTTTCCAGAAGAAGCTATAAATAACCACAAGGACAGTGGGGTTGCTGAGTTGTCCAGCAGCATGAAGCATAGAGGACTAGTTAGTTACCGTGCTCTGAACTTGATCCCATTTCTCCTCTGGCCTCCCATGTCGTCTCCGTAGCACCGCTTAGTATTGCTGGGTTGTGTTTGTCAGTTTGCTTTCTGTTTCCCTCCCACTGCCAGTCTCTAGAGGGTAGGGACTGTGTTGCAGACACCTGTCTGTCCCTGCATGGAACAGATGAAGTGCCTGGGGAGAATCAGGCAAAATCCCGCTCCTGCCGAGACTGTGGGCTTGGGCTCACCGTCTGGGTTGGAGCTCCGGGCTGTGAGCTCATGCATTCGCTCTGGGTTAGACCAGCGGGAGCTTGGTTTGGCTTTTATTTTTCAACTTGCTGCTGTTCACGCTAACATGCTGCCGGGTGGTCTTTTCGTTCCCTTGGAATTCATCAAATCACTGAGCAGGAGTTTTTATTCTACCTAGTTACCAAGAAGAAAATGCAGATTTCTCTGATTTATTCGGACTTTTAGAATCATCCCAAGTGAGCAATTTATAAATGCTTCCGTTGTAACCTGGAACAGTAAGATGATGTTATCTCAAAGTTTGAAGTACCGTAATGTTTCTCCTGATGACCGAGTTCATATGATGGGGGAATCAATGATCGTTTAATGGGCATTGAATATCTCAAAACTTTCCCAGAATGCTCTTTTTCTCACAGTAATCATTTTCAGTTCTACATTTCCTTAGGGCTTTCAAGGGAAAAATAGGAACTTCATTTTTATGAAAAATCTCTCTGAGGATATTCACACTCTCTCTCCTCCAACACACACACACTTTTAACACAAGTTAGTTTTCATCCACCACATGTGGATTCCATGTCGCTTACGTTGTAGACCTCATGCCCAACTGCATTTTGATGTTTCTATCAATTTAACAGGTTCTGCTGTTCGGGGAAGCCTCCAGGGTCTTGGCAAGTGGATTTAAGATGGCAAGAATATACCCGGCCTTGATTCCTTGAGCTCTAAGTTTCCATTTTCATAAAAGGAAGCAATGGAATTGAGAGCTGTCCTTTTTGACATTCTCGCTAACATGAATCAGCAGGAGTTATCTAAGTTTTTCTCTGGTTAGAGTCCTTTCCATCTTGTGGATAGACAAGAATCAGTTGTATTTTTGGATCCATAAAGTTTTAACTAGATTTCTCCCTATAAATATATGTGTGTTCTTTGTCAAAAGGATAGAAAGTGCCACAAAAAAAAAAATAAAGGAAAAAATCATGTAAAAATAGTGACTTTGGCTTTTTAGGTTTCATGTTTTTTAATATTCCTCCCCCTTTTATAATATTCTAGGTACAATTTTGTCCTTTTTAAAAATTTAACGTGGTAACAAAATTTTTTATTTTTCATATACTCTTTATAAAGTTAATTTTAATGGCTTCTTGAGTAACATAGGGCATTCATCTGTTACTGGATATTTTGTTTTTTCTATTTTCACAGTGAGAAATAAGGAACTTGGTCTTGATTTTTTTTATTTTAATACCTATCTTACGGATGAGGAAACCGAGGAGCTCACAAGTAACTTGTTAGAGGAAACGTCCAGATTTCTAGGGAGGAGAACGGGACCTCAGTGCTCTGCGCCTGCTCAGTGCTCTGCCATGGATCCAAATGAGCTTATTTCCAAACGCACATCTGCCAGAACTCCTTAAAAGTAAAATATCCTTTGTGTGCTTAATCGCTGGTTAACCATCCCCATGATATTTAACATTGTTCTGCATCAAGTTCTCTTTGAAGTACATATGATGCCTGCTCCGTTTAGGATTAAGATATTATTTGATCTCCATAGGCATTGCAGGTGTGTGTCAATGTGGTATGTAGGTGTGTGTTTGTGTCTGTGTTTGCAGAAAAAGAGAGGAAGAAGGTATCTGTCTTACCTACAGCCAACTCTCATGCTCTTTACAAGAGGCAGTTCTTTGCTTCATCTGTTTGGTCTGGTTCACTTCTGAATTCGTGAGACATCTTCTATGGTACTGTTGTTAGATGAGGGATGGGGAAGTGTTAAATGTCAACCAAACCTGTGCATGCTTTTTTTTTCTAGGTCAATGCATTTAATTAAGGATTCACATCTGACATTACATCAGATCCAATACTTGGACCTTTGGAGCCAACAGGATGAGGGAAATTAACATCTTAGGAATTTTCTTTTAGAACTGTAGATTTTTTTTTTTAAAGATTGGCACCTGAGCTAACAACTGTTGCCAATCTTTTTTTTTTTTTCCTCTGCTTTTTCTCTCCAAATCCCCCCAGTACACAGTTGTATATTTTAGTTGTGGGTCCTTCTAGTTGTGGTATGTTGGATGCTGCCTCAGCGCGGCCTGGCGAGTGGTAACCACGTCCCCGCCCAGGATGTGAACCACCGAAACCCTGGGCCACTGAAGCAGAGTGCGCCAACATAACCACTCGCCCATGGGGCCGGCCCTTAGAACTCTAGATTTTTGTATTTAGATTAGTCCTTCTCAAATCCAACACTAATGTTTACATGAAAAATGAGGCCCAGAGTGGTTGGATGGCCTACCTGACATCGTAGAACCACCACAGTGAAGCACAAGAAGGAAAAAACATGCTCAGATTTTGCCCGTTTGGTTTTTGACCTTGGGGGTGACTGGTTGAAGCGGGGTTAGATGAAGAAGAGGTGGGATTAGTGGCTAAGCTGAATCTGAGGACATATCTCTGTGCCGTTCCTTTTCACATCAGTATGCAGGAGCAATTTGTCCCACTCACTCCTGAGAAGAGCCTGTTGGCTGCCAATCAAAGAAGTGGATGTGTCTCTTCTAGGGTATGGGTATTGCAAGAATTGGGTGTGAGTACCGCTGTAAGACCAAGTATGCAGGCTTATTCCACTTCTCTGTCACTTCCTTCTGGGCTTGGGGACCCATCATGCGGAGAGCATCCAGTGAGAGAGTTTTGGAGGGGAAAGTTCAAAATGTCTTTGTCTCTAAATGTGGTATACCACCTGATCCATTGGGTTAAGAGAAGAAAATATTAGAATTTCTATTTAAAGTATAATTGTTTTCTAATTTATATATTTCATGTGTGTTTTGTAATCACCATAATATTTTAGACGAGTAGTCCAAGTATATGATTAATAAATATGCATGTACTGGCAGTTAATACTCATACATTTTTTATTGAGGGAATGCATAGTCAAGAATGGTCAGAGAGCCCCGGCCAGAGTCCTGGGGAATGGAACCTTTGCTACAGTGGTAACTTCCAGCCGGTGGACTGAAATCTTTGTGAAATCTCTGGCTTTTAGAGATAGTTGCCCTCAGTAGTGAGCATATCACAGCCCTTTGGAATCAGTCTCAGCCCCCACTCCCCACCCCGCATCTCACCCCCAGTGATTCCAAGGCTTTCTGGAAGGTGGAAGGCCAGCTACTGTGTGAACTAAGCATCCTAACACAGGTGAGGGGGGCCTGTCACAGTGCTGAGCGCTTGGTAGTTGCAGCTGATGGCTGTCCTTTTGGAACCTGAATTCTGGCTAGACAGTTATTTGTTTCAGTTCTAATATTAGTTTTGATTTGGATTGCGTGTAAACATCTGTGGCTTTCCTTTTAGTACACTATCATCAGGTTGGGTCTGGTTTATTTAGTTCTGAAGCTTCTTGGCCTTTTGTACTGTTTAAAAAAAGGGAAACTTACATTTCCTTTCTGGACTTGACATTTATTGATTCATCCAGGGGAGCCTCATTCTTTGCTGATATAGCAAAGTTCTTGGTTCCTGTAGGAGCAATTTTGTTTGAGCTAGTGCATTTCCTTTTTTGTACATAATTATATTTCTTTGTCAGTTGTTATACTTCATATATAAGAGTTGTGTAGACCATTTACTTCTAGCACAGCTGTGCCAACCTTCTTTGGAAAAGAAATTTTTCAAACTTAAATTCAAATACTAGGTGTCCAAAAGACATTCAGATGTGCCACATCTTACATAAAGAAAAACATAAGTCACATTACTCCCTTTTCCATGGATTTGGAACTATTAAAAATATCACTTCTGGAGGCCAGCCCCGTGGTTGAATGGTTGAGTTTGTGCCCTCCGCTTTGGTGGCTCAGGGTTTTGCTGGTTAGGATCCTGGGACTGGACATGGCACCACTCATCAGGCCATGCTGAGGTGGCGTCCCACATGGCACAATCAGAAGGACCTACAACTAAAATTAGACAACTACGTACTGGGGGGCTTTGGGGAGGAGATGAAGGAAATAAAAAAAGAAAAAGATTGGCAACAGATGTTAGCTCCTAGGTGCCAATCTTAAAAAAAAAAAAAAATCACTTTTGGGGGGCCAGCCCGGTGGTGTAGTGGTTAATTTCGCACATTCTACATCAGCAGCCCCGGGTTTGGATCTTGGACATGAACCTACACACGGCTCATCAAGCCACGCTGTGCTGGCATTCCACATACAAAATAGAGGAAGATTGGCACAGACGTTAGCTCTGGAACCATCTTTCTCACCAAAAAAAAAGATATATATATATACATATATATGTATATCACTTTTGGGGCTAGCCTCATGGTGTGGTGGTTAAGTTTGGCATGCTCCGCTTCAGCAGCCTGGGTTCATGGGTTTGGATCCTGAGTGTAGACCTACTCCACTTATCAGCCATGCTGTGGAGGCATCTTACATACAAAGTGGAGGAAGATTGGCACAGATGTTAACTCAGGGCTGATCTTCCTCATGCAAAAAAGAAGAAAAAGAGGAAGATTGGCAATGGATGTTAGCTCAGGTCGAATCTTCCTCACCAAAAAAAAAAAAAAATCACTTTTGTTTTCAGCAATGACAGAGCTCTGAGAAGGGATTGGATTTTCTGTGAGTGTATATTTCAGAGCTTGCCTTTACCCTCTGCTCCCCCTTCCCATGTTGCTCTGTACTTTAAGTGTCCTGTTCAGCTACTATCAGGTATGAATACCCTTTACCTGCCAGAGCTTCTCTTTGCAGTGTATGATGGTTGACCACTCTTCCCTCACTTCAACATCACTCTTTCTCTCTCCTCATCCACACTATTAAAAACACAGTTCCTCAGAGTGACTGATCTGAGATGTTAAAAGAGAAATAATGTAGGTTACAAAAACCTTTAAAAACTGATGTGTAGTTTGAATACCTCCCCTGAGGGCATTTGTATTTTGCAAAAAGTGGCAATGCCTCTAAAGCCAATGGTGGTGGTCGTAGTAACACTGAGAGTGTTTATTGAGCAACTACTATCGCCCATTTTATACCTTCTCAGGTAGTTCTGTCTGGGGTTGGTACACACAGTGATCAACATGTGGGGTGTCCTGTTCTGATCATTACTCCTTGTGTATCTGTTGGAAGCGTTCATTTCTTCTGTGTTGACACTTAAGGACTCTTGCTTGGAACTTTTTTGTATAGTGATGGTTTTTACCTTGAATTTTAGAGGACAGCCTGCTAAATGGACTTTGATTCCACTTAATTTGGCTGCTGTTGGTTTTTGCATTTTAACAGAGTATTACAGAAAAAATGCAACTTGATACTAAGGAACCTTGCATCACTCATTTTCATAAATCAACTCACTGAACAAGGACACTTAGAATTATAAATGCTTCCTTCGGTTTCAAAAGTGTTTGTGGTGTTTTTTTGAAGTCACTGTTAGCCAGCCTTCCAGATAAAACTCTGGCTTTAAGACTGTGATATGATAGGGATCTTGTTGCCAAGACATTTCTACATAATATTTCAAACTTGCTCCTTCCAAAATCTAATTTTATTTTGAGCCACAGTACAGCTCTGTGAATGTTGAGGTCAGAGGAAGAAAGGAATCTTCTTGCCCATAAAATGAGCTCTTTGAGTCTGGACTGAAAATGCCTTGCAGGTCACAAGCAAAGGGAGAATTTTGCAGAAATGAGTTTAGATTTTCCTGTGCCCAGTTTAATTTTTGCTTAGGTAAGAATAGGACGGTGGTATTCAAAGTCTTTTGAGGATACAGCACTTGGCATTACACAATGTAGTTCGTATCATAAATACTCCGGTCTGTGCAGTATTAAAAATGAGATTCGGATTGGAATGGCTTACTTAGATTTTTGAGTTGGATTACTCTAATTTTAGCCTACCCACATTGAATCCAATTAGAACTTTCAAGTTTTGGCTTTCTGAGAGATGCTCTGTAGAGCATCAGTTTCCTAAGTTTCTAATGGGTCTCGGGAAGATGAGAGTTCTCTGCGTATGCGGACAAGTCAGGTGTTCTGTCTTGGTGAGAAGTTGCAGAGGCCCTTCTGATATGGGGCTTGCTTTTGGCACACACAGAGTCACGAGTGGGGAAAACCCATGGCCCAGTGATGGCTATCAAGTGACGGTTCTCTGTGCATAATCTGTGTTTCTTCCATTTCCAGGATCAAAGTGATCAGAAGTAACTCTGCATAAGGGCAAAGGCTTGGGAGACAGAAAAAATATGGATTTGAATCTTGGTTCTACCCCTGACTAGTTGTATAATCTGTGTAACATAGAGAATCACTTGGTTTTTCTGAGCCTCAGTTTCCACTGATGTAAAATGGTGATTAAAAACATCCATCTTGGAGGACTAGAGTGAGAACTTAAAAAATTGTATAAGAAGATAAAGGTAAACCACCTTGCTTGGCCCCAGAATATAATAAATGCTTAATAAATGTTAGTTTCTTCATCATCCTTGTCTGACATTGAAAGTCGTCTTCTATTGATGACAAGGAGTAAGAGTCATCAGTCATCCGCCTAGAAACTAGAAACGGCAAGAAAGCAGCTGGTGACTTCGCACACTCCTCGAACAGGATCGGAAACCCTGTCGAGGGGCCAGAGAGGGTATCTAGTGCGAGGAGCCTGACGCACATTAGGAGCCCGATCACAAGTTTTGTCACTGCCGTGTTGGCTTGTATGAAGTGATCCATTGTGAAGATGGATATTATCCCTCTTTTCTGAGTGACAAGCCAGTGGAGTTTCAATTTAAAGCGAGGAGGCTGGATACTCCTGGATATCGTTAAATAGGCTGACAGGTGTTGGTGTGGTGAAAGCACATCTGCAGTCAAGCACAGCTGTATCCAGATCTCAGCTGAATCCCTTTTTAGCTGTGGCCATAGAACATACCTACCTCTGTGAACTGCTCTCCTCGTCTAGACAGCAGGGACAACTCATACCTCATGGGCTTGGTGTGTAAATTAAATAAGGCCACCTGCAAAGAGGCTGATAGAGGGCCTGGTGACCTCAGTAAATGCCAGTTGACAGTGTGCTAAGCATCGTGTTTGTGTGTATGTGTATGTGCGTGGGCTGGGGTGCAGAATCATTCAAAATGCACCTCCATCCTCATCTTAGGAGCTATGAGAATATACTGAATGCTTAAAATGGGATGTTTAAGGGAAGAACACAGTGGGAACTACTCCTGACTGCTCGATGGCTGTGTTACCTGTGGACACTGAAAGTGCCATGTTCCTGGCTTCTACTGGAGTGCTGACCTATGAAGAGCTAAGTTGCAGTATTTTGTTTTGAAGGCATGGTCGATCGGTGTGTTACAGAAATAAAGCCCACAAACATTTGCCTAGTCATTTAGCTTGGGGCTTTTTGGTTTTAAGCTGATGTACTATAAATTTTTGTTTTCTTCCTAAAATGTCTTTGTTTGGGTGGAGAGCCTTAAACCCCAGTAGGCAGCAGGCAGCTTTCGCAAGTCTGTACCTGGGGATGGCTTAAGCCGTGCGCCCAGTCCCTGGAGAGCTCGAATCCCCTGCAGTTTGATAACACGCTTTGAGGATATAAAAGAAACTTCTGAAAACCAATTTCTGGTTTATCATTTTCTTTTCTCCATGTGCATTTTTATGCAAACTAATGCCATTTGTTTGGATTTTCTTCCACCATTAGAACTTTCAAAGCCGAAGTCTGCATCCGAGGACTTAGTCTGTAGCGTTTCAACTGTGTCCCTGACCCGCTAGCTCTCCCTTCGTCCCGGTGGGCAGTGGTGAAGCCCTCTGCTGTTGGTGTGCCAGCCGCTGTAACTTGGTCTTGAACTTCTTATGGAGGTCTTATTCTTTTCTGTGGAACTGCAGTCTATTTGAATATGCAGTGATGTCTTTTTCCTTAATTCCATTGACCTGCGTGACCAATACCTAGTAGGCAATGTTTTCTTCATGTTCAATTACCCAGTTGTTTGCCAGTTGGAAATTACATTCTCTCTTGTGGTTTTGGATCTGTGTGGGGGTCAGTAGCAGTAGCTACATGACGTAAGTGGAGAAAAGAAGCTGGGCTTTGCAGTCAAGCAGACTTGGGGTTGAGTCTTGCGCTGACACCAGCTGTGTGATCTTAGGCAAGTTGCTTCCTGTCTCTGTGCCTTGGTTTCCTCAGTTCTAAAACTGGGTGTCTGGTATGGCTGTAGAGATTAGAGGTAATATGTGTGAAGCACCTGGCATATTTCCTAGCACATAGTAGGTGCTGTGTAATGGAAGCTGCTGCTGCTGTGGTTGTCATCTCCTGGTTGTCCGCGCAGTTGGTTTAGAGCCCTGGCACTTGTCTCTGTGGAGGAGAAATTGCTGTGAGCAGCAAGGCCAGATCCTTGACCCACCTGCAGGCTGATAGGCGCTGTGCCTTAAGGAGCACCCAGCGTCCTCACCACAGCTGCCCACTGCTCATCACAGGCCTTAACGCCCCGGTGGCTTCTGCGGAGGGCTACGACTCCAGCCTCACTTTGCTGCTTGCGTTTGAATGCTCCTAGTCGTTGCTGGTCACTAGAGTTCCATGCTTCCAGGTCACCCTGCAGTCGTGCCCAAAGCAGCCAGAGCACCGCCAATCCAACCTGTCTGTTCTTACCAGCATAGGAGGCAGCCAGGACCCCAGGGGCCAGGTCAATAAAAGATGCTAAACCTTAAGCTTTTCCTTTCCACCAGTGGGATGAAGATGGAGAAGCTGCAGCAGGTTGGACGGCTGTTGTGACAGCTACAGCAGAAGAATCTGGATGAGTGGCTTGTGGAAGCTTTGGCTTCAGACATGGGACTCCCTCGTTGAATGGGACAGTGGTCCCCCAGGAGGGTGATGGCTTTCACATCTATCTACCAGACATCCCACTAGCCCTTTGATCATTTGGAAGGGGGTGACCAGTTAGGCATCCTTCCTAAGGATGTTACTCTTCCTTCCTGCCACGTTCAACATACTTTCTATAGACCAATAGCTGAGCATAGAAGAACTTTCAGATGGGAACAACAGTACAAATAGCTAACGTTAAATGAACACTTAGTATATGCCAGTTACTGGATGAAGCACTTTCCGTGCATCATCTCATTTCATCTTTATACCAACCCTCCCAGAGGGGCATGTGACTTGTTATCACCTTTTCTCAGATGAGGAAGCCAAGAAAGAGGGAGGTTCAGTAACTTGCCTAATATCACAGTGCCGGTAAATATTGGAGTAGGGACTCAAACCAGCTCCTTCTATCTGCACAGTCTGAGCACTTCACCTCCAAGCTATGGACAGAGTTGCTTCCTAAAGCCACTTGTCTCTGTGTCAGGCTGTGTCCCACTCCTCAGGGAAGATTCCTCCGTCACCAGAAGCTAAGGGGTAATCGTTGATAATTTATTTTAACACCACTGTTGCACTGCCTTATAGTGGCCTCACTTTATGGGAAAATGAGCTTTATCCTCCCCAGGCCTAAATTTACAGTGGGACCCGAGGACCACTGGGCCTGTCATCACCTGGCTCCTGGACATACCCGTTCCATATCTGTGGGCACACCAGGGTCAGCTCACACGCAGATCTCAGTGCTTCCTTAGTCCTTCCGCTCAGTGCAGTTCACTTAGCAAAAGACAGTATGAGCAGTGTAGATGTCGTGGGGGTTCCTGAGTGGAGGTGGGCCAGAGTATTTACATTGTATCCGTCAGCAGGTAATGCAGGTAACAGCGCTCTCTGCTCCCCAAAGCCTGGGCTGCGCTGCCTCCGGGACTTTTCTCTCAGAGCCCTTTTTATCATGGGGGTAGGCCTCTGCTTAGCTGGCTCTTCTCTTCTGCTTCAGCCTGTCTGCCCCCACCAATCCCACTCCCATTATGCAAAGCAAGTCAGGACTAGTTCAGCTGGTATCCCCAAACCCATTTTAACACAAAATAAAAATAAAGCAATCCTAGTCATTAGGACCCACCCTCCTGAGAAAGCAGGTAGGGTTTGAAATAACTTTATTTCCCCTGTTGTTCCCTTAGTTAAGGAGGTGTGATAACCTTTCAGGCCTGGGTTTGGTAGCTAACGCCTCACCGCATGCCAGAGATGATAGCTGGTCCTGTTTTCTTTGGAAAACTACTGGTCACTTTCATCTCTACCAGTCAGTGACCAGCTCCCGTCCTCTTTCTTCATCTGAGTTGGCAAGCCTTGTAAGGATCCTCAGCCCGTCCTGGGAGCTCAGTCTCTTCTTCCAGCCCTCTCCACTGCCATCCCCACTCTGCACAAGAAATGCACGTAGCACTTATTATGTAACCATATCTTCATGCCCTTGGCCTTTTCTATGTCCATTTTGAAGATGCTGACTTCTGCTGTTAGTATCAGCAATTCTAAGCCTTATGGCCACCATTTAGTCAGAGTTAGTTTTTTCATTCATTCAATACATTTTTATTGAGATCTTACTGTGGACAAAAATAAACATGAGCAACTGTTTTTATGGTGTTTAGGTGGGAAGAGCCATAAATTAAATAATCAGCTGTAAAATACTGAGTTGATTTCTATGAAAGAATGCACAGAGTGGAAGAATTTGACGGCTTCAATAGGAAGTGAGTGATCAATGTGATGTGACATTGGAAAAAAGTTTACCAGAGTTGATGGGAAGGGAGTGGAACAGCAGGAAAGGGTATCCCAGGCAGGGCCTACAGACAAACATTCTGTGCTCCCTGGGGCAGAAGGGAGCAGGCCAACCTTGAGAAACAGAAAGAAGGGCAGTGTGGCAACAACACAGCAAGCAAAGAGAGAGTGATGGACATTGGGGTGGGCTGTCCACGTCCTCATCCCAGGAACCTGGGAATTTTACCTTATTTGGAAAAAGAATCTTCACAGATATATTGTTAGGCATTTTAATATGAGATTACCCTGGATTATCCGGGTGGCCTTAAATGCCATCACTTGTTTCTTTGTAAGAGAAAGGCAAAGGGAGATCAGACACACAGAGGAGAGGCGATGTGAAGACAGAAGCAGAGATTAGTGTGATGCGGCCCACAAGTCGAGGAATGCTGGCAGCCCTCAGAAGCTGGAAGAGGCAAGGAACAAATTTTCCCCCAGAGCCTCCAGCAAGAACATGGTCTGCTCACACCTTGATTTTGGACTTCAGGCCTCCAGAACTGTGAAAGAGTAAATTTATGGTGTTTTAAGCCACCGTTTTTGTGGTAATTTGTTATGGCAACCACAGGCCACTCCCCTCTAACATTCATTCTATTTTTGATTGACACTTGGACTTTTGCCAGGTTTGGTTATTGCAAACAGTGCTGCTGTGAACCTTGTCTTACATGTCTTTTAGGGACCATCCCTACATGTGTCTGTTTGGTATATACCAGGAATAGAATCGCTAAGTCGAAGAGTATGGGCCTCTTCAGCTTCGATATGTACCACCAAACAGATTTCCACGAGGTGGTACCAATTTATACTCCCACCAGCAGTGTATAGAATTCCAATTGCTCCATGCCTGTGGTCATTATTAATTGTAAATTATTAAGTGGGCAGGGAGGGTTACTGATTGAATTTTTGCAGTTGAAAATTGACAGGTGTAAGAAAGGCAAGATTATGCAAATATTACGTATAGAACTTAGAAAAACAAATCCCTATTTTTTATTAATCTGCAATTTTAAGGAAATGGAATTTGGCCAGACTAAAGGCAATTTTCTCATTCTATATCTGAAAAATATTTCCCATTTATTAAGTATCTAATTCTTTGGTTATAACCATCTTCTGTATGAGGATCCCTCTCGCTGTGATGAAAACAGAATTGTTTGCCATGATTCCTTTGGGAAGAACTCTTAGAAATCGGGAGCAGTATTGTTAAGGTGACTCTCTGTCTTTTCTATTCAAGACCAACTAGTGCTTAATCCAAGTACACAATTTCATCTCTTGAATTGTCTGTGTTATTCTTCTGTGCTGTCCTCTTTTGGTTCTGCATTTCTCTGAAACTATGAAAATCAAAGAAAGCTTTAAACTTGGGAAGAGATAATCCCTACTCAGGTTAGAGAAAAAGCTTACCTTCTGGCCCATCCATTTCATACTGCTGTTAGCATTTTTAGATAAAAGATATTAGATGTCAAAATAATGGCATAGTGTGGGGCTGTACATCCAGCTGTACCCAGCCTTTGCCATAGCTAGAGTATGGCCCCTCTGATGATGCTTACTCTATGCTCTTTCCTGTTGAATTGAGTCCTCCTTCAAATAGATTCATGACATTTCCCCTGTAATTACTTTTCATCGTTTCCTCCTCTTTCCAATTGCTCTGTATGCACTCCCTGTCTGGGAATCGAGATGTGCACTGAGGTATTAGGAAGAAGTTATGATCAGTTTTGGGATGACTGCTAGATCTTTGTTCTCCACTTTATCTATGGAATAGGTTTCTGTAACATAGGAGAGACCCATCTCCTTAGTACTTAAGAGTCTAGGTGGTGGTTTGAGTAATTAATGACCAGTCACATTCTTTCTGTCTTAATTGTTATATGTGACAGAACCAACAACATTGTTTTCATTACGCTCAGACAAGGCATTCTCTTCTCCCCTCTATTTTCTACCTGCTATTAATTTTGGAAAGTCTTATTAAGAATAAACTCTACCCCTAATTGGTCTCTGGTTAGTTCAGGAGAGCCCCTGCTCTCGGAGCAGAAGAGGAGAAACTGGTAGGTTAAGAATCATTAAAGATGCTCTCTCCGTGCTCATGGTCAGAAGACAGTTCTCACTCGGTTTTTCTATTTCAAGAGAGTTCCCTAAACTCAGAAAAATCAACCCTATGAGCAATGTCGAGTGGTCCCTCTTTGGACCAGTAATAAAGAGTCTGTTACTGAATGTGAGACACAGGGCTTCTGAGTGCCTGAAGCCTGGCACCTCTCGGAGATTCTTTGTGTAAAGCTTCAACCCCCAGACTTGGAGAGGTAGGTACAAAGTTTCATGAAAGGGCATAAAGTCTAGGCTTTCCATAATCATTACAGTTTCCCCTCAGAGATTCTCTGGGTCCGAGTACAGGGCGATGTCATTGCCCAGGAGTCTCAAAGCCCTGCCTTTTTATCTGGCCCCACTGTGAGTTCGAAAATGGATCTTCAAAAATTTTATTTTCAAGTGTGAGTCCTTTTCAAGCATTTTGTTTTCTCCAGAGGAGGTGGGATCTGGCACCTTTTCTCCATCCCACTTTCAGAGATGTCACACTCTGTGCCTTCTGTGTAAGACGAGGGCAGAGGATGCTGCACATGGAGACCGATTTTTGATATTAAATTAATGTTTTCAGATTGGAAACTGATCTGACCTGAGAAGCTGTTAGTCATTAGTGAAAATCTGAGTGATCGTCTTGAAGGAAGAAGTCAGTCTGTGTAGAAATATGAGCTTATATAACAAAATGTTACTTCTGGGTGTGGATCCTTCTAAATCAAAAGTACGTCTTGGAAAGTGGCCTGTGGGGGGAGGTTTCTTTTCAAGAAGCCTATGTGGAGGCGGTGATATCATCCTATAATTGGGCAATGTGTGGATTTTTTGGCCATTAAACTTTAGCTATGATATTACACATTCTTATCCGGTCACTGCCTATTTACTATCATGATGAACAACCTCCTACCCAGCCTCTGTTTAGTCGGTTTCTCCCCCTCCCCCCATAGAAAGAATGCTCAGTGTCTAAGAATGGAAGTTTTGCTTGTGGAAACATCTCTGTTTTGTGTAGCTGATGCATGACCGATTTTCTTCCTCCCGTTCCTGGCTGCTTCCTGCTGTAGTTGGTAGTGACTTTTCTTGATGGTAATTGGTCCTTGTGTGTCATTCTTGGACATGTGTACATCATGCCTCCTGGCATTCTGTTGGAGTTGTTCTGGATTTTCTCATTTAATTCTCCACTGCTGTCTCTGTCACCGCCTCATGCTCCTCAGTCCCTGTTTTTTTCAAAGACTCATCTGTGTTCCTTTCTATGAGCTGTTCCTGTTGTGGCTGTCACTCCTGTCTGAGCATAGCCACAGCTTCTTGTGCAAACCAGTTTGGTCCTGGAGAATCAGAAAACTGAATGCTTTTGCTTTCTCTTTGCACATGGAGCTCTATATGATTAATACTGCTTTTCTCCTTTGCTTTCTGTTTTGGACGGCCTGTCTCGCCTTGTTAATCAAGATTAGATTATTTGGGGAGACTTTTACTGGTAGACTGGCCACTTTTGATTTGTTAGTTAATAAGCACTTGACTTTGATAGTGGTTTGCATGACTTCATCTTTACTTTCTTGGGTTGTTACTTCTGAGCAATTTCTGAGTTACCCATATTATGTAACTTCTTAACTTACAAGGCTCTAGTCTCTTGATCCAACTGCTAAAAGTCCTGGCCCCATTCATCTTGGTCTTCTTGCCTCCTTTCAAAGTCTGGCCCCTCCACATGTTCCCTGTATCCCATACTCTCTTACTTTCTCAAGGACTATGCTCTTCCAGTTATCTTCTCTCCAACCAGCTCTAGGAAACTGCTCCTATAAATATACATGCTTTCATATCTTCCATTTAAAAAATAATCCTTTCAGGACCCCAGACCACTGGCCCAGCTCTCCTCTTAGCCTGCCTACCCTGGAGAGATGTCTGCACTTGTGGGCACTTGCTAATCCCTCCTTCAGCCTTGAGCCCACTTCAGTCTGGCCAAGACCCTCCCCACCAGGCTCCTGCTCCTAACAAAGTTTGAGGAACCCTGGTGCCACGTAATCCAATGGTCACCTTTCCCCGCCTCTTTCCCCTCCTCTCTCAGTAGCACCCAGCACTGTCCACCACTCTCTTTGCCTTAGAATCATTTCTCTCTTGGCCTCAGATGTACCGTACTCTCTCAGTTATCCTTCCATCCCATCACTTACTTTAGTTTTTGTCTCCATTGCACATCTCCTGTACCTGAATTCTTAAATTTGGAGGCTCTGTCTTGGGGCCCTTTTCTTTTATACTTCCTCTCTTTCTCCACATTCTTAATGCTTTGATCCGTGAGTGTTAGGGATTGCTATTTCTAATACTATTCTATTTATGTTGTTGGAGAGTTATGACAAAATAAGAAATCACATTAACTACCTAGAATACAGAAAATATTTCATAAATGGTGTTGTTAGATGTTTTTTCATCTTTGTTTCTCTCATAAATTTGTATAAAAGGTAGACTCAAATATTTGTTAAAGAATAGTTGAATTTATCTTTCTTTGATTTCAAACATTCAATATCTTGGTTTTCTATTGGTATTAATTGCCCCACACTCCTAAGAAGGCATGGTCTCAGTCCACCAGATATTGGGGTGAACATTCTAAGATCTTTTTATTCAACTCATCTACCTTTCATTATTCTACTCTCTTAACTTCCACCATTTTGATAATTCCCAAATCCACTGTGTATCCCTGAAAGCCACCTAGTTACTAGTTCTAAGGAAAAATTATCAAATTACGTTTCTAATTAAGTTGCTTTCGAGAAGGATTCAACGAGTTATAATATACATAAAGCCGTTAGAACAATGCCTGATGCATAGTCGACATTTGGTAAAGGTCAGCTGGTATTGTGATTATTTTTAAAATTCTTGTTATTCTGCAACATAGGAACCTCCTTCGAGGAAGAGCACATCCATGTGTTTATGGACATAGTGGCAGCAATGGTCTGACTTTCCTCCTCTGGAGGGTGGTGTTTTTAAGTGGTGTCCAAAGGCTCACCAGTCCAGGAGAATGTGAGGTGCTCAGAAAATAGCAGATTCTTGGGCTCCCCTACAACAGACGTGCCAAACTATAATCTGTGGGATTGGGAACCAGAAATCTGCTTTTTCAAACAAATTTTCCTACTTGATTCTTATACATGCTCAGATTTGAGAATTATTTTTGTGCCCAATAAATTGCGAGACCTTGGAGGTACAACATCTTTCAAGACATCATACATGGAATAGCTACTTAATAAGTGATGTGTGGGATTACAGACCTTAGAGAGCATCAGGTCCATTGCTGTCATGTTGCCAGTAAGAAATAGGAGCCTACCAAGAAGAACCTTCTCCAAGGTCAGGTCGTTTGCTAGTGGCAGAATCAGTGCTGAGACTCAGGCTTCCTGGCTCCCAGTTCCATTCTCTTTGCATGCTCCACACAAGCTCCCCATGCCCACAGAGTGACCCAGAAGACTTTCCAATATGCCTTCTATGAAGCAGTGGAGGGACTGTCCTGGTGGAAAATGGAGGGAAGAGAAGTGGAAGGTGAAAGGAGACAAAGAGTGATCTAGAGAAAAACAAAAAGAGAACCCAAGAAGAAGATGGTTGAGATTTTGTGAGAAAGGGACCATAGGCAAGAGGGTTTGATGGCAAGAGGGTTTGGGAAAACCAGAAAGGAGGTAATATATAAAAATGGAGAGTAGAGTGAAGGCAGGAAAAAGAGGGTTATATGTTTACCTTTCATTCCGTAAGTGTTCATAATCCAGTTTAGTGATGAGAGCCTTAGTTTGAAGATCCTGGTATAAAACTCTTCAGCAGCTTTGCAACATAGACCCAGAGTTCTGGACAAGATCTCGAAGCTCTCTCTAGTTCTAGCACCACCGGCTTTGATCTGAACATGACAAAATGCATGCATTGCAGCCTGTTCGAGACACCCTTGGGTTTCACTGGGGAAAACTATGGGCTTCAAAGGAAACCTTCCTCCGAATTCCTGATGTGTTCCCAGCACATGTATGTGCATGGCTGATGGTGTGAGGGCTATGTGACTGTGATGCATTTAAAAATAACTTTAATTAGAACGTTTTCCTTGAGAGTTTTAAACACAGCTGTTATTCCCCTTACTTTACCTCTGCCTGAGATCCGAGCCTACCCTGCCCCAGGTGGAGATGGTTATGCTGTTTGTTGCTCTTAGTGGTGGTCACCGTGCCCAAGGTTGAGGAAGTGACCAGAGCTTCTGTGCAATGGCAGAGCTCCACAGGGTTAGTCATCTTCAAACAGGAAAAAATGGAATTATCAAGCAGTTTTCGCTCAATAGTTCCTTGAATTGACAGCTTTTTCTTGCCCACTCTTCTTGGAGAGTAAGCTACATTTTGACTGGCTAAAAAAATATGAAGAAAGGCAGGGTCCAAACAAAAAAAAAAAGCCATAATTTCTGTTTAAAATTTATTTGGGAGGGAAAACAAAGCAATTAAGAAATTCACGTTGCTTAATACAGAAAAAGCAACAAATGAATTTCAGTGACTGTGTAAATAAATATTTTGAAGCACCAAATTACAAATATTTTTAAATAAGAAAATCAAGAAAATATATATTCATTCCAGTTCTTTGGCACTTCAGAGTCAAAGCTAGAGCGCCTACTGTTCAAAATGTTTAATGATTTATTTAAAGGTCAAGATATAGACATTATACTAACCAGTGAAGCTAATTTTCATTCTTTTCTGAATGTTACAATCCAATTATATAGCAGTATATTTCATTAAGTATATTCAGCTCAATACTGAAGAAAAACTGGTTTTTATTATCCATAGCAATTAAGTTTTCAAATGTCCTTTACATCAGAACGAAAACTAGCAGTTTACAAGTTTACCTTTTTCACAAAGAATTCAGAATTTAATTACCGAATGTCATAAGGAACATAAAACTGAAAGATATAAAAATGTAAGGTTTCGATTCTGATGGAACATTTAAAATGAAGCACTTACCAGTGAGGATTCTCTTCAGCTACACGTAATGAAAAACCTGAATAAACAGTGGCTTCAATAAATCAGGGAGTATTTCTTCACATAGGGGTCCACGGCGGATGTTGACCTTCTTCTGCCTCTAAACTTTGTCTGCCTTACCTGCCTTGAATTGCCTCATGGTTGCAAGAGGAGTGGGCTACCTGCAGCGTCACACCTGGGCAAGCCAGAGGGCAGAGTGGGCAGGCCAGCTTTCAGTTCTCCCAGAAACCCAGGTGACTTCCAAGTGCATTTCATTGGCCAAGACTCAGTCACATGGCCACCCCAGCCATGAGTAAGGTTGAAAACAGAGCCCCCTTCCCACCTCCAGAATTGGGGTTCTGTTAAGAAGAAGAGAATGGCTGCTGGGTAAGCTATGAACTCTGTCAGCCCCAGAAGAGTGAACATTCATGTTTTCTGAAAGGGATTTCACCTTAAAGAACTGATTCTAATTAATTTAAGATTTTCCTGAGACCCCTCTTTCACTTCTTCTCTGGGCCACGTCACTTTGCCCTTTACGAGTAAGTGGACCTATCTTGATTTTTCTGCTACATAGCAATCGATTTGAAAACAATTAAATATGCACTTAGGTATTGGTGTAGAATTGGGAATAGGCCGAAAGGGCATGAGTCACCCCATTATCTTTCATGGAGATGCGTGCCATTTGTGAGTAATGGACTTGCTCTTTTCATAGTCTTCACAGCACTGACTGCCCTCAGATCAGAGGTGGTTGTGTTCAATACATGCTGAGTAAAAAGTCAAACTGTCAGTGGTCAGAGCATGAAGACAAGATAACTGGCTGTTTGATTCCAGCCATTTCATTATTCCTGGGAGGAGCATGAGAGAATACCCTTCATGCATGGTGATGACAGTTTTCTGCGTGACCCACTGTCTTCCACCCAGCATGGCCCCTGAGGCTCCTTAAGGTGATGGGACTATTTGTGGTGAGGACCACTGTAACCAGAGGTGGGTTTTCACACATTCACCTCCTTCCCACCCTCACCCACTGAGTGTAAACTATTTCCAGATAGTCTGCTGGGTTCATTCTTCTGCTCTTCTGGATGGAATTGTTGGCAATGTGCTTTTGGTTATCCAGTCTGCTTTGAAATATGATTCTAATTTTCCCTTATAAAAATGAGGCTCAAATGGCACCACTTGTGTGCCTTTCGTCTCATTTTAACTGTTAAGACTTCCACCGGTGGATCAAAAATTCGTTCAAGACCTATTTGAAAAGAGTTGGTTTCTGGTTTTCTTCTGTGTACTCTCTTTCCCTTCATTTTCTTTCAGGAATTCTGTCCAACTCCATCCTGCAGTTTCATTGAATCATTGCTCTTTACAAGTTGACTCTGTTCCCAGCACCAGATTTTCATTCTCTCGTCTTCTCAACCGTTAATCTCTTTACTCTCTCAAGTTTCTCAAACACAGGAGGAATTGAAGTAAACCCATCACCCAGACAGACTTGCCGAGGAGGAACTTGTGCAGGTGTACATCATGGCAGCCTGTTGCCACTTAGCTGGCAGCTCCTGTACCTGTACTTACGAGCTCACAGAAACTGAAGGAAGCATTACTTCATTAATTTGTACTGGTCTCTTGGATGCTTTCACACTGGTGGTCTCTTAGTTAAGTGCCACTTGCTCAAGTAGAGGAAGGAGCCAAGGAAGAGGGAGTGCTGAGGCAGAAATGGGTAGACACTTAGGAGTAGGTGTGGTGGTGCACCAGGGGGAGGGCTCCTGGACTAACCCTGAGAGGGAGAACAGGTTGCTGAGTTCTCTTTTCATGGCAGTGAACCTGATGCAGCTAGGGGACACAGGGTCTACTCCCTATTGGCCCCACTTAGAGTCTACTTAGAATTATAAGCCCTTAGTGATCTGTTTTTTGCTTATTGCTTACTCACAATCCCCTGCCCCCACTCATATATAGCCACTCTTTTCCATACCCACACACAACCTCCATGTCCATGTCAGCCATATTGATTAACTGATGGACTTTCATATTCTGCCACCTTCCTTTAAGTGCATTTCCTGTTTCTTCTCCCAGCCAAATTTGATGTGTCCTTCCAACCTCCCCTCCCATGTTATCTCTCCCAGATGCCTCCTTGAGTCCCCCAGTGTGAGTGGATACCCCTCCTCTGTACTCCCATAGTGTCCTTGTGCCTCCTTCTCATGGCCCTGAGCACACCGTCCTGCAGTCTCTGTTTGCCTGTCTTCTCTCCTTCTAGATGGCACGACTTTGAGGTTAGCGACCACATGTTATTCAGCTTCATAACCATGGTGTCTAGCATGGTGTCTGACAGAATGTAGTTGCTCAGTACTATTAGCTGAATTAATGGATAAGGCCAGAAGAAACTGGCTCTGTTGTCAAATTTTATAGCTGCAGTTTTCATCTCTCCAGTTGACATAATAGACCCTACTTGCCAAGTCCCTGTATGGTGACTTATTTGAATGTTGGTTGGGGCTGGGGTGAGGTGGAGTTGGTGGTGGCGGGGGGGGTGGGGGTTGCTGTAGGAAGAGAGAGGAAGATTGATTTTGGAAAGTGTTTGCGTGCAGGTCAAGAGGTGTCTGACATGCACCAGCATAGAAATAGACCTGTGGTTCTTATCAGTCTGCAGTCAGCCTATTTACTGAAAGGTCAAAAAAGAAGCTCCCAGCATCAAGCCAGCAGAGCAGTAATGAAAGGCAGCCGATGACAGATGCAGGATAAAAGGAAGAGGAACATCATCTTAACCACAGACTGGTACATATACTTCATGAATTTCTCACCCGTGGAACCTCTGCCTGGCTGAACGCTTTCTATATGAATGTTGATTTTGCATAGTCATGGTTCTGAGCTACGATTTTTTTGCTTTGTCCCTCTCAGCAATCATATTTCTCGGTAAAGTTACTGGGAAGCCATCCTTCTTTGTTCCTTCTAAATACCAGATCCTGTCATTGTATCTTATTTTGGGAACCATTCCAGTAAAAACCATCCTTTTTACCCCAATTGGGTATGCTGTTGTAGGTGGCAGTTGGTTGGAGAGGCAGGTCACTTTCCAGAGTTAATCTGTAGGGTTCACATCACTCTCTCAGCTTTATATAGACATAGGTATACCAGATGTCTCAAGAGTAAAGTAATATTTGGGGATGACAGGAGAGGAGGTCAGTAATGACATACCTTTTTAAGATACTGAACCATCAGGCAACAGAACCCCTCTTTCTAAAGGATGTGGATAAGGCCTCAATGTGCTGTATTCTAGAAAGGTCTAGAGATGTGCCGTCCACTACAGCAGCCACTAACTATATGTAGCTGTTGAACACTCGTAATTAAAACTGGTCCAAGTTAAGCTGTGCTGTAAGTCTAAAATAGACACCAGATTTTGATGATTTAGTACAAAAAAAAAGTAAAATACCTCGACAACTTTTTAATATTTATTACATGTTGGGTTAAATAAAATATATTGTTGATGTCATCTATTTCTTTTTACTTTTTAATATAGCTCTTAGAAAATGGATGCTGTCCACGTTTTATTTCAATTGGACAGCGCTGGTCTAGGGTTGCAATGTCACGATACAGTTCACAGGTAGTATGCGTGGTGGGAATTCAATGTACGTATCTTGATAGCTTTGACTTAGAGTTAATGCCATCTCCTACAGCAAAACAACAGAAAATTCCCAATTTTCACTTCTTACTTTAGCCCAACAAAGCTATAACTCCAAGGATAGATATACTTGTTTGTGTAACCTCATCTAATTGAAGCTTTTGCTAAAATCTTTCATTTGTCTCTGTGGTTTCCAGAGGAACCCATTGCCTTTCAGTTGCCTAACTGAGCACGCAGGGTTGGAATCCAGACTTCCCAAACTAGAATAGAAGTCAGAAAGATGCTCAGACACCAAGAGCCAGAATTACGTTTGTCCATATGGTCTGCTAGTGCAGTATCTCTGTTGCCTTGGCCACCAGATCACCGTGAGGGAATGCAAATGTTATTAGGTAAATGCAGCAAAACATCTTGGTATTCAGCTTGATCTAAACCAATAGTACCTCTTTAGACAAAAGCAAATAAGTGCAGTAGGGTTAATTTCTTTTCCTGTAATATTGAGATATAATTTGTTTTCTGCTTTTCCATCCCCCATACTGACGTAATTTTTTCAGTTCTGGGTTTATGACACTTTCTGGCTGCCTGGAGTTGACCGCTTGTTTTCCCCCTTGACCTCAGCACTCCCCCCTCGTTATTGCACTAACACAGCTTATTGAGCAAGTGTTTAGCATAGAAACTAGACTAGACAAGTCTTAAATCAGCAAAGTGGCTTTTCTAATAGTAGCGTTTGGCCAATGGGAAGGGGACTTGATGTGTAGGGGTGTGGGAAAGCTTTTTGCTGTGGGTCGCGATGCTTTCTGCTCTGTTTCCAGGAAGGCCGGGGCTGACTTTCTCCCCTTAAAATCAAATAAACTATACTTAAAAATTCAAATGCCATTCCTCACAATGAAGTTTAGTACTGGTATAATGAGCTAACTTTTTGTATTTTTTTCTTTTCCTTTTCTTATTCAAATTTGAAGGAGTGACTTCCTGTGGGCCTCAGAATCTGTAATGGGATTTGGTGTAGATATTGATTTTTATATGCCTTGGAAATGGTTGGAGGAGCAGTGTCCAACAGAAAGCAAACAGGGATCTTGGGGTAGGCACTAATTTTTAAGCAGGGATGGAGTATGAAGTGTAGTTAAGTATTATCAGAAAATCATCAAGGAAGAGAGAAGTGCAATCTTTTGAAAAACTAAATCTTTGCATGACTGAGTTAGCTATTACAGAGGTTGTAGGAGATAAGCCACCTTTAACTTGAGTGGGCAGGCACAGCATCTAATGGAGCAGCTCTTCTGCAGCTTACCTGATTATACATTGTGGTTAATATTACTCCTGTAATAAAAGAAGTGGTGAGATTGCCATGGTCCCAGCATATTCTGTGTTTTCAGTTCAAACAGCCAAATAGGAAGATCTGTCTCTGACTTTCTCCTATGTTAAGTTTGATGTGATTTCCATCATCTCGTACAATGTGGGCATCATAGATAAACAAGATGAATTATTTTCTTCCCCACATAAAGCAAGTCAGAATTTTTGTGTATAATTTTGTACCTAATTAACATGTTACTGCATTTGTAAAGTGGTAAAGGATTAAGAAATTTTTAATTGGCAGTTCTAACATGCCTTCCATCCATAAAGCCCAGAATACTGGGAGCAAAATGATTACCAAAATCTCTGAAAACCTAAATGAACAGAAGAAATTTTCTTTTATCCCAGCCAAATGGCTGTGCATGTGCTCATGCACACACATGAACAATGAAGCTTAATGTCAAACAGTAATATTTAAAGGCAAAACTTATAGCCAAGAAAATAATTGCTTAAGGTTCTTTACTCATGTTTCTGTGTGTGCACATGTTTAAAATCTATCAGCTGTTGGGATCAGAAATGGTAATGTAAATTACTGTATTTCATATATTTCTAAGATGTGTACTTTTTCACATTTTACTACCTCTGGAATTGGGTTATATCTTGGAATCTGTGACATGTTTAAATTATCAGCCAGGTGGCAGTTATGACATCATTGTGATTGCTGTGTAGACGATACATAATTGCTCATATTTTCATCACTTCAATTAAGATAGATTGAGTAGAATTGACCTGTAAGCTGCCTTCAAAAAGGTTATGCCATTTATTATATATATAAAAGCACAGTAATAGAGTAACATGATACATGATAAGTCCAAATCTAAAAGAGCTCTTTCAGTAAGTATAAAATAAAAGTATGTGGTCAAAGCATTGTGTCATGGTTTGATTGGTAGTTTCTTTACTTATTTAGTGTGACATTAATAATGGTACATCTTGATAATCAGTAGTGACTTGGATATGATGAAAACCAATATATAAGATCAGGACCTTTGCTGAATGAATGTGGATTTTCCCCTTTACATCCTTCCTGTGGGCATGTTTTCCATTTCTCCATCTTACTACAAGCTAGTCTCTTCTTATTTGAAGGTGGCATTGCTGACTCAGCATCCAAAGAGCATGCCACTGGTTTTGGTGCATCCGGTGTATCTCCTTAGTGCGCTAAGTAACAATCCACCCATGTTCTTTTGCCTATGATTCGTATTGTATGTGTGTGAGTGTGAGAACAACAGTGTTGAAGAGACAAATGGCAGTGTTCAAGTAGGGTCTGGGACTAATGGATGGAGTAAACCCCTAAACTCCCAAATGGCCCTAGATTTTGACTGTGACCTAACATGGGTCTCTAGCCAGTAGATCTAGTCAGTTACAGACACAAAAACAGCTGCGTTCAAAGACATCTGGTCGTAGCCAACCTAAAGTTACACTTTTAAACCAAAGGAAGCCTCATACGTGCTTTGCGATTCTACACCCATTCTCCTATTTCTCTCATTTGTTTTGGACTCTTGGGCTAGATCTCTCCTGTGAAAGTAGATATGAATGAGAGTTGCCAAATTATTTCTGTCTGGTCTGTGCATGGATGCTAGGTTGTTTTGTGGTGTGTGTTCAGCAGGTAAAGATTGCTATTTCCAAGGACAATACAATGACTGAGAGGAAAGCCTTTCGAGGTGGAAATATGTTGTCTGATCCTGCGTTTCGAGAAAAGACGTCAAAGAAAAAGCAATCTAGTATAATTCTATTCTAGTTTATTATAATTCGGTAATTCCAATTCCGCAATCCTATAATTCCAAGTTTGTTATAGTTTGGTGATTGTATATTCTGAAAATAGAAGTTTTATGCTGCTTGTGGTCATGTTTATGCTTATCATGTGTTTAGAAAGTACTATATTTTTGTAGCAAGCCCATCCGACTCCATCTTGATTATCTTAAATTTCCCTTCCTCTCACAATTCATTCACTACATATACCTCCACAGCTTGCTTTCTTCTCTTAAAATTCAGATCATTCTTACTTGTTTTGCGTTAGTTTGGCTTTTATTTATTGGTGAGCTCTTTGTCACATGAATCATGTATGGATTTGGGGTTTTTGCTAGATTTTCCTTTTCATCTGTTGTCTGTTTTTGCTTTGTTTTTTGGCATTTCATCTTCAGTTCATTCTCAGCTTTATTTTCTACCTTTTCTACGTCTTCTACCTTTTTCTCCATTGCCCAAAATTCATTTATTTCCTTAATGGGGAAAGTCCTATATTATAAATGTTGTTAGGAGGCTCTGCAGGATCCAGTTACGGTAAAATGGTTTATTGATATGAATTGAATACACCTAATGATCCTACATCTGCCTTTTCCACTTTTTTGCATTTACTAAATGAGTTGAATTCAATGCTGTATTGGAATGTCAATTTTTGTAAAGTACAGCTCGAGGTGGTGCAAAATTTCTCTCTGGGAAGATGAGTCTCCTCGAGAGGTTTTCTGTCCTTTGCTTTTATGTCACGTCTTCCACCCATCCCACTGTCCCACTCAACGTGCTCCAGGCCCTGGAACAGCAGGTGCTCCATAAATATGGTTGAATGAATGAATGAGTCTGTCTTTAAAATGCACTTTTCCTTTCCAAAGAAGAAAGAAAACTAACTCTGCCAGGCAAAGTTTTGAGGCAGCTCTGAGGAATGAGGGAGAAAATTGCTAATAACCCTTCACATTGAACTTTTTCGTCTCAGGAGGGTTTGACAATAGCTTGCTGTGGATGCAGAATAGACTTAAACAAGAAGGTATGAAAATTTACACATCCAGGTAGTTTTTAATTAATTTTATTAAAAAGCTGTGAATAACATTTTTTTTAAAGACTTTATTTTTCCTTTTTCTCTCCAAGCCCCCTGGTACATAGTTGTTTTTAGTTGTAGGTCCTTCTAGTTGTGCTATATGGGATGCCGCCTCAGCATGGCCTGATGAGCGGTGCCATGTCCGTGCCCAGGATTCGAACCGGCGAAACCCTGGGCTGCGGAAGTAGAGTGCATGAACTTAACCACTCGGCCACAGGGATGGCCCCAGCTGTACATAACGTTTAAAAATTTTCTATGAGAGAACCAAAATCCTTAATCCTATTGCTTAAACACACATTTTCTAGCCCCTGTCCACATTCTTTGATACAGTTGTGATTTTGGTTAACTGAGCTCTCTCTGTATCTAAGGAGACTATCTCAAGAAATTTTCTCTTCAGCCTTCTTGGTTAATTGTGATGGAAGGGGCCTGGGTGTGATCACCAGAATAATGAAGTGATTTATTTAGTTCATGGAGAATCAGGCACAGAGCATGTCCCCCTGTAACAGGTCATCATGAAAGAATTTCTTCCTAGCAATACTATGTGCAGGTAAGTTTTGTTTGTAAAATCTATGTTATAGCTAGCACAATGCCAGGTCTCAAAAATGTGTGGTAAAGATTTCATCATCAAGGATATGATTTCTTTTTCTAAGGAAATGTGGCTTTTCTTCAAAAACGAAAAGTTCGATGGACAAATTAAAAATACATTGAAATACTTTCCACGTTTTTAGGGAAACACAGATCTGGTGAGATCTGAGACAAGCGCAAACTGTGTCATCTCCATGTGGTATGTCGTGGGCCTCCTCTGCCAGAAGGGTGTGATTAGCCATCTGAGGAAGATGTCGCAACTTAATAGTGGATTTGGTTCCAAAAGTGGATTAGTTCTGTGCTAGTGGAAGTATAGCAGATCTTCAAGAAATCTAAGAAAGTATTTCTGTCCCTATGGCCTGGGGAATATTTGTATGTTGAAATGCCTATAAAAATTTCAGCTTTGCACCTAGAAGACACAGCCATGTTCTTTTTTGTGCGGTGATGAAGTGCTGCTTTGTGGTTAGGAGATTACATATTTTCCAGATTCTCTAGAACCCTGTTGGTATGACACTGCTACCATTACTGCCAAATTACACTTTTCAAAGAGCTGAGATCCAAAGGGAGGAAGGGAAAATAAGTGAAGGGAATATGTTTTCCTGAGAATAGTCATTCCAGTTCATTGAACGATGCCCAGGGTAAAGTAGAGGTCGCTTGCCCATCCTTTGTAGAAGATTATTTCTCCACTTAAGCCTTTTAAAGCTGATGAAGTCTATAAAATTTTGTTGCTGACATAAATACCTAATTTGAAGAAATTCTGCTTGTGCTGTGCGTTCTTCTAGGGAAAACCAGACAAATGTTTATTAGCTCCCTCAGAAGTTCAACAATAAAATTTCCTGAAACTGCCGACGTGGGCACGGCTGCTTTTTGGAACTGCCAGCTACGACTTTAAATCTTGGCAGTCTCGAGTAAAAGGCAAAATAATTTGCTGTACCAGAAAGGGAGGCTTGGCCTGTATGTTGTCATAGGCATACGGAGACGCTGAGAAATGCAGCCTTTACTTGAGTGTTTCACACCTTGAGATGACTTAGGGAGGAAGTGGCTTCAGCTGTGTGTGCGTAGCACGTGGGGAGATGGAAGGGAAGATGTGTGCCGTTGCCGTGTTAATTACGTCTGTGGAATTGGAAGATTGAAAGGCTGCTGGGAACTCTGATTTTGGACAACTTTTTCTGAAATGCCTATGACTTTCCAAGAGAATCATTTTCCACAGTCTTTGAGGTTTTACTCAGATAACCAGTTTGTACTTGGGATCGATCGAAGAGCAGATTTGTCAAGAGTTGATCTTTTGGAGGCCTGTGTTCACTATCTCTTAGCATCCTCTTCTGCTGTGTTTGGGGCGAGGCTTGAAAATCTGCAGGGGTGTTTCTCTTCGTTGTTCTGCTGAACTTTTACCTGATATCTTCTGTCATCTGTTGGCCTTGTGGAATGTCACACGATTTTTTTTTCCATCTAGTGCCTGCATTGGGTTTAAATGGAAATTTCCAACCCAAGGGAACTACATGGACTGACTCAAAGTGCTTTTATTTTCTAGTAAATTTAAAGAACACTAAAAACTCTATTTTCATCTTAATATCCATGTACTAGAAATGTTTAAATATCTGGGAGTGCATGGTCTCAAGTACCTTTGGAATGAATAAATCAAAATAAACAATGATCAGATATGACTGCTTGGCTGACTTGGAAGCGCTGAGCTGGTGATTGCATGTTTTTGCTTTAATCACCAAGATACTAAATTATTTCAGCTGTGTGTTTCTTATTTCTATATATAGTTTATCAGTAGCTGACGTGGTTGCTAAAGAGCTGAAAAGAGGTGTCAAAAGCTGGGTAGGTTATCCAATTCTGATTTGTTTTCACAGTGTGAGGTTGTTAATAGACTAATAAGCTAGTAGGAAAAGAAATAATGAGTTTGTGAGCTAGACACCATTAAAATTGTAAATGAACAACTTAGCATATGGCTGTGATGAGAATAACAACAAAAACTGGAAAAAAAACCAAAACAGAACTCCAGACAAGCCGTAAGGATGCCTGGTTTGTTTAGAAACATTGACAGGGAGCAAGGTGAGTGAGGGGTGAAGTGGAATCTCTCTGTGTTCCAGAATATTCTCTCCCCATTTTCCAGTTCTTTCCTCTGTAGTGCAGGGGCCTGAACTCTCTTGCTCCCAGATGGAATTGTACGCAGTTTGGAATTTTCCACTTGTTACTGATGTGCGTTTGTATAGATGAGGCCCGGTTTCCTAGGGAAAGTGAGAATTAGTCTAGGGCACTGACAGATCAATCCAATTAGGGAGTGATGATGCTAAATTCAGGAGGACTATTCGGCAAGAGCAGGGCGTCTCAGGGCAGCTCTGTGCTTCCATTTTTTCTCCTCACCCCTCCCCTCACTCGCTTGTCTCTGTGTGCAGAGGTGTAACAACATCAAATAGTAATTCAAAGGCTGTCTGTGCAGTAAACTAAGATTAATGAGAGCTAATCCATGACTGATTATATGCTCTCCAGAATTAGAGAAAAAGGACTTTCTGTTAAAGTTGCAAATATAAAGATTTGGGAATATTTCATTTTAAACATTCACACAACCCACTGAAGGGAGGGAAACTGTAATAAGGAAAAATAAGCCCAAACACATCTGGTTGGCATTTCTGCTAATGTCACCCGGAGGAAGGCTGCTGCAGTCAGGCCCTTGGATGAAGGACAAAGAAGGACTATGGGGCTATCACAGCACAAAAGCGGGGAGAAGGCCAATGTCAGAAGTGACTTAGAAAATAAGTAAACCATTCTTTGAAGCAAAGTATGATAGTTATAAAAACTTTCTCAGCAAATCAAGATTTGGGTGATATCACGCCTAGGGTTTTTAAAGGATTTTGAGCATAATACCCTCTGCCTTTGGCAATCATAGATAACGTGAAAAATGTTCTTGCTTGTTCCACTGGACTCTATTTCAGAAGGATGTCAACACAGCCCAGTGGCCAAGGAGGAAACAACCTTGGCCACTGAGAACCAAAGATTTACGTGTGAGGGAAGGTGGAGTGTTCAGCCAGCAGGGTGGGTGTGGAAGGACCCTCCGCAGGGTGGGCCAGGCAGTGGGGCCAGGTGTGGAAGTACCGAAACCCACAAGGAAGACTCCATCACTCACAGCACATCAGACCTGCGTTCATAAACATTCTTCTTTAATAATGAGTCACAAGTGCCTAATTCTTCATGCAGAGCCTGAATATCACACTCATGGGAAGAGAACAACACTGGAAATTCATCCATTATGGTTTTCTTACACCTTTAACTTTCAGTTAGAGTGTTCTACATACACACTTTTACTTGTTTTTGTCCACTGTAAAGTTTGAATTTCTCCCCATTATTATTATTATTTTTTTTAACATTTTATTATTTCCTTTTTCTCCCCAAAGCCCCCTGGTACATAGTTTTATATTCTTCGTTGTGGGTTCTTCTAGTTGTGGTATGTGGGACACTGCCTCAGCGTGGTCTGATGAGCAGTGCCATGTCCGCGCCCAGGATTCGAACCAACGAAACACTGGGCCGCCTGCAGCGGAGCACGCGAACTTAACCACTCGGCCACGGGGCCAGCCCCTCTCCCCATTATTTTTAAATTAGGGAGCCAACCTTGGTTAGTAGCAATTGGAAATTTTATTTATTTTATTTTTAAAATTTTTTTGTGTGAGGAAGATTGGCCCTGACCTAACATCTGTTGCCAATCTTCCTCTTTTTGCTTGAGGAAGATTGTCACTCAGCTAACATCTGTGCCCATCTTCTTTTTTACGTGGGATGCTGCCACAGTATGGCCTGATCAGTAGTGCTAGGCCTGTGCCTGGGATCTGAACCTGCAAACTCCAGGCCGCCAAAGGAGAGCACACGAACTTAACCACTACCCTCCCGGCTGGTCCCTGGGAATTGTATTTGTTAAAAAATAGCAGAGACGCTAACACAGAGTACTTGGCTCACTCTGTTCTTGATGATATTCTAAGTGCTGCCTGTGTATCAACTCGTTTGATGCTCATGACACCCCTGTGACGTGGTCCAGGTTCTTACGCTCCTTCTACAGAGGAGGAGCCAGGCGTTGAAAGGTGGAGTAACCTGCCCACATTTATGCAGCTGGTAGCTAGTGAATGCAGAGCTGGAATAGGAACTGAGCAGCCTCGCTCCACAGTCTGTTCTTAACCATTCTGCATCCTCTCCTACTTAACAGATGACTAGCCTCTGCATTGGAAATATTTTTTAAAAATCATAATTTATCACTTACTTTTTTACAAGTTAACTCTCTAGCTATAGATACAAATCTTCTTAGTAAGCACAACAAAATGATGGCAGTGTACCAATAGTGTCTTAGCCTGTGTTTTTCTCAGTGATCATAGGGAGTGAAAAATGTGAACTTTCAACTCTAATTTGCCAAGCATAAATGGTTATTTGCCCCAAATCAAAGGCTCTGAGACAGACTAACTCCATGGCATTGCTACCTGGTGGGCAAGGTATCCATGTATGACTAGTCGGAGCAATGTTGCGAGCCCAAAGACATCGAGAGAAGCAATTCTGGAAAGTGTGTTTAATCTCCCCTGTTGGTCCCACACTTCTTGTCCTAATTTTCACCACCTACTCATGATTCCCATTGTGTTCTGCTCCCTTTAGCAAGAATTTTTTTTTTTCCTTTTTTCATCAGGACTTTGCTAGACTGGTGGGAAATCAAACAAATGCTTGCTTGTTTGTTTACACAAAGAAGAAAAGTGGAAGGAAAGAAACAAGCATAAAAACTCCTTGCCTAAGATTAAATAAAACGAGGCAGGAGGCAGAGCAGAAATATTTGAGAACGTGTCGGGGCTCTCCCTGCATGAACATTTCCACTGTAACAGCTCACCTCCATCTTTGTTTTACATCCAAGCCACTTGGAAACTCTTGCCCTTCCCAATTTTCTAGGTACTCCATTCCAGGGGGCTCCTGGCAGGGGTGAGGTGAAAGGTTGCTTTCTTTGTGTTGTGGGGTAACCTCCAAACAAGTCAGAAAGTTGTTGTTCAGTTGGATTCTTCTCTCTTTTTCTCTTTAATGTGGGGAAGGGGTGGAGATTATAAAATTTATTTCTGGGAAGGTGGTATTTGCAGATTATAAAATACTTTAAAAACCTGTTGTGCAAGATTATTTAGTGTTTCTAAAGTCAATTGATTAACCAATCTTGTTTTGCTTGGTCGATATATATCCTCTTGTTTATCTTTGAAAGTGGAATTGCAGGGTTCTGAGAAATGACTCAGAAATCCTATGGCGTTGAGAAGTGTCCAACTATGGAGAAATGCCAAGGCCCGTCTCCTTGGTATATCATCTCCTCTGGAACAGGGCAGCTCCCGAGACTGAACCGAGACTTCACTCGCCTAGTGTGATTGTAGTTTCACATTTATGGAGGCGAATACCTGAGTAGCTGTGACATCCCACATGTGTTTCCCAGCCATTGTCACTTTAGTCGTTGTGCCTCTGTAATTGCTTGTGCTTGGAATGGAATTAGTCTTGTTTAATTTCCCTAGTAATGGCAGAAAATGTTCTGATCCTCAGGGTACCTGGGATCTTTGTGTTCATCTGGTTGCAGTGTGCTTTGTGTGACCCTGGCACCTGGACAAGGGCTGTCGTCTTCATCCAGGTGTGTCTTGTAGTGAGCAGATGGTCTCTTAAGAGAGTGATGTCTAAGCCACATTTTGTAAATGAGTAAATGAAAATGCATTCGGGGGATTCACCATTTAATGAAGTTCTATTGTGAATTCACTTTTTTTTTTTTTAAGGATTGGCACCTGGGCTAACAACTGTTGCCAATCTTTTTTTTTTTTTCTGCTTTATCTCCCCAAACCCCCCCTGTACACAGTTGTATATCCTAGTTGCATGTCCTTCCAGTTGTGGGATGTGGGACGCCGCCTCAACGTGGCCTGACAAGTGGTGCCATGTCCGCGCCCAGGATCCGAACCCTGGGCCGCCGCAGCGGAGCACGTGAACTTAACCACTCGGCCACGGAGCCGGCCCCGTGAATTCACTTTTAAGATCAGTCTCACCCCTGTGTATTTCCATGTCTTTACACGTCACGTGTTGTGAGGATGGGGTACATTTGTGTCTGTGAGTAGTTTATCCAATGGAGTACGTTACCTTGAATGCAGAACTGTGTTGAACCCTGCTAATTGTGTGGGTGGGAGAGTGTCTTGGTACAGTGCTATCTTATTTCCCTTTTTATGGCAGCTGATTCTTAGCTATAATTTTTCTGAAGAAATTTGTAGAAGATAAAGGAGTTCAGTAGGTGTCGCTTCCTTGTGGTAATTCCCTGAATTTCCCTCTTTGCAGTATTAATTGGCCCCTCCTGTAAGTGCATACCTCTAGCTTGTCACTTGTTGCAATCTGACATCTTATACTCAGCCGTGACCCTGTGTCCCCACTGAGTTGAGTGTCCCCGGGACCCAGGGACTGTGGCTTAGTCATCTGGGTGTCCCCTCAGTACCAGCACAGTGGTGACTGTAATAGCAGGGAAACTCATGTTTGTCTTACTGAATTCTTTGAAGAAATAGACAGGTACAGAGGTGGCTAGTGAGAATGTAGAAACACCAAACAGGGCACCGAGTTAATGAATAACAGCTAAAAGTAGGTCGTGACCATTGCCACACTTTTTCCTAACTACTCTCTTGGAGTTTGAGACTTTATCTATTTCTAAGTGAACTCAGACCTTTGAGTAGTAATTAGTAATGTTTTCAAGAAATAATTGCATTGCTGGGTTAGAAATGAGTCACTTAGCTCGTTGTGAGTGTGCCCGTCAACATTCAGCATCTCCACTTCCGTAGTTTTGATGTCTGTTTATCCTAGAATAAGAAGAATTTTTCTGGGCCATTTCCACAAGAATACAGACTGCTAATGCAGCAAAGCGAGGGGAGAAAATAAATTGATGGTCCATGCATAGATGGAACTTGATATTTGACAGGTGGATTGCAGGTCAGTGGGGCAAGGATGGGCTGACTGTTCAATAATTGGAACCGTGACATTCGATTATTCATGATGAGAAGAAAGTGGCCCTTTAGCTCACAGCAAATACAAAAATCAATTCTAGGTAGATTTAAGGTCTAAATGTAAAAAGCAAAGCCTTAAAGCTTTCAGTGGAAAATATGTAGGAGACTATTCTTACCTTCTCAGGGTAAGGAAGGATTTCTTAAACAGCTGCAGAAAGGGCAAATCATAAAAGAAAAGATTGTTAATTTGACTACGTTAACATGAAAATTTTTTATACATTAAAAGTACCATCAATAAAGTGAAAAGATTGCCACATTCAAGGAAAGGATATTTGCAACTTTGTATAACTGAAAAAGGATTGGAATAAGAATTTCTCCAAATCGGGAGGGACAACTCAGTAGAAAATGGGCAAAGTCTAGGGGCAGGCAGGTCAAAGAAGAGGAAATGCAAATGACCAAGAAACGTGAAAGATGCTCCGCCATACTAGTAACCAGGAAGATGTAAATTAAAATGAAATGCCATTTCACACTCATCAGATTGGAAAACATTTTGGAAATGTGGTAAAGATGTAGAGCAGTGTGGGACCCTGATACATTGTGATAGACATGTAAATTGACGTAACCACTTTGGAGAACCATCTGGCTACAGCTCCTACAGTGTAAGATGTGGTTCTAGGGCTGGGCTCCTAGTGATGCTCTAGAGAAGCTGACATGTTCACAGGGAAACATGAAAGAGAATTTCCAGGACAGCTTTGCTTGTAATATTGAAAAAGTGAACATAACCACCTATAGGTAGGAAAGTAGATGAATAAATTATCCTTTTTTAATCAAATGGAAGACTATACAGCAATGACAATAACTAAAGCTACATGAATCAACATGAATAAATTTCACATACTGTTGAGCAAAAATAGCTAGTTGCAGGAGGAAATATTTCCTGTATTGCCATTTATATGAAATTTGCAAACAGAAAAATGTTACATAGTGTGTGGGGTTAGTAATATATAGAGATATAAAGATATGCATGGGCATTATTAACATCAAATGCAGATTTTTGGTCACCTTTGCTGGAGGCAGGGGAATTTTGATCAGGAATGGGTACATGAAGACATCGATGGTGCTTGCTATGAGTTATTTCTTATGATCAGGTTGTGGATCCTTGAGTTTTTATTATTTATTCTCTATACTTTTTTGAATATCAGAAATATTTCATATTAAAATGTAAGCCAGAGGAAGGAATATGTTTTAACTAAGAGATAAATTAAAGATTAGAATACTGAATCCAGAGTGGCTCAAATCTGTGGTGTAAATAAGTCCATCATTGAACTGAACGTGCCATTCTTTCATTTACATTCATTAATGGCCAGAATCTCCTTCTCTATCTGAAGTACATATTTATTAGTTAAATGTGCTCTCAACACTCCTGTGCGTGTCATCTTTCAGAGCTATCATTGCCATTATTTTTCCTTTGTTTAAATATATGCCAAGGGCCTATCTTGCTCTTGCCACAGCCAGGCTATCATCTCTGACAAGATCATCTATTTTCCCTTCTTATCTCTCTGAGTACACTGACCTTCCCTTTCCTAAGTCTTAGTTGCTGGAATTCTGCTCATTTTCAACATTCTTCTAAGAATGGATCCTTTTCTGCCATCTTCCAGTTCCTATAAGTACACAGGAATGTGGCCCTTGCCATCAGCAGCCTGGACACCAGATAAATGCGTCCTTCCGCTTGACCTGTTCTTTGTTTTACATCTGTCTGCCGGAGAGCAAATTTAAGCAGGAATCAAAACGTGCTGCTGCCCGCTCCTGGCTGTCCACACACTGGCTCTGTGGCTTTGCAGAAGTCGCCTCGTCCCTCTGAGCCTCATTTGTTTTGTCTATAAAGTTAAGGAATTGGTTTTGATGATGTCTGAGGCCCGCTTCAGGTCTGAAATTCTTTGTCCGCTAGTTTTCTATCCAAGGTTTCCTGGAGAGAGGGAAGAGAGAGGGAGAGGAGTCAAAGGAAGAAGGCAGAAAGATCAATAAAGGCCAGAGGCCCTAATAGTTGGGTTGGAGGGTGACATTCTGGTAAGATAGCTGCTGACAGAGTAAAGGAAGAAACCTGAGAAAGCTGATGGTGAAAAGGAAGACCCAGGCGAATGCTTGAAGGAGGTAGGGAGTCTTGGCAAGGCCCGGACAAGGCTGCACGGTGTTCTGAAAAGGCGGAACGAGGATTGAGGAGTGAGGGAGTCCATTGGGTGTCTTACCAAGGAAGGGTGATGGTGGAGAGGCAGCAGAAAGGTGCACAGGGTCCCAGTGACAGAGAGGGTGGGAAGTGGGGGCCATCTTTAAAACAAGAAATAGCTGAGAGGTAAAAGGAAGGGTTAGGGCTTTTGAGCCATGTTCTTATATAAAAATATAGTAGGAAGGTCAGTAGTCAATAAAATAGGTTAAAACAGGCAGACGGGGGCGGTTTCCTTCCTATGAGAAAATGACTGTAATTTGCAGCCTGACGTCCCTGAGCTGCTGGGAGCTCCGCACGTGCCTGTGCAGTGCAGATTTTTGTTCTGGAGTAACAGGGACAGGCCTTCAGCCGGTATTAAAAAGGAGCCACTGAGTTCCTGTTATTTTAATACCAGTCGATTTTAAACCTTAAATTGGTTTAGCCTCCTACCCTCTTACAATAAAATAGTATTTAGACAAAAAGAACAAACTTACCATTAAACAAGACACCACTTGATATCCAGAAGGGATGTTATTTAGATCAAATTAAGCTAATGCTTTTTGGTATGTGTTTGCAAATATTGGAAAATGTTAGTGAAATTACATTTCTTAGGACATAACTATAAATTCCTCCATGGAGGTCACACTCTGCTCCAAGCACCTTATTAAAGTGTGAGAGGGCCATCAGGTAGATGCCGGGTGGAAGCTGGGAAGAGATAGCTCACACCAGGTTCGCTTTGTTCAATGGAATGATAACAGTAGTTATCATTCATGTGATATTCATAAGATTCATATCAATCATAGCAGGTAAGTGGTACTATTCCTATTTTACAGATAAGAAAAATGAGGCTTAAAAAGATTATACAACTTACCTAGTAAGTGGCAGCCACAAAAAGGCAGAGCCTATTTGAAACTGGGTCTCTCTGACTCCAAAGCCAGATTAAGTACCAAACCCTCACCTCTGGTGCCTTGTGTCTGCTGTGCAGTCAGCAATACATCCCACGCACCAGATTTCTAGATCTTGTGTTCGAGTCATCCCTGGTGGTTACCGCATGTGCTGCTACACCCATCACTGAGCTTGTTTTCCTGTTTCCCAGAAACAAGTGAAACAGACCACAGTTGTGGGAAAAGACAGTCTCCTCTTCCCCACAGGAATTGCTTGGCAAACCCTTCATTATACAAAAAGTTAGATGTCTTAAGACAATTCGTACTGGAGAGAGACTGAGGTGGTTAGGGGCTTGAAGAATCTGATGTTGAGTGAGGCGCTTGGGGATTGGCAGGAGACAAAGGTGGAGACAAGGCTTGTTGAGGTCCCCTGGAAGCAGCGTGACTCCACTGGGTGAAGGCCTTGCCGGTTAACAGAATTTTTCCAATTCAAATAAAGTATAGTGTATTAATTAGGGTTCTCCAGAGAAACTGAACCAATAGGATACATATCAATAAATAGAAAGAGCTTTCTTATGAGAGATTGGCTCATGCAATTATGAAGGCTAACAAGTCCCATGATCTGTAATCTGCAAGTTGGAGACCCAGGAGAGCTGCTGGTATAGTTCCAGGGGAGCCGATGGTCAAGTCTGAAGGCCCACGAACCAGGAGCACTGATTTCTGAAGACAGGAAAAGGATGGATGTCCCAGCTCAGGCAGAGAGGGAATTTGCCCTTCCTCCACCTTCTTGTTCTATTCAGACCCTCAGTGGGTTGGATGATGTCCACCCACACTGGTGTACGGATTCAAATGCTAATCTCTTCCCAAGGCACGCTCACAGACACACCCAGAAATAATGTTTTACTAGCTGTCTGTGCAAGCCTTTGCCCAGTGAAGTTGACATACAAGATTAACCAGCATATATGGTGAACGTTTTATTAAAAATGAAAAAAAGGAGAATAGCTAGAAATGTGCACTTTCTCAGGGGTCTTGAGTTTCATTCTCTTCAAACTAGGAAAAAGATAATTAAACTGTTACCAGCAGGGAAGAAGATAGCACAGCTTCTGAAGAATCACCTCATCTCTTTGGAGACAATAAAGAGGAAATGTTAAGTAGTGTTGATCAAACGTTAAAAATGGTCAAGGATTTTAATGAGCAAATGTTTTTAAACTGTGAAGATGGAACCATTAAGAATTAATTGTAAATGGTAGTCTCATTATTTTAAAAAATGGCCTCATTTAACACATCTCCTTTAAAAACTAATTTAGTGTACAGACACACAAGACATTTACACACTTTGCTCCAAGTGTGTTTTGGGTATTCAATACCTAATTCTTTGCTTTCCGTACCAGGAGCAGTTCACTGGGGAGCTTCAAGGTTGGTGTGTGGTACTTTTTGAAACCTAGCTGCTGTTTCATGTTCTGTTCTCATAAATTGGGAAGATTGAAAGCTGCACATAGGAATCACAATGAAATTTTAAAGTTTCTGGATATCAAAATCTCTGGAAGGCTAAACTTTGTTGAAAGTCTCTCCTCTTATTTTACTTGACATTCCTCAGTAGGACACAAATGAAGCTTCTGTAATGTTCAATTAAACCTAGCTTGTCTCTCGTAGATCCTGTCATCTCAGTAGCTATTTTTCTTCTTATTACAAGCATGCTTTATAAATTTTGGCTCTTGTGCATCGTAAGCAAGGAAAGATTTATAAGAAATTAACCTTGCCATCATCCACCCACCCCATCCTTGAGTAAGGATGCAGATACACAGAGACGACATGTCCACAAAGAGTACACAGGATGCGTACACACAGAGACAGAGAGGTGCATGCACACCTCTCACCTTCTCCTGCTACTGTTTCTGCTAACAAGTATGCATTTATTTAATTAACCAAATTGCTATTTTGCACAAACAAATGAAGGGTCTGTAGCAGAGTCACAGGTGTGAAGCGTAGTCACAGGTGTGAAGCATACCCACAGGTTTGTTCAAATCACTGTAGATTGGACAAAGTCACTCCTGGTTCCCAAGTAGGAGCACAATTTAATCTGAAGTACTAAGCAACTTGAGGGTGATTTGGTTTTTTTTAAAAAAAAAATCTTGTTAAATCTTTCTGAAAAATGATTATTTTCTAGAGGAGGCTGATGAACCCTAAAAGGTAACTTAAAACTGGTTCTTTTGCATTTATTCATCAGTTGTTAAAGCAGCCACGAAGTTTTTGTGAAAAATTAGGAAATGAACCAGCACACATTTCTGCCAGTGTATTTGTTATCGGGTAATTTTTCTTTTCCTAGAAACCTTTCTTTCTTGTCTTTAATATGATCTACTGGTTACCATTTTTTGTACCCATGTCAGAATGAGATCTGATCATGAGGTTATTTTAAGCTTTTGAGGCAAAAATTGCCCTGAAAGAACTTGATTTCTGAGTGTGCTGATCTCCATGGTGTGCCTGTGGGTGAGTAAAAGGCAGCCGACCCGGGCACCCGTCACCCACCTCCTGCTGAGTGTGGCCACCTTGAAAGGAGGGGGTTGGGCGAGGGTGAGTGACACAGCCTCTGTCCTGATGACAGCAGACTGTAATCTTGAGCACACGCTTAGGTTCTAGGCATCTGCTTTCTGTCCCAGGGTAGGAGTTTGAGCCAACAGCCTTGAAGTCAGGAAGTATTCACGACTTCAGAGAGCAGTTGGGGAAAGTTCCTTTCCTTCAAACACTTAGTTTAGAATAAAATGGAAACCTAATATTTAGACCAAATGTTTGCCAATTAATTCTCAAACATGAGGTGTTAGTATTCTGCCTTCCCACATCTCATCTGTCAACAGTCAGCTGGGTTCTAGGGTAAGAATGTACCAGCCCCTGCTGAACTGCTGTCATAGATGGCATAGGTAAGATGGTACCAGACTGATGCTTAGTTCAGACTCGTGCTATATTAAAACATTTGTGTTGAATAGATAAATCCTTACTCTTCAGCAGTTTGACAGACTACCAGTTCTATAGTATTTTATTGAATGAAACCCCTTCCTTCCATTTCAGCAACTAAACAAGATTTCCCCTTGGTTAGATATCCATGCCTGCAGTTAAGTTTTTGTTTTTGTTTTTTTAAGAGATAATTACCTTTTTTAAAAAATTAAATGTTTTCACCATTCTTATGAATATCAGTAGCTTCCTTGGACCGTGAATACCCCATAATTCAGGCTTTTTTGACAATAACTTTAGCTTTATATTGACATAATTTAAATAAAACTATCATGGATGATTCCTTTATCCCCTTATCCACACCACCTTCTTTTTTTTAAGGATTCCTTTACTGATTTGTAATTTATATACCATAGAGTTCATCAGTTTAGAGTGCACAATTCGGTGTTTTTTAGTATATTCACAGACTTATACAAGCATGACTCACTGTCTACTTCCCCACTATCATCACACGCCCCCCAAAAACCTGACACCCGTTAACAGACACTCCACGTCTCTCCCCTCTCTAATTACCTAGCAACTACTAATCTACTTTCGAGTCTCTGTGGATTTACCTATCCTGGATGTTTGATATAAATGGAGTTATACAGTCTTTTGTGACTGGCTTCTTTCCCTTAGCATGATGTTTGAAAAGTTAATCTATGTTGTAGCATATATCTGTGCTTCATTCCCTTTTTTTCCCAAATAATATTCCTCTGTATGAATATACCACATGTTGTTTATCCATTCATCAACTGATGGGCATTTGAGTTGGCAATAGTCAGAATAATGGTACCCAAAGATGCCCTAATCCCTGGACCTGTGAGTATGTTACCTCACATGGCAGAAGATTTTTGATGTGTTAAGGGTAAGGACCTTTTGAGATAAGATTATCCTGGATTACCAGGTGGACCTAATCTAATCACATGAGTCCTTAAATGTGGAGAGCTTTTCAAGTCTTTAGTCAAAGGAGATGGGACTATGGGAGAAGAATCAAAAAGATGCGACACTGCTGGCTTTCAAGATAAAGACCATGAGCCAAGGAATGTGGGTGGATTCTAGAAGCTGAAAAAAGCAAAGAAATGGATTCTTTCCATGTGCTTCCAGAAAGGATTGAGACTTACAGACTATAATGTGTATAATTATATAATAATATAATTTGTGTTGTTTCAATCCATTTAGTTTGTAGTAATTTGTTATAGCAGCAAAAATATAGAAAAATCATGCAAAGTTGTTTCCACTTTTTGGCTTTTGTGACTAATGTTGCTATGAACATTTGTGCTCAAGTATTTGTGTGGACAAATATCTTAATTTTCCTTGCTTATCTACCTATGAGTGAAACAAGTGAAATTGCCGTGTCGTATGTTAACTGTATGTGTAATATTTTGAGGAGCTGCAAGACAATTTTTCAAAGTGACTGCGCTATTTTTATATTTCCACCAGCAATGTTTCCATTTCTCCATATCCTACTCACCACTTCTTATTTTCTGTCCTCTGGACTTTAGCTATCCTACTGGATATTTTGATTTGCATTTCCTTAATGAAGAATAATGCTGAACATCTTTTTGTGTGCTCTTTAGCCATTTGTATATCTTTGTAGAAATGTCTATTCAAACCCTTTGTCCATTTTAAAAATTGGGTTATTTGTCTTTTTATTGTTGAGTTCTGTATATGTTCTGGATACAAATACCTTATCAGATAAATGGGTAACAAATATTTTCCCCTATTCTATGGGTTTTCTTCACATTTTATTGATGGTGTCCTTTTTAGCACAAAAGTTTTTAATTTTGATGAAGAATGAAGACCAATTTATTTTTCCTTTTATCCCTTATGCTTTTAGCTTCACATCTAAGAAATTATTGCCTAATCCAAGTTCACAAAGATGTATACTACACTTTTTAAAGCTTTACCTCTTACATTTAGGTCTATGATCCATTTTGAGTTAATTTTTGTTTATAATATGGGGTAGGTATCCAACTTCATCCTTTCGTATGTGGACCTCCAGTTTTCCTAGGACTTAGATGCAGTTAATTTTTATTTGAAAATGTTAACCCCTGTAGATTATATTTGGGTGTTTGCGATGCTGCTGCTGCCTCTGTACTCTGTGTCTGGGATCTGCTGTGCTGGTGACAGCCTTTTCTCACGGTCCTCTTCTGTGAAGAATGTGTAATGAGCCTCTTGTTCCCAGGAGGATTGCTGATACCTTGTCAAAAAGTGTGCAAAATATGGGAAATCACATACAGTTTTTGTTACCTCATCCTTTCATCTTTTCTTCTAGTTTTTGTTTCATTCCTGATAGTATTGGATGTTTTTTCTACAAAGTCATTATGTGAGTTGCCATGATTAGGAAGAACTTTGAAAAAGGACTTTGAAGGCTAACCCAGTGGCATAGTGGTAAAGTTCGCAGGCTCTGCTTTGGCGGCGCAGGATTCGCAGGTTTGGATCCCAGGTGTGAACCTGGCACCGCTCATCAAGCTGTGCTGTGGCAGCATCCCACATAAAATAGAAAAAGGTGGGCACAGATGTCAGCTCAGGACCAAAAAAAAAAAAAAAAAAAGAGGACTTTAGTATTACCTTTGCCTCCCTAATTTAGAGTTGCTCCACTCCTTAACTCCCTGGAAATTACCAAGTGCACTCAGAGCCCGGTTTCATTTTCTTCCTCCTTCTCTGGTTTCCTTGGGCTGTGTTTCCTGCGCAGGGACAGAGTTTCCTCAGCTATTCCTCAATGAGGGGACTGCTCTGTGCCATCCGTCGTTCATCCATGCCTGGATGACCCTGGGAAGTAAGTGTGGTCTAGGAATGGTCAAGTTTGTGTCCAGGAGTTAATTGCGTCTAATTCCTAAACTAGAGAGATCCTTACTCTGGAATGGACTGGTTTCCTACAGCAGTGCTTGCAGCTCTCCTGGGGATCTTATTAAAAGTACAGATTTTGATTCACTATGTCTGGATGGAGCCTGAGATTCTGCTTTTCTAACACTCTCCCGGGGGTGCTAATGCTGTTGGTCCATGGACCACATTTTAAGAAGTAAGTTTGATAAGTAAGGTTCTCATTTAGAAGTAAGGTAAATTCTGGGAGGAATTTAGGAGACGGTACACTTCGGGGGCATCCTAGTCCAGGCCCTGCATTCTCCCTAAAATTTTCTGGAAATCAAAAACATTTTTTCATAAAACAAAATGCTCCCCCGACATCCTACGAAACAAACCTATTCCAGATACCTTCCAGCAGCTGCAATCAGGTAGAGATTAAACTTCTTTAAATGAAAACCTACCTTTGGAAGAACCTGCAGAAATTTTGCTGTGGCTCGTTACGCAGTCACCAAGCTTGGATTTATATGCCTAGGTGATGCCACTGTGTCTGTGGTCTTTTCGTGTGTTATCTGCATCATGCCTCAGAAGGGCATTACGTGACTTGTCCTTTGAGAACAGTGTCCAGCTAGCTGTTTTAGTTATAGATTTCCCAGGTGATTTAAGAATGAAATGGGATAAGAGTTGGGCCCCTCTACCTGGACAGTCTTACTTTTCTCTCAGCTGAGTTAAGCTTTCATGGCAATTACATAGGTATCACCAATTCTCATATTATGAAACTCACGTCTACCCCAAATCCAGGGGCCAAAGACCTGGTATATTCTATTTCTTGAGAGTGATTTTACCTTGAGTCCCACAGCGAAAGGCTAGTCACTCTCCCACCCAGGGCACTATCTAACTATTATAGTCTCTCTGTTTTTCCTGGTAGTTACTTCAAAACTTTAACCATCATAGTTAAAACACAGTAATTTTTTTAAATCGTATACATCTGTTTGCTGAACCCTATTAAGAAACCAGTTTTAGGGGCCCGGCCCAGTGGGGTAGTGGTTTAGTTCACGCACTCCACTTTGGGGGCCTGGGGTTCGCCCATTCAGATCCCGGAGGCAGATCTACACACGGCTCGTCAAGCCATTCTGTGGAGGTGTCCCACATATAAAATAGAGGAAGATTGGCACAGATGTTAGCTCAGGGCCAATCTTCCTCACCAAAAAAGACAGACAGAAAGAAAGAAACCAGTTTTAAAATGTCAGCAAATTTCTGAAAATACAGACTGCGTTCTTTGGTTCTTTTTTGATCATTGCAATTTTCTTTTAGGTTCGTATTCTCCATTTTTGTTCTGTAAAACTTAGCTCAGGGAAGGAAAGGGGGAGAGCTTGATTGATTTACTGATTCGTTTATTTACTCTACCTTCACCTGATAAAGATTATTTATCTTGGAGCAGGATCAGAACTAGTTGAATCGGGTTTTGGGTGTGCACATTGATTGGAAATGGGGAGCAAAAAAGGGGGGAAGACTATTCATATAACTATACCATGACTTCATAGTTTATGTTAATTTCTATAACTCAAAAAAAAAGTCTTTATAACTTAGCTTCCCCACTAGAAGAAGGCTGAAGCAAAGTAAACATTTGTATTTCACCTTATTGAACTATATTTAAAAGTCCAAATGGTTTACCTGATTTGTTGTTCTTGGTAAGTAAGAACCGTGACTTATGGTGGCTGACCGAAGATGAAATACATCTATAGTTGTAATGGTAATCATAATAATAATAGTAATATCAGGGGTAATGACAATTGTTGCATTGTTTTAGTAGTGAAAGAATCAAAGCCGCATGGCATGTGTGTAACGTATCTTCTTGGCTCTTGAAACCCTTACTTCCACCACTAGCTGAAAGAATTGTGTCACAGTATGGTCCTGAACCATAGGTTAAATGAATGAATTTGCAAAGGCATCTCATCTGTGCTTTTTCTCTCAACGTAGTCATTTTTGTTCCATCTCTATGCTGAAGTATGTATGGGAATGCTGAGAGCTCCAAGTCTGACCTCTATAGACAGTAATGATGTGAAACACAATTGTATACTTTTTTTAAGCTCTGGGAAACATGAAAAATTGTCCTCATCTGTGATTCCCCTCTCTCCTCCTTGAAAAAGACAGTGTTGACCCAAGCACTGTGATAAATAACTTCTGATCATAATGGTGAGAGTGGAGGGAGACTAATGTTTTGCTTTGCAGCCATCCTGCTGCCTGGTACTTGAGTTTGAAACAGTTGAGGAAATCATTTTCTGAAAATGAGCAAAAACTGTTAAGGTAAGAGCTGTATCCTTTGGAAATGCATAAGTGAAATACTGAAATGCAAAAGCGAATACTGAAATATGCAAAAATAAGCTCATAAATCTTGATCTGTCATCGCAAATTTCCATCAGAGAATTGTGCACAGGCCGTCCTTCTAATGTATGCTTCAAATACAAAAGTTCAGAAAAAGGAAGAGTCTTCGTGACAGCTGATATGAGATTATAGAAGAGATAGACATCTGCAGAGAACCAGCAGAGTCCACGCCAGCGCTGTGAGGGACTGTGGCCCTGGCACAGCAGATAATCTCGTGTGGTCTTTTAAATGAGGAAAGAAAAGGATACCTATCTTCTTTAGGAAGGGGCAGGACAATACGATCAGCCTGTCTTTGAAGATGTGTAATTGTCATAAGTTCATAAATTCTTCTTCCATTCGCTTGTTAAGAACAGGACAAGAAATCCTTGCATTAGGTAGGATTTTGAAATTCAGTTAAAAAACAGAGCAAAACAAAAAGCTAAGCATTTGACTGTCCAGTTAAGATGCAAACTTCACACCTCAGTCTTGTAGTGGAGAGTATATTAAATGATGCTATCCACATTAATAATGAAGTGATACTAACTTATCGTACTAAAAAATAAGGCAAGGATCAAGGACAACTTTAAAATATATCTTGGGACCAAAACTTGGAAGATAGTCCTGGAATGGCAAATGATTAATTAGAAAAATATTGACCTCAGCCATCGGAAACTAAGAACCTATAAAATTAAATTCCATGAGAAATTAATTTTAAATAACTTCATTTCTTGCATCACAGGGGCATATTTTCTGATACCAGCTTTAGTGTCTGTTACCAAATGATAGTAGAAGATGATGCATAATTTGTTTAAGGCTCAGTAAATTCCAATAGACCTGAGCAGCTAAAGAATGACATGTTGGCATCCAAAACAAGGCACAGCAGAGACAGGGAAGGGCCACATGCCTATCAACTGCAGTGTTTCTTGGATCCTTACCTGCATCCTCCAACTCCTCTTCTGGAGAAGAAACAATATTTTTTCATATCCTAGCCATCTCTTTATGAGTTTCCACTTCTTAGTGGTGCTTTTTTGAGATCGGTAAGAGGTGAAACAAGGCAACAGAGTTTTTGCAAAGACTGAAAAGATTTCATCATTGTTTTTAATTGATGCCTTTAAAACATAAGGTTCAACATGGAAATTATAGACTACAGCAAGGCAATTCACTTTGCAAGTTGACCATTTAAAAAATTTCCAGGGAAGACTAATTGCCTCATAGGCTTTCCTCTCAGTGTACCCATCAAGTAGGACTCTAAACGAGGTCCTGCTTCTTCTCTTCTCAAAGTAGCCCAGGACATGCACAGAAATGACCCGTTCTTTATTAAGTGGTCCTCACGTCCTGTTTCCAGGACTGTAGCCCCTCAGCAAGGAAGGAGTAGTTCCCCTTTGGCCAGTGAAGGAGTGGGCAACCATAACAGTTGAGCCACTTCTTTTTGTTGGCGCCCCCTCAAGGAAGTTCTCCTGTTCAGCATCTTTCAAGATAGTTTGAGTTTCATATCCTTTAATGATTCTGTAAATTACTCCTTAATTACACACATTTCCTGGCAGTGTAGGTGTTTGCAGCATTAAGATTGGGCACATAACCCAGGAGTGCAAAGAAGAAATTATATAAATAAGTAACTTAAGAACTCAAATTCAAATTAATCTAGTGCTGGCTTCTCAAAATAGCTATGTGGTGAAGGACCTGTTTTTGTGTGTGTGTGTGTGTGTGTGTGTGAGGAAGAGTCACCCTGAGCTAACATCTGTTGCCAATCTTCCTCTTTTTTGTTTTTTTTTTGCTTGAGGAAGATAAGCCCTGAGCTAATGTCTGTGCCAGTCTCCCTCCATTTTCTATGTGGGATGCCTCCACAGCATGGCTAATGAGAGGAATAGGTCCGTGCCCAGATCTGAACCTTTGACCCCAGGCCACTGAAGTACATGCAGAACGTTAACCACTCAGGCACAGGGCCAGCCTCCAAGGACCCATTTTTAAATTTCCAGTCTGCTTGCATCAATGCTGTAGTAAAATAGAGTAAAAATGGTAAAAAAATGAAATAAGATTGTCTACATTTTTAAAAAAAAGTATTAGAGGAGCCAGCCCTGTGGCCTAGTGGTTAAGTTTGGTATGCTCCACATTGGTGACCCAGGTTCAGTTCCCAAGCATGGACCTACACCATTCATCAGTGGCCATGCTGTGGCAGTGACCCATATGCAAAATAGAGGAAGATTGGCATAGATGTTAGCTCAGGGCAAATCTTCCTCAAGCAAAAAGAGGAAGATTGACAACAGATGTTAGGTCAGGGTGAATCTTCCTTAGCAAAAAAAAAAAAAAAAAAAAAAAAATAGATTCAAAAGTCATAAAATTACTCTTTCCAAGTTCTACAGCAGTTTCTAAAAGCTCTATCTCAATTTCTACTCTTACAGAAGAAGAGTACCAGATGGCACAGCATATCGTCTTTACTTTGAGTAGCCCTAATCTTATGTACTCACATTTACTCACTGTACCCTCTGCCAATCCAAATCTTCTTATTCTTTCAATAAATTCTTTGAACCTTTAGGTAAAGTGTGCCCTTAAGACAATGCTGTGTGGTTTTTAAATACATGGAAGTGTATCTAAATTGCAAACTCTTATATATTGTTAAATAGTCATAGGAGACTTTAAAAATTATCTGGCAAATGCTAGTTGCTGCATTTCACATTTCCTTGGCTTCATTTCCTATCACTCCATTATAAATCTCACCCAGCCACTTCTTCCTATCACAATACCAACTGTGACAGGGAGAATTTCAATAACATGCATCCAAATGCCTTTCTTATCTCAATATAGTTTTTAAATCTTGAATTCTTTAAATGAAAAAGCTAATCTGGGGCCTAGTTTTGTTTAAAATTGCTTTTAAAACTATAGGACAAGAATCACATTAAATTCTAATCTCAGATGTCAAATAGTTGAACAATATTTGAGTTCCATGAATTCCTTGTGAACATTGGGTCCATAGAAATATAGCTTTACTTACATAGAATACCAGCGTGATGCACCTCCCATGCCAGACAGATACTGCCTGCCATTGGTAGTTAGGTGAGCTTCTCTTTTCCCATCACGCAAGTTGAACAAGGTTGTAATGTTTGACATGGAAAGAAGTCCAGGGGGTACGCTTGCTGTCCTACAATATTTGGAGGGCTGCCATGTGGACATGAAGGTTGAGAAGTTCTCTGTGACTGGAGAGCACAGAGACCAATGGGTATAAGTCAACAGAGAGGCTGCCTTCAGTTAAATGAAGGATTTCCAAACATACACACATGCATTTAGAGGAAGACAAGGAGGAGTTGAAGAACGCTCCTGATCTTTCTCAGCTATGTGAGGTTCTCTGCTGCCGATGAGGCTGTGCTGGGGGGATGTGATGAGAATAGAATAAAAGTTTGGAATACTTGCTCCAAGGAATGCAAGAAGGCCTTGCTTGTAGGAAAAAAGGGATTGCGAAGCAGCACTGCCAGGCAGATGACTGCCCATGGGGCTAGTGGAGAAGGGTACTTATGCTTTGGATACTCGTTAGTCTGGATGACTGCTAGATGTTTCCTTCTCTGAGAAGCTGAGGTCGCAGGTTCTGGTATCTATAATAGAGACATCCTACTGCTTCATTCCTTTCTTTTTTTTTTTTATTATCAAATATCTTAAATGTTTAGAAAAGTACATCCAGATTTAATATCTTGCTGTATTTGCTCCATCTCTCTCTCTGTCTTTTTTAATATTATAACTAAAGCCTTATCACCACCATTCCATTCTTTTCTCATCTTTCGTTCCCAGAAATGGCCACTGAATTGTTCAGAAATTCTTTGTCTGTCATGAGGAATTTTATATTTACTTTCTGATTTTTTCACAGCCATGGCAAATCTGGGTGCTAATTTTTTTTTTTTTTTTTTTTTTTAGCATCTCTGGTATTAGTAGTAGAGATAGAAATAGAAGGTTTGAGGGCTTTGTAGGATTTATGTTGTTAAACTTAGGCTCTAGTAACTAATTATCATATGTATGTGTTTTCTAGGCCTGAGATCCCCTAGCTTATATAAAATTGTGACTTACAAAGTTGACCTGATTAAAGACACAGATTTGAATGCCTAAAATGCTAGGTCTGTCTGTGGTAGACAGTCCCAGAAGGGACTGATATTATGTTAATCATAATACATTTGTTCATACAATTGGCTTATTCAGTTCTTTCATTCATTTACTGGATTGGTGTTTAAAGGGCATACTGTGTGCTGGCCACGGTGCTAGGCTTTGGGGATGCCAGGCAGTGAGCGATGCAGACAAAAATTCCTGCTTCTGCGAAGTTGACAGTGTAGTTGTGAGAAGACAGACAAACAAATAGGTCAGCTGCAGGAGAAGTATGTTCTATGGAGAACTAGAAAGCAGGGTAAAAGGAGTGTGTGTTGGGGGCGGGAGTCATTGTTTTATTTTGGGTGGTCAGTGAAGGCCTCTTTCTCATGTAGGGACATGTGAGCAGTGGCCTCAAGAGAAGGAGGGTCTCAAGGGGGTCTGCAAGTGTAGGGGTCTTCAGGTGGGAGTGTGCTTTGCATGGGGACAGCTGTGAGGCAGTGTGGACAAGTGGTGTGAGCAGAGGACAAGCAATAGGAGATATGATCAGAGGTCACAATTGCTCCTCAGAACATTCCTGCGGTAGACCTAAGGCACATGTAGTTATACTCATTTTTACGTATGAGGAAACCGAGGCCTAAATAGGGTGACCCATTCAAGGTCACACTTGCAAGTTGATGACAGGACCAGAAATAGCATGTTCCTGCCTTCCAGGAGGTAATCCTTTCCGGCCACCACTCTTTATTTTTTAATGTACTAGGACCTAGAAGAACGTGATCTGGTTTTACCTTTTAACTGATTCTTTGGTCGAATTGCATAAGATCCCAGGACATCAGTTCTCACATTGTAAAACGAGGGAGATAAAATTCAGGGTTCTTGTGATATCCAAGCAGGAGAGCGTAGATGAGGCCCCAGGGACTGCGAAGTTCTCCGCGCATGATGTCTGCTGGAGCTGGACGCCTCCTGTGCCCAGAGGTCCTGATGGGCAAGCCTGGAGTGTGGCAATTGAGCTATTCAAGGCCAAGCCTGTGTAAACATAGTGTAGCACTTTGGATTCTATAACTGCCCCATATTCCGATTTTTCAAGAATCGTAGAGGTAAAGTTAAATGCAGATTCTAACGAATTTAGAAATTCTTAAGTGACTGCATCTCCTTTCCTGCTTGTCTCTAAAGATAACACAGAAATGTAAATATAGTTTGATGTATTTAGCTGGCACCAATTCTACTACTGTGTGTTTTACCTATTTCTATTTTAAGTGCATTTTCCTTTGTAATTTCTTGTTTCCTTTTATGTTCTGCCAAATGCCATTAACTCGTCCTTGAGCTGTGTAATCTAGAGTTTAGGCTCTGGGGGTGATGGGCTTTGCCTGAAGTGGAACCTGGCTATAGGAAGTAATGAACTCCTTTCTGCAAATGCTGTGCCTGAGCCCAGCCTGTGACTTCTCCAGGGCTGTTGGATCTCCTGAAAGCAGCTGCTGGCCTGGCGGTCCTGCAGAACCTGAGACTTAGGAGGAAATTGGGAGTTTGCAAATGTCAGGTCTGTTTTGATCTGGGTCGTAGCAGGACTGTTTGTGGAGGCAGACCTGGGAAAGAGCTTTCCAGGCAGAAGGGACAAAAAGTTTGATGCAATTAAGGGACCAAAGAAAGGTCAGTATGGCTGGAGCACAGTGAGTGGAGAAGCAGTGAGATTGGGGAACTCGGTGGATCCAGATTGCATAAGACCTTGTCAGCCATGATATCGAGCCTAGACTTTATCATACGGATAGTGGGACATGGGGGACAGAGTTTAAGCAAAGTCATGCCATGATGTGTTTCACATTTTTGCTACCACAAAGACAAATGGGTCAGAGTCTACACCATCTAGGTGGCTGATGCAGAGGTCTGAAATATGATTGGCTACGGCCAAGCAGAAGCCACAGAAGTGGTGGGACGTGTTAGAGTCAGGATATCTGTTGAGGTGGCACTAACAAGACTTAATAATGGCTGGAGTTGGGTGAGATGGTTATGAAAAGAATGAAATTAAAGATAATTCCTAGTTTGTTGGTGTAAGCAACTGAGTAAATTAGTGATACCGTTTACTGTGATGGTGAAAGACTTGAGGAAGTGTGGATTGGGAAAGACTGAGAGAGGGAGGAAGTAGCAAATCAATGATGCTGTCTAGCCATGTTACATTTGAGAGACCTATGGTAGGTACGCAAGTGGAACTGTTGGGTGGAGGGTCGCAATCCAGAGCTCAGCGAGGAGATGTGGGCTGGAGATTGGATGCCTTAGCTGTGAAGCAGTGTTTAAAGCAATGCATTGGATGGTTGAGATCACATAGGAAGAGAGAGTTGCCAAGACAGAGACCTGAGATGCTCCAACATTAGAGATTTAACAGAGGAGGAGGAAGAGTCAGAAGAGGGGGCGGAAGGAGCCACGTTCCAAAGGAAATGGGAAGAAAGGATGTGGTAAACTTTTTACAAAAGAGGGAATAATATCAGTATCTTTTTCATTGAGAGAATGTTATTGGTATAATTTAAATACAAGAACAATTAAGGGTGACTATCTTGTTTTAGTTTTTTTAAATGATTATTAAAAAGCAATACATTTTCATTCTTAAAAAATTAAAAATACAAGGTATAGAGAAGAAGAGAAATCACTTGAAATTTCAAGATTCTTTCATGGCAATTCTGATTTCAAAATGCTGATATTTTGATGTTTTTCCATTCGTCCCTAAGGCTTCCAAGATATGTTTATGTAATTGAGGTGGTATTGCATACATATAGACAACTGTGTATAATGCTCTTTGTACTCTATGTTAAAACAGAAACAATTCCTCATGTTATAAATTTTTAATAAAATTTTAATGCATGCTCGTATATTTTTAAACTTATTTTTTAAATGTTTCCAGATCTGTATCTTTGTTGTTATTGAGCAGTTCCTGCTTTCTTCATTTTTTTCTCTTGTGGAACAAAATGAAGTAGACAATTCATCTCCTTGACCTAATACCTCCCTACTATATCAATTCATTGCACAGAAAAAGTGAAAAAGCAGTCAAACTGCCTGCTTAGAAATTTGACTTCACAAAATTCCCTCATGTGAGCGAGCCACTTGCTAAGGAAACCTTGTAATTCAGCCCTGTCCTTTATTTTCCTGTAGCCCTTAAATTAAAATTCGTCATGAATGCTCCATTCTCAGGTTAGATTTCATAACAAAACACTCCTTTAAAATAGCTAAATCAAATAACTTAACAAGTAAGATGGCAGATAAAAAAGGGAAACATTGCTGAAATATACAATAACTCCAAGTTTGGAATTCTCGAAGCATAGAAAGTTAAATATATATTTTCTGCACACGAAAGAACATAATCAACAATTGAGACAATGGCTGTTTGTGATCTGGTGATTGGAATGATATAAATAAAAATCATTAAAATGGTCTCATAAAAAAGACTAAGTGAAATATATACCATACACCTAGTAGATTTTGAAACTTTTTATGCATTGCGGAATATCAGTACTATGTCTTTAACCCTGTATATTTTTAGTCGAAAGGAACAATTCATATGCAAATTGGAAAGTGACATATAATGTTATCTATTTTATAGTAGTAAGATTTGGATTGAGAAGAATAGAGACCATCCTCAGACCTTCTCAATAAAGAGAACTGTCATTCGTGGGCTTTTTAAAGGAAATCTGATTACTTGGGACAATAGAAATGCATCTTTAATCAAGGTCCATTCACCTTCTAGAGAAATTCTGTGATTAAGAAATGATAATTAGAAATAGTTGATGAGTGTTCTGTGCGTATGTGTGCAAACGTTTTTTTCTACTCAAAGTTTTTATTCTCAGATTTCCATAGCTACTACTTATTACAATGGATAAGGGGATTTCTGCGGCCCACAATCAATCTCCCATTGCATTTTGGCACCGTATTCTACAAAGGGTGTGTGTGCATGAGCATAGGTGTGGGAGCAAAAACTACGTGAGCTTTAACTACAGGCAGACCCTATGTTGGTCCTATGTGTATATTCTCTGAGGTTTTATTTAGGAACTGACACGTAAAAAGTCTTAAGTAGTCATTTTTTGGAGTGAATGAAACACAATGTTCTGGAAACAAAGGTGATTCCAGCTGGGAAATGGTTATACAACATGTGGAACTGGATTGAGACAACTAAGCTCATGGGTTGTCTTCTTCCTCCAGCAGTTTTGCTCCATAGGTCACAGAGCTGTAGGCTCCATGTTGTTTGTAGGTCAGAACAGCAGACTTCAAGTAAGTTCTCAAGATTTTCTCTGTTAGACAGACTGGAACAGAACAGCAAAGGATCAGTCTCAGGGTGGGGCGTGCACAGCAAGATTCAGATTCCACAGACCTACACTGAGTGTCCACTGCGTTCCAGGAACTCTGGGATCACTCTCTCATGTTCCTTGTGTAAGATGACACTCCTCTGAATAGATATTACTAGCCCATTTTACTGATGAGCAAACTGAAGCTTAGAAAATGGTAATAACTTGACATAAGGCTCCCTTGTGTAAAGAGAAGGCTGAAATTTGAACTCAAGTCTCCTGACATTTGAGCCATGATAGGACCTTTCAAATAGCCCAAAAGAGTAGCTGGTAAGTCTGAATCCTGTTTGAGAAGGTTTCTCATCTGTCCCTTTTCTGATCTCCGATAAAAAATTCGTACAAACTACAACAGATTAAAATAAGTCACAGAATTCTCTATTTGGAAAGGATACCTTTATGTATGGGGAACTGAGGCACAGAGAGGTTGAATGATTTACCCACGGCCACAGTGACAAAGCCCAGACTCAAAACTCAGGCTGGAGTATTTCAACATCCTCTTAATAACTAATAATCAAATGGGATGGTCACTTTCCAGTAGTTGGCTATAGTTAAATGGATCTGCTTTAGATGAATAAAGGGAGTATTAGAGCAGTGGGCCGCTATCCACTTAGATGAGGTGCTTGACCTAACTGTGTGAAGTTGTAGTGGGACGTAGTCACCTATATTATTCCCATAAAACCAGTTCAATGCCTTTGGGTCTGTGTTTGGACTGGAAAAATGGGATTTGGCAAACATTTTTTTTTTTTCAATTCCTTAACTCTGTTAGTTCTAATATGATTGAGTGACAAGGTCACTCACAGGAGTGCTGTTCCTGGTGCTAAGCCTCTGGCATCCTTTGCTTGTGTCCTGAAGCCAGCCCTTGAGTTGTGTATGACTGAATGCCATTGTTCTTACTCCAGAGGGATTGTATCAAAACCTGTCTGCATCTGGTTGGCTAAACTATCCTAATGCAGCAAAGAGAACAAAGATTTGGTTGGGATGGGAGGGGGAAGCAGAGTTAGAAAGATAAATTTGGTATATACATGTACAGACCCTTTTATAAAAATTTTCATTCAAGCCTAGCAAATATTCTGTGAAGTAAGTAATATCCCCATTTTTATAGATGAGAACATTGAAACTCAGTGATGATATATAATTTGTTCAAGTTTATAAGTGGAGTGAATGGTGAAGCTTTGCTTTACACTTGGGTTTTGAGCTTTGAAGTTCATATTCTTTTGACCCTTCTGTTATGTACCTGGCATACATATAACAAAATGAAGCATTCTTATTTTGTAGAATTTTTTTGGCAATAGAAAGATCTCAGATTGGATGTTCTCATTATCTCTGAACTTTTAGGCATATTAAATCTTGGAGTTTCATTTCTGTACCAATTGTAACACATCCCACAAATATATAGAGAGAGCTTTCTTCATTTAATGGACTGTACTAGGCACTACAGAAAATCAAGATGAAAATTCTGTCCTTAAGTCGTACAGTGTAGGAGAGAGAAAATGTAAAGTTAAATAAGTATAATGTAAGGCAATAAATGACAAGAGCCATTGGAGAGATGCTGCCTAGGCACGTGGGCAGTTAGAGGAGAGCTTTGAGACAGGACCCCAAATACCAAAGTGTGCCTATGTTAGCTTGATTCTCAGAGCAGTTCCTCCAGTCTATGCTGAATGATGTTTCAACAAGACAGCAAGAGCAGAGAAGAACCAAATCAAATGCAGATAGCGAAAACGAGAGCTCTAACAGATGAGGAAACTTTACAGGAAGGCCGCAGGCACATGTGATAATTCAGAGGAATTCAACAAAGGAAACTTGGTCAGTAAAATATTCTTTAAAACCTCCGATAAAATGGTTACAAGTTGCTGGCTTTGAGCCACTTTTCAGTGTGATCATTAGCCATCTTTCATAGATATGCCAAAGTTCAAATTAAATACAAAATCTTATTCAAAGATAAATATATTGCAAAATATTTTGTATAACTCAGTGGGATGGTTGGTGAAATTCTAGGGTGGATCACCTGCTTGAATTTAGACCCGCCACAATCCTGGGTATTTATGCAAAGAGTCCATGGAATTACCCACAAACAGAACAAGGTCTAAATGAATAGTAATCCCCAGAAACTCTGCTATACCCATCTCATCAACCTCCCTCACTTAGGAGATATTATCAGATCTTACGTCTTGATTAGCTTTCTCATATTTTTCTCTCTTGTTCGGATAAAGGCTTAATTGAACTCAACCAAGTTTCCCACAAAACTAGTGGGAGAGATAGACAAGTAGTGTGTGTAACTCAGTACACCACCAAACTGTTAGTGAATATTGCATAGTCTGTTGTCAGCCATCTATCTACAGCACTGTGAAGTAGCCCAAAGGGTAATGAAGTGGTCCTCACTCTTGGAACACTTAGACAAGCATCTGTGGTGGTCAGAATAACGTCCCCACCAAAGATGTCCAAGCTCTAGTCCCCAGAACTTATGACTATAGTACCTTACATGGCAAGAGGGAGTTGGCAGGTGTGATTAAGGTTAAGGACCTTGAGATGAGGAGATTATTCAGGATTATCCGGGTGGGCCCAAGTTAATGACATTCCCAGAAGTGAAGAACATTTTTCTGGCTTTAAAAATGGGGCAAAGGGACCAGGAGTCAAGGAAGGTGGGTTGCCTCTCGAAGCTGGAAAAGGTAAGGAAACATCCTCCAGAAGGAATGCCAACACCTTGATTTTGGCCCAGTGAGACCTGTGTCAGACTTGCAACCAATGGCTGTAAGCTAATTTGTATTGTTTTCAGACATTAAGTTAGTGGTAATTGACTACAGCAGCAATAGATAACGACTACAGTCTTTAAAATTTAATTAGTTAAGTGAATGGTACAGAGTAGAGATATTTCTGGGAGAGAGAGTTTTCACCAGGTTGGTGTTACTTGGAAAGATATCCCAGAGGATGTGGAAATTTAGCTGAGCCTTCAAGAATGAGCAGCAATACAGTAAAATATAGGAAGCGCTGGAACATCCCAGGATAAAGGGAGAATCGGGGACGTACAAGGCATCTTTGGGAACAGTAAGTAGGCCAGTCTGGCAAAAAAAAAAAAAAAAAAAAGATTCATGTAAGACAGTATTGATAGATAAGGGAGAAAAAAATGCCTTCATGTTAGATTTAGGACATGAAACGTTTAACACTTAAAGTTTGAAATTTGTTTCACAGACTGCTGGTCCTCAAACTGTCCTTTGAGACTTGGAGATTCATCAGCGGACAGTGAAACAGAATTCTAGATACTCTGGCATCCTTCGCCTGCTCCTTTCAGAGCACCTCTGTTCTGGCCTGTTTTTTGTGGATCTGCTTAAGATTTTGTTCAAAAAATGATCCTACTACTTTAAAACAATAAGCAAAGAAAATAAAGTGGGCAGTGGAGCAGCCCCAGGGGTGGCTCCTTCTCCAGCCAGCGTCCCTACTTTGTTCTTGCTTTCCTCAAGACTGTATTTAGCTCTTTACACTTTTCAAGATAAATAAAATAAATGTCTCATTTTATAATTAAGTTACTTTTACAATCACTCATGCAAACTGTCTTGATATTCTGATTTATAAAGGAAAAAGACGTCACTTAAAGATAAAACCTGTTACATTTTGTTACTGTATATTCAACAGTGTACTTTTCTGCATGTGACCCATATATAAGAGACCATCCACGTTTTTATACTCAGCTTTCCTTTTGCTAGACCTTATCTTTCCACATCTATGGCAAATATTACTGTAACATTTTTATTTAGTTCAGGTGTGGTGTTCTGACATATCAATATACCCACGACTGGTCCCCTATCATTGGACATTTAAATTTGTTTTTCTTACTTTTACCTGTAAGAAGCAATTTTCTTTTTTCTTTTTGAGGAAGATTAGCCCTGAGCTCACTGCTGCCAATCCTCCTCTTTTCGCTGAGGAAGACTAGCCCTGAGCTAACATCAGTGCCCATCTTCCTCTACTTTATATGTGGGAGGCTTACCACAGCATGGCGTGCCGAGTGGTGCCATATCCACCCCCGGGATCCAAACCGGCGAACCCCGGGCTGCCAAAGTGGAACGTGTGCACTTACCCACTGCGCCACCGGGCCGGCCCCTGTAAGAAATAATTTTGCAGTGAACGTTCTTGCAGCTAAAGTATTGTACTCATCCTTTAGTTAGCAAAAAACAGATATTTCTCATATTTATTACTTACGAACAGGTTTTTGGTTGTCTTTTAGGTGCCCAGATATCAAATTATTTAATGTTCAAAAATCTGTTGTAATAAGAAAAACTCATGTCTTCACTGTTGTTCATTTTATTCTTGAGTTGTAATGTGTGTGCAGGAGAATGCATACGTCTTAAGTGTACTGCCTAATGATAGTTTACCTGTGTGGACACTTATTTGAATACCACCCAGATGAAGATACAGGACGTTTCTGGCATCTCAGAAAGCTCTCTTGTTCCCTTCCCAGTCAACAGCCCCTGGCCCCATAGGTAACCACTCTTCTGATTCTTATCACCATAGATTACTTTCACCTGTTCTTGAACTTCCTGTAAGTAGAATCATACAGTGTGTATTCACTCTTTGAGGTCTGGTTTCTTTCATTCAGTATGCTTTTGAGGTTCACCCATGTTGTAGCTAGTGTTAGTGTAAGTAGTTCCTTTTTCTTGCTGAGAAGCCTTCTATTTGTAGATGTGCTATAGTTTGTCCATTCTCCTGTTGATGTCCATTAGGATTGCTTCCAGTTTGTGGTTATTATGAAGAACGTTGCTTTTTACCTTCTAGCCTAAGTCTTTGTGGACGTATGCGCTCATTTCTCTGGGCTACACAGATTAGAGTGAACTTGCTGGGTTGTAGGAAGGTTACGTTTAATTTTATCAGAAACTACCTACAGTTTTCCAAGTTTGGTAACATTTTACGCTCTGCTTGGCAATATGTAAGTGTTCTGGTTCGTCCAAATTCTAGCCTTCACTCTGTATTTCCAGCTTTATTTATTTTTATTTTAGCCATCCTAGCAGGTTTGTCAGAATACTCATTCATTTTTTTTTTAGCCTAAAAAAAGTGGGTATGTCTAAAATGATCCTAAATAGCTGGATTTGAGAACATTTTGATTTTATATAATGAGAGAGGATGTTAATATACTCTGTACTCAGTCCCGCTTTTGAATAGATTAAAAAAGCCAAAAAACAAACAAAAAATCTGTCTATACAGACTAAGTAAATTATTTTTCCTCTATTTATTTAAAATAAGACTAATAATTAGATTCTCATTTTTGAGATTTGGCTTTTAAATATAAGTTTCTTGCTTTAAGTTATGAATTTCGAGACTCAGTCTGTCCTGGGATGATACAGTTAATGCTGCTACAAGGACAATGGCTCCTTCTCCCGGTTAAGCATCCATCCCAATTTTTGTTACCTTCATCTCTGCTTAGATCTTTCTGGTCATCATTTATTTGTGATGTTTAGTCCGAGCTGGGAGTCCTGGTTCCTTTAGAGAAGACACACGCTGCTCTCGCTTTATAGGACAGGCTGATACTTCAGTGCTGTTTGGAGAGGTAATTCCTTTTTATGGCAACATCGCTAGGTCCTATCATTTTCACAGTCTGATGTGGACCTCATTTCTTTCTCTTTCAAGCCCGTGAAGACAGGTCCCAAACCTCTGAATAGCACACTGAAAAAGATTAGCCCTGTCGCAGCCACCTTGGCTCAGGGGAACAATTTTGCAAAACTTTCTCATGTCGTTTAGCCCAGCTATTTAGTGTAGAGCTCTCCCAACAACGGCCTGACTCTTTTAATCTGTATCAGATGCGAGGAGGAAGCCTGGAGTTTATTTTGGACTCCATGATGGATTAGAAAATAAGCACACGTGGAGCTTCTTTCTTGCTGTTGGCAAATGGTTGTATTTGTTTTGACTCGTCTACTGCTTTCCTGTAGTTCAGAGTTCTGTTGGCGTCTGTTGTTGTGCAAAGCCTGGAATAGTGACCCACCCTGAAGGTGCTTTGATGAAGACCTTTCGGAGATAACGTTATCCTGCCTTGGCTGCAGTGTAACTCTCCGATAGAACTGAGGAAAGAACTGGAGATGTGCTAGCCCTAGGACTCAGGGATGTAAGTTCTTCTTACAGACCACAGAAACGTGCCTTTCCCTTAATATACGTCTAAGGAGAGGGAAAAAGAAAAATTGTGTATTGGGAACAAAATTGAGCAGATGAGCTGACATTGTTTGCATTCATTTTAATCCTTCTTAGTGTTTATAAATTATAATCTGCAAAACATAATACTCTGTTTACCTATTGGATAATTTGCTGTGTGGTGTTTAGCAAGTCCCTTAACCTCTCTGTACTCCTCTTTCTTTTTTTTTATTTTATTGAGGTCACATTGGTTTATAATATTGTGTAACTTTCAGGTGTACATTATTATAGTTTAGCTCCTGTAAAGACTGCATCGTGTTCACCACCAAAAGTCTAGTTTCCGTCCGTCACCATACATATGTGGCCCCTTTACCCCTTTCATCCTCCCCACCACCCCCTTGCCCTCTGGTAACCACCAATCTGTTTTCCTTATCTATGTGTTTATTTGTTTATCTTCCATGTATGAATGAAATCATATGGTGTTTGTCTTTCTCTGTCTGACTTAGTTCGGTTCATCCATATTGTCACAAATGGCACGATTTTGTCTTTTTTATGACTAAGTAGTATTCCATTTTATATATATACCACATCTTCTTTACCTATTCATCCATCCATCCATCGTTGAACATTTGGGTTGCTTCCAAGTCTTGGCTATTGTGAATAATGCTGCAGTGAACATAGGAGTGCGTATGTCTTTTTCAGTTAGTGTTTTCATGTTCTTTGGATAAATACTCAGAGGTTGAATAGCTACATCATGTGGCATTTCTATTGTTAATTTTTTGAGAAATCTCCATACTGTTTTCCATACCACCAGCAGTGTATGAAGGTTTCCTTTTCTCCACATCCTCTCCAACATTTGTTATTTCTTGTCTTTTTAATAGTAGCTATTCTGTACTTCTCTTTCTTTATGAGAGTTGGTGCTGCTGATGTCCAAGGATGCTCTCACTTCAGAGGTCAACAGGCAGCTGCATCGTGTGGTGTCTCAGAGCACCGCTCAGAGCCAGGCAGCGGGGGTTTGAATGCTCAGTAGATGTGTGACATCTGAGCAAGTTACTCTCTTTCTTGGTGCCCTAAGACAGTGGTAATTATAGCAGCCACCTCACAGGATTCTTACCGTGATTCAGTGAGGCAGGAAAGCATTGCGAATTCCTCCCGGCACAGAGGAGTTCCTCTGATGGATTAAGTAAAATATCTTTTAATATCTGTGCTGATTTGAACTTTCTTATCCTTTCCTAAGACATATCTTTTGACATTCTTCCTGGGATAGGGAGGAAGACAAATTAGTGTTGACTTTTTATTTAATATAGTGCTTTAATTTCACTGAAATAGATTTCCAAATCAAATTATATCCAATATTGGAAGATATTTTGGAAAATATAAACCACTGAGAGGAAGAAAATAATTAAATGACATATGTGCTTACCTCCCAGATATAATCATTTTGTTTTATTTCCAGTCAGGCTTTGGGATTTTTTCCTATTCATAGATTACCTTCATTTATTTACCAAGTTATAATCACTCTTTATAAACCATTTTGATTCCTAATCTTTTTATTACTCATCAATCATAAGTATTTTCCTGTGATTACCTAGGATTAATTAATATCTGGCTGCATAATATCATTTTGAACAGATACTTTTTGATTTACTTCTCTTTTGCCAGATTGTTGAATATGGCGGTGGTTTATGATTTTTCAGGGCTATAAAGAATGGTGCAATAAATATCCATGTTCAAACTTAAGTTTAAAAGCTTCATTATTTCTTTAGAGTAGGTTTCCTAAAGGTAGATTTACTAGGTCAAAGTATATCAATATTTTGAAGCACTTGAGTTTGCCAAGTAACTTTCCAAAATTTGTGCTGCTAATAAAATATTGGGATGTCTATTTCATCATATTCCAGCAGCATTGATGACTATCATTTTTCTAATCTGCCAGTTTGTAGGCAACATCCATGGTACTGCTACTGCTTCCCTAGGAGGGGTTTAAACATTTTGTCATGGATTTGCTTACTAAAGATATCTGTTCTTTTGGGATATGTCTGTTCGTGTCTTTAACCTGATCATTTAGGAGTCTTGGTGTTTTTCTCACTAGCATCTGTGAGTTCTTTGTAGAGAAAAGAACACGGACTATGTGTGAAACAGTTGCCAAGATATTTCCCTTGTATTTTTGTCTCTTATTTTGGTTATGATCTTTTAAAATCATACAAAACTAAATGAGCATGTGTAGTTAAATCTGTAGATCTTTTCTACGGTCATTTCTTTGATAGTTTCCAAGCCTAGAAGTTCTTCACTTTGTAGAGATTAGGTAAATATTCAATTGTGTGTTCCTGTTTTTCCTAGGAGTTTGCGTATGCAGCTATCTATTTATATCTATACTTAAAGCTTTTATATAAACTTAAATGCTTTAAAAAATGCTTTTGATTGTTTCCTTAGTTTTTCTTCATATGAGTCATTGATATGGCCTGGACTCAAACCGAAATCCCTTGCCATTTCAATACTGGGTTAGGAAAGCGTGTGGTGTCTGTGGGCTTCAGTAATATTCCCCGCGGTGCATTTATACTTGTGAGAATCACTATGGAGGAGTGTTTATTAAATGCTCCCTGTGCGAGTCAATGTCTAGTCACCAGAGACAGACTCCTTGTTCTATGAGAGATTGTAGTCAGAGGTGGGAACTGGGGATGCTCGGTAAATGGTAACTGGGACAGCGTCTGACGTGAGATATCTAGGAAAAACGTCCCTCCCCTGCCCTCAATTTCCTCATCTGTCAAACGAGCCAGTTGAACTAAATGATTTCTAAGGAGCTCTACAGCTCTGAAATCGCTGAATTTGGTGTACCGAGACACATGCCTATGCAGATGGCTGTGGAAAGATGAAACAGCCTTTGTCAACATCGGCTCACCATCTAGTTTCCAAGTTGCAGCATCATAGGCTTTTCTTCTTTACGCTTGGGGAGACAGGGAGTCAAGGACAGATGAGAATAATGGGGAGGAATTATAAGAGCCAAAGCACTTAGACAGTCCAAAGGCACCTCCTTTTAGACAAACCTCCGCAGCGGTAAGTGGTTCTGGGAAACTGGCCACCAGGAAAGATGGCGCTGATGGCCCATGCTGTCTATCACCTCTTAAAAGCTTTCCTTGGTCTCTTAAAGCATCCTGGTTACTATTTGTTCTTTGTAAAGGTCCACAATTCCTTATCAAAACCTTAGTCCCAGATGTGTTTTGAAATTCAGAATTTTTCTGAGTTCAGAAATGTTGCATAGTACACGAACTAAATTTTGTAACATCCCCAAATAGGGTTTAGGGCGGCACCTCTCATCAAACACATTAATATTTTAGCAGCAGAATGCATGAAGATTCACAAAAAGTTGGATAAGTAATGACTATAAGTTACCCCACTTCATTTCATGGCAGGTTTTGCCACCAAATGAGATGCAAAAAATCTTTTGGTTCCCATAGCCTTTTGGATTTGGGAAAGAAGATAAGGGATTGTGGGCCTGAGGAACCCTTTCCAAATCTCCATACCAGACACACCTTCTCAGAGTTAAGATGTGATTATGAGCCCTCTGCAGAAACCTCTCATGGCGGTTCGTGGCAGAGACACTGGCACCCGGACTCCAACTGGTGTTAAGGGCCTTCTGTCCTGTATCTCACCCAGCTCTACAGCCTTGTCTTTCTCTACCTAAGGCAGTAACCCCTCCCCAAAGCCACGCGCTGGGGTCCCAGGCCTACTTATCTGGTCTCACACATTCCAGACTTGCTTCCTCTTAGTGCTTCTGTTGAGCTGGTTCCCTCCACCAGTGACACTCCTGTGTCCTCTTGCTCCTTATCCATAGCCTAGCTTTGTTCTGCTGTTCATCCTAACTGCCTTCCAAGATCCCATTGCAGGAGGTTCTCCTGGGTTTACCTGTTTGGAAGGACTCATCTCTTTTGTTCGGCCTCTCTACTCTGTATCTGTTATGACACCTATTAAAGACTGCCTGGTATTGGAACAGCTTGTATGTGTGTGTCCTCTACTAAATTATGGACACCTAGAGTAGCGGTGCTCGAACCTTAATTGGCATGAAATGCTGCTTGTTACAATTCAGATTACTGGGTTCCCCCTTCTTCCCTCCCAGGAATTTCTTTTTCAGTAGGTTGGAGTCAGACCCAGGTAACTGCATATTAACAAATGTCTAATTATTTAAACTCTTCTGTTTCATCTTCTTGACTATGAGGATCTTGACAGCAGCTCCTGTTCTTGAAACAAGAAGCTGTCCCAGGACTCGAGAATCAGAACCTGAAACTGAATTGGGACCTCAATGTCAATCCACACACAAGTGCTGCCTTTGTTTTTCTTGTCGTATTTCTTCTCCTTTGTGTGACTCAATTAGCAATTAAATCCATAACAGATGATGGTGACTATGGGGTAATGTCTAGTAACAAGTATAGAAGAGGTTTCTTGGAAGAGCAAAACTTGAGTCACTCATGCCCACAGTAGCATCAAAATGTGGGAAGTAGCCATGGCCAGTGCAAAACCAGCCAGATGCCCGCAGACTGACAGGTTGGTCGTCTTCCTGGATTGTGCACTTGGAGGGCTGAAGAATTCATCGATGACATCCTCTGCCCAGGACATTCATTTGAGAAGTGTTGCTGCCTATTCTGCGTTTAGATTCTGAGGTTGGAGAGAGCCTAGTTTTAGCCCATACCTCAGCCCTACCAAAGATATCCCATATTCTTCTGTTTGGGTTTCTAATTAGAATGATATTGATGAACATAATCCTTAATGTAGCTGATGTTTAGTGAGCTCTGTGTCCTGGAGTCATATTAGTCACTTCACATGAATTATCTCATTTAATCCTCAAGACAACCCTAAGAGGAAGTGTACTTATTGCCTCATTTACTAATGAGGACCCAGATGCCCAGAGAGGTTAGGCAGTGTGTCTGTAGTAACACAGCTAAATAAAAGTGGGGCAAGGATGTCAGCCCAAGGGAGCTGACTCCAGAGCCCATGCTCTATAACTGCTCCAGCTGCCACTTTTGAAGTTCTCAGGGTCCTGACTTGCTTTTATCATTGAAACTCTGCTTTATCTCTTGTGCATTTGAGAGAATTTATTTTTTCAGTCGTATCCTTGAGTATGTTGTGTGTGAATGAGTATAACCTCAATTCTGTGTGTATCGAGACCTCTACTAGGCATCATTTGGCATACGAGCAGCTTGCCCAACACAGGGCCATACCACCAGGAGTGGCTGGGCGCTCCCACAGCTTTCTAGAGAAGTTAAGTGCGACTCCTAGAACCTCTTCCTTTCACTGGGCATGAACGCCAGGAAGCCTAGGCCTGTGGTTTAAGTCAGAGCGGAAGAATGGTGCTCTAGAAGGAATGCAAGCACGTCACATTTAAATCACTTCATGTCACTCTTCTGTAATGGGACCAACAGAACGAGATAAACAACATCACTTGTGGGAATTCCCTGTAACTTTTAATTAATCTCCTGGCTACAGTCAATCAAATGGTCATTTCAACATGCAAGAAGCTGGACACTTTTATGTTCTGTGCTTTGCTCCTTTGCTGTTGATATTAGAAAATGCCACTATTTTGGCCAGCTATAAATTAGACTGATGTCAGTGAGCAGAGCATTTCTGGGAAACATTTAGTTGTCTCGTACACTGACCATGGTTGGTGATTGAGATGAAAATAGATATTGACTTGGCGTTATTGACTTTGAATCTTATTTTAGAGGTCAGAACTAATACACGAGAGATAGAGGAAAAATAGCCGGACAAACTCAAGGCAAATATCATAAAGCCACTGGGATATGATATAGAAGGCAGTGAAGAAATTTTTCTGAGCGTTAAAAAAAAGGAAATAGAAGAGTTAGAATGGAAAACTTTTAAAGTTTCAAGGAAGTTATGCAAGCAGGAAGCCACATTCTCCCTCAGCCTTTCATCTGCTTGGTAGCAGTACGAGAGTTCCTTAGGCTGCATTGAGAGGGGAGTATGCCCCATTTGCCTATAGAAAAGAGTGGGCAGAGTTGTGAGATAGAAGTACCCCAGAAGCATACGTGTGTGAGCAAAGCCAGCTCTCAGACTATGAATATGATCAAAGGAAAACACAGTGTCTTCTCTGGCTTTGGTGATATAGAATTGTTCAGAGCTCTTCTAAGCAGCATTAACTCGTGTTCCTAGGAGACAGCCTGTCCTGGTTCTCTTCCAGTTAACAAGAGGAGCTCTGTTCCTCTGCCCACTCCACCCTGCCTGGCTGCCTATGAAATATTTCCACCTGACCTGAATCCAGGCGCCACAGAGCACCTCCTGGCCTCCATCCCTTAAATTACTAACTTTATCACTCTCTATCACTTTCCCTGAGCTCCACAACTTCAAATGGATTGCACTTGGTCTTCCAATTTTCTTTTACCTCTCACATTTAAGTCAGTTGCCAAATCCTGGTCATTTTACACTATTTGTTTCAGACCTGCATCTTCCTTCTTATAAAACACTGAGATACTTTCCAAATTGCTTTATCTTTTCTGTCCCTTTCCATTCAGGAAATCCTCAACTTTGCCAGAATGATTTGATTTCTCAAATGCAAACCTGGTTTGATGCGACATACATATTTTTATGTTCTTTGGCTGTGATTTTTATTCTTATGTATATATTATCATTATTTTATATTTTATGGTCTTTTTGTAAAATGTCATTTTCCCAAAAGAGAAATGACTGGATTGAAGTTCAAGCCCAGCTTTTACTGTAAAGCTGACTGTTCCTTAACTGTTGTGAGATTTGCGATCTTGTCCTTGAATGTCACTGGGGGAAGTCTATTCTCTAACTTTGGAATTCCTAGAAAATGTGAATGGGGGACAGCATATATTTTATTCCCATTTGAACACAGGAGAATGAAGTAACTGACAGGGAGTATCCCTCTGCCCCCACTGCTATTTCCTATGATTCTCTGTTGGGGCTTACTCACAAGATTTTAGTCATAACTGGAAATCACAGATCCCTCTGTAATACCCCACATTTTGCACAGTTAAGGTTTTGTTGTTGTTGTTGTTTGTACAGATTCTTCATTATCTGACACTCTGAGTACTTGAGGGGTCCCAGCCTAGTGAGGCACCTGGTGGGTCAGACCACAGACCCGGAAGCCAGATGGCCGTGTTGTAATCTCAGTTCTGCCACCTACTAGCTGTGTGATCTCAGGCACATTCTTTAATTTCTGTGTGCCTTTATTTCTCCGTCTGTAAAGAGGGTTTAAAAATGGTAAGTTCTTTAGGTTTGTGGCGAAGATTAAGTGTTCACACATGCAGAACACTTAGAATAGGATCTGGCACATAATAAGCCCTCTCAGTGTTAGCTGTTGTTTTGTTGTTGTCAGAGCTGTATTTAATCATGTGCAAGGTCAGTTTCCCTTTGTTCTCTGCTAATATTTCTATCATTGGCTGAAAATTAATAATTTGGGGACAGTCAGCATCTCTGGACTTCTGAGTGGGCAGGCTGCACCGCGCCATGTCTTGGAGGCTGAGTGCCACCCCTTGCAGCCTGGCTGTTGAGAGCGCCGTGCCTGGGCTCTCCTCCTTGATGAATGTCTCCCCAAAGGGCTCTTCAGAGAAGCAGAATGTGGAAAATAAGGCTCATTCTGCTTCCTGTCCCAGACTGTGGGAGTTCTATTTATGGTAATTGATAGCTGAGAATGTGCGGGGTCCACCCGGCTCTCTCCCGGTTCTCTCCAAGCTCCTGTTCAGTGACATCTTGGCAGCATGCCTCACACTGGATATACTCCCTGGGGGCCCACCGTGCCTCAGCAGCCCTGTGGTCGGTGGGTCAGATGGAGCCAGTGTGCGAGTGGCACAGCCCAGAGGATGGCATCTCGAGTCACTGTGACACCTGGGCACAGGTACCAGGTCAGACACCTGCTCAGGCAGTACGCCCTGAATGCTCACACAAGACAGCATAGAGAGGGCAGGGGCCCTGCCCTTTGCATGATGCTTCTGGAAAGAGAGATTCTCCGTCCAAGGGATGTGGTTGGCCCAGAATCAGGATTGCCTTCCCAAGATACAGTTCCATGTTTTCTTCCCTCTCAGAATTATTTTCCTCTTGGAAGACTATAGAAATATCTGGCTGGTTTTCCAAGTCCTCTGGCCTCCTGTGAAATTTCTAAAGCAAAATAAATAGATACACAAATAAATAATGAAAATTAAGTTAAGAAATAAATTCTACTACCTAAACTCAGCATTTGTACTTAGAACTTTTTTCTTTCCTTTTCCTTCCATCCTCTCCCTTCCCTCCCTCACTCCTTGTTTTTCTTCCCTTTCTATCTACAGACATCTTTCCTTCTTTTTAAGTAACTTGTTTATGCATGAATTATTTATAGGCTGCCTGTAAATACATGGATGAGCAAAACTACTCCATAGAACATAAAGACTGTGTGTGTGTGTGGGGGGGGATACAGTTAAATAATCTCAGAAATATATAATTATACACTGAGATGCCACAAGCATTTAGAAAGAGAACCTTATCTGGTCTGGGAGTTATGCAAAGACTGTCCGGATGATGTGCTTTTTGACTAAAAAAGCTGGAAGGACTAATTGGAGTTAACAAAGAAGAGAAAGGGCAGGAAGGCCATTCCAGAAAGAGGAAAATTCATACTCAAAGATCATGAGATGGGGGCCAGCCCCGTGGCCGAGTGGTTAAGTTTGCGCCCTCTGCTTCAGCAGCCCAGGGTTTTGCTGGTTCTGATCCTGGGTGCAGACATGGCACCTCTCGTCAAGTCATGCTGAGACGGCATCCCACATGGCACAGCTGAAGGACCTACAACTAGAATATACACCTATGTACTGGGGAGCTTTGGGGAGAAGAAGAAGAAGGAAAAAAATAAAAATTACAAAAAGAAGACTGGCAACAGATGTACCAATCTTTAAAAAAAAAAATCATAAAGTGGAAGAAGCATCACATGTTCAAGACGTTAGAAGAAGTTTTCTGGTGAAATGTTAGAAGAGAAGGAACAGTATTCCATTAAAGTTATCTTGTAATTTGGTGTGGAGATTTTGTATATATATATTGAACAAATCAAAGTTTTACTTAAATATTTTTTTCAGATAACTTCTTCTAAGTTATCAAGGAGTTATGGGTACCCTCATGGCTAAGACGAGTGATGGGTGAAAAGAATATCAGTTGTCCTCTCTTTAGTTAACTGAGATAGATTATAGCATTAAAAGGATTCTAAGTAACTTCCTAATTGGGGATGTGTGTGAATGAACGGTGAAGTTTTAGTGTGAAATAAGATTGCAGTCTTTTGCTAAGCTCAGTAACGTTTTCTTTGTCTTTTGACATAGTCTTTTGTTATAGGTTAAACATCACAGGATATAAACAGGGCATTCAATGTGTAGTTAGCTCCCACTTATCCTTCGGAGGGAGCGGCACCATGAGAGATGGATTCAAACTCCCAATTGATTGCCCTGTCCTTTTTTTAAATTGGGCACATTTTTGCCTGAAAATGAAATGTTTGTAAGCTTGTTAGAAGGGCTTCATGACTGGTGGAGGTAGTCTCTTAACCTGTCTTGTTTTTAGACTTTATTGGGACCCCTAATTAACATACTGCCCAAAGGTATCTGAGCACAGAAGATATTATGAGCCCTTCCTTAGGAAACTCCTTGAGAACAAGGGTATAACTAAGCAAGAGGAAAACGTGAGATACTCGAGGACTGGCCTGGTGGCATAGTGGTTGGGTTCATGAACGTGAGTTCAGATCCTGGGCACAGACCTACACACTGCTTGTCAAGCCATGCTGTGGTGGCATCCCATAAACAAAATAGAGGAAGATTGGCACAGGTGCTAGCTCAGGGACAATCTTCCTTAAGCAGAAAGAGGAAGATGGGCAACAGATGTTAGCTCAGGGCCAATCTTCCTCACCACAATAATAAATAAATCTAAGAGTGATTTTCCTTTGAAATTTTGAAGGTGTAGCTTAATTGCATTCTAGCTTCCAGTATTGCTGTTGAGAACTCGAAAAGCCTTCAAATTCCTGATCTTTTCTATATGATGTTTATTTTCTGCCTTTCTGAAAGCTTGTCAGGTCTTCTTTTAATCCCCAGTGTTCTGAAATTTCACAGTAGTATATCCAGGTGCAATCTCTTTTCATCTATTGTACTTGGACTCAGTGGGCCCCTTCTGTGTTGAAATTTGTTTATTTTCAATTTCCTGAATATTTCATGCCTGACCCCCCTCCACCCAACCCCATGTTTTCTCTCTCTCTCTTTTTCTGTCTGAAACTTTGTTATTCAGATGTTGAGAACACTGTGATAGAGATGGTGAATTATCTCACATCCATTCCAACTTCCTTCGAGTTTACCTTCAGACACTGCAGAGGCTGGAAAGCTGGGTGCTGTATTTCCCAGACTCTTTTGCAGCTCATGTTCAGGATGTGACTTAGATTTGACAGTTCTTCCTGTTTTGTTTGCAGGCGTCATCATTTGACCCTGGGGCAGCATTAACAGGCATCTCAGTGTTGGGTTACCAGCTCTGTGAGGGTCAAGAAGCAGGCCGCTTGCCATCCATTTTGCTTGGATGGGTTGTGGCCAGCACAGGCTGGCTTTGGATCCAGCAGCAATAGCTGTGACTCTGATCTAGGCACCAGCAACATGCTTCTGGATCTGGCAGCTATCCATGGCAGTTTGCACCTCCGGAGCCCTTCTCCGGATGTTACAAGTGGTAGCAGCTCCCTTTGTGGCTTAGTTCTCTGGTTTAGTTTGGGAGTTGTACTGAAAGTGTAACCCCAAATCTGTTTCTTTAGTACTTCCAGTGGTTGTGTCATTTGATGTATTTATTGTAAGAAATAATTTCTCCTAAAACTGACTAGCATGGATTCTGTTCTCTGTGAAGGACCCTGATCAGTATGACGCTCCTGGATTTGTTTCTCTAATTTCTTTTCACTTTTTTTGTGCCTTCTGATTCTATTTTGGGGGGAAAGTTCCTTAACTTTAGCTTCTAACTCTACAATTGAGTAATTGAGGTTTTAAATTCACACATACACACACACGTAATATCTAAGCACACTTTTTTCTTCTCTGAATCCTCCTATCTTATAGTATCCTATTCTTGTTTTATCACTAGATCATCTTTTGTTATCTTTCTGAGGATATTAATGATAGGTTTTTTCTTTAAATTTTATCCTTTCTGCATAGTCCCTGTTTTCTCCAAGTTGCTTTTGTCTGTTTGGGTCTCTAACTTTCACACTAAAGATTTGGCTCAGTAGTCCTTGGTCATCTGCTCTTATTTAAGAGTAGGGCCTTAGAAGCCAGTGAGAAGCCCTGAGCATGTGGTTGGGTGTTGTTGCCTGCGGGCTTCCCTATGAGGTGGTCTGGCTATGCTGTTTCATTGGGAGAATTCCTGATGTCAGCATCTTTAGGGCTTTCTTCTCATTCAGGTTAGATTCCCCAGAAGATTGTCTAGTTTTCTGCCTGTGAAGTGTGGGCTGGCTGCCAGAGTCCTGGACACTGAGTATGATAAGAGAATTGAGCATCTAAGCATAAGTAGGTGAATGTTCTTTTTGCAGAAAAAAGCAACAACAACCATTTTTAGTGCTTTGCCCCATTCTCAACTGTGCCTGGTACAGAGAGGGCTGGAAAAGTCAGACCCCTATCTATAAGAGCAGAGACGGGGAGGGGGCATCTAAATGCGTTTTGAACAGATTTTCAGCCATTCTTTATGTTAGGTCCATCTTCACCCTACCTTCAAAGGTATATTATGCCTTAAACTCCTTAGCTTTTGAGGTTCTCTACCGTACATTGGGCTGGTTGTTAACTTTTCCCCATTGCCCACTTAGGTTTCAGCACTTGAGTCTGCTTGGGTCACTAACCACTCATCCATTTTCTGTCTCGCTTGCAAAGTTTTGTCAACGAGTAGTCTCTCCCTTTTTCTTTGTCTTTGTGAGTTTATGCCTTTAAAACACAATCCCCTAGTGTCATTTCAGTCAGGTTAAAGAGGGACTGCAAGTAAAGGAGTGTGTGCAGACCCATGGTTTTGACCTGGGAGTTGGTTAACTTTTCTTTGACTAATGAGAAATAGAAGGGTATTGCTTTTGCTTTCCATGGCTTCCCTTGATTAGTTATTAAACTTAATTGTGTAGTATGTGTCCTTAAACTGTGTTATTAAACCTGATTGTGTGGGTGTGTGTGTGTGTGTGTGTAAGCTTAAAGTAGAGTGTAGAATAGCTAGAAGAAAGGAATGCAGTGTGTCCTAAAATATACACCAATTTCTTTCCTTCACTGCTAGTAGTACTTGGTTCAAGCTGCACTAGCACCAAAGATTTGCTCTTCACCATGGTTTGAATATACTTAATGAGAAGCATCTGCAGTCAACATCTCTGCCTTAAACCACTACTGTGGGGCGAGGAGTGGGTTTTTGGTTTTCCTTTATTATGTTTTACGTGATGGGAATGTATATTTGCCATCCGAACAGCATGCTTTTTTGGCATTTACTGCCAGAGAGTTGTGGCAAATCAGAAATGATTTGCTTGAGTTTAGTGGAACCTTTCACATCAGCATATTCTCCCTGTTCTTCATTCCTGGTGCCTACAGCAAAGATTCAATAAGCCCTGTTTGCAAAACAAAAAGAGAAAAACGGTAATGGCTCAGTGGAAAGCCCATTAATGTTTCAGACCACTGACTGTTGAATCCAAATATAGATTTTAAGAAAGAGGGCTAAACTCAAATGTGGAGAGTGAATTTCCTCTAAAACATAAACCTTTTCATTTTTGCTGCGAAGAGAGAGATTAAAATTGAACCATGGAGGGCAAAAATTAATAATGACAGGTGTTCCAAGTATGATGTTTGGGTTTTGTTTATAATTTCTAGTGATAATAAATGAACAGGTTCAGCATGTTGCTGATTTTGAGAACAAAAAAATCAGGATGGATACATGACTTAAGCTTTTAACAAAAGGTACACTTAAAAAAAAAAAAGGAACTGTAATGAAACAAGCACCGAAGGGTAAAGAAAGGGTATATCTTGCATGATAGTTTGGAAGGTTTTTCATTGAGGTTTTGACTGTCAAGAGCTCATAGAAGCAAAATTCCATTTCTGCCAAAATGTGTTCTCATTCATTCTCTGAGCCCTAACATCACTTAGGGTGGGGCAGAAACTGGATGAAATTCTAGAATTTCATGTTCATTGTTTAGAAACGTGGCATAAGGGATTTCATGTTTTCACTGGATGCGTTTGGCTGCCTCTTTGGGGAGGGTGCAGGGAGCAGAGGGTCTAGCTCAGGACCTATTTGGATTCAGGAAACAGCAAGGTATTTGTGACCAGCAGTTGGGAGACTTAGGTTTCAATATAGATTTATCTGCTAACTAGTTGCATGTCCCGAAGCGAGTCCTTCTCAATTGTTTTATTGGTAATTTTTTTTAAACTCTTCTAATTTTTTTTTTTAAAGCTAAGATGCATGTGGCACAAGAATAAAGTGATACAGAATCATGGTAGTGTTACTCTGAAAGTCAGATGTAACTTCAGTCTGCTTAAAGTACGAGACAGAGCAGAAATATTTAAAGATTAGAGTTAAATAACAGATGATAAAAGTGAGCTGAATTGTTGGCATTCCACAGGGCAATTAATACCACTAAGATTCCAGAGTAAAATAGCAAGAACATCTAATGTGAATTGTTGATGAGTTCTAGATATCAGAGATTTGCCAGAGATGATTATTATGATAAACAACACTTATCGAGTGCTTAATATATGTCAGGCCCTGTACTAAAGGTACTGAAATGCATTATCTTATTTATAATTAATTATAAATATTATATAATATATATATATATATATATATATATATCGGATTATAGTTACTATTATCATTCCTATTTTGTAGATAAAGAATCTCAACTGAAGTCATGCACAGATAAGAGGTGACAGATCAGGGACTCAGAGCTGGATCTCTTTGACCCCAAAGCAAAGTGTTGTTAACCGCTCTGCTATATGTCAAAAGCTGGCACCAAGTGAGGGTTGTATCAAAGAGTAAAATATCAAAAACAGCTAAGGCTCCTTCTCTCTTTTATGAACTCTAAGCTGTTGGGGCAAGTAGAAGATTCAGCAAATTATATATAAAAAGTGTTTGTCAGACTGTCCTACCCTGTAGGAGATTTGAGTCTACTGAGGAGGTCAGAGATTAGAGCAATTAAAGAGACAAGGCACCGCGTGATCATAAATGAAGAAGCTGGAGTTCTATACCTTGAATAAGAGCAAATTCATGAAGACTAAGTTCGAATATCTGAGGATAGTAGATGAAAGCCTTTAAGAGCTGCTATTAGATATTTTTTAAAAATTCCAAAACATTCAGTTTATTACAGAGAAATGACCCACTGCCATTGCTGGTCTGGAATGAGTCGGCGAAGTGTCTATTGTTCTGTTTTGCTTCTGAGAGTTGACGCATTGACCGGTTCTTTGTTCTTCCATAGTGTCTACATACCCCTGGGATTCTTCTGCAGAAGCTAATGGAAATGTCAGAGTGTCCTCCTCAGGAAGAATGCCTTTTAAAAATGTTTTGAATTGGAACTTTCCCACAACACAAGCTCTTAAATAATTGGCAAATCAAAGAATAAAACAGCAAGCTATATTTAAAAGGGGGGGAGGGGCAGCTAAAACAAAGACAAAAATCCTGTCTTATTAAAGGCTGCCTTCCCCTCTTTAAGAAATAGTCATAGTCACTTTTTAGCATGCAGTTGTCTAGGTATATTTGCAAAAAGGGCGTATCTTATACTGATGGAAAAGAAAGACTTCAGTAAGCCATTGAGATTCAACGGCTCTCTCAGCCACTTAGATTCTGTGGACTGAGGCTGATTGCAGACTAACCTACCCCTTAAAAGACATACTAGAAGAACCCATAACAATTTCCTCATATCATAACATATCTATATGTGCAAACATAATTTTCAAAAATTTTGGTTAAAATGACTTGAAGGAACGGCTGCAAACAGCTCCTCATTTCTATCTTCCGTTCAGAATGGAAATTCAGAAACAGAAGCTACCAATATCTCTAGGTCTGAATCAACAACTTTTCATTTTATATTTCAGTGACATGCTGAAGGAATTCTATTTTGACTCATTTCCCAAAGGATGGTGATTCTAATATAGCTCCCCTTTCAAAAAGCAATAAAAAACCGAAAGCTTTGCCCACCTGAGCCAAGAGTCACTAAGAGAGGGGCCGCGACTGCTGACAGGACATTTCAAAGCCCGCATCCTATGGCCCTTCCCCACACATCCTCATAGAATGCCTCGGCATCAAAGGAGTTCTCGTGGCAAATCAACCTTCAATGCCAACTTTCCAAAACTATTCATGTATTCAGTAAAGCATGCAGATATGTATTTTTAATACTATTCATAAGCTGTCTGTTTTCATATTTTTGCCACATGAGAGGCACACTCAGAATGAAATATTGAATTTCAGAGCTCCTTGTTGGGCCTTGATGTGGTTTTTGCCTTTGTGTCTGAAGTCAAAGAAGAAACAGTTTCAGGGAAAAGATATAAGGAAGCATATCTTCCATGGTTTTGTTCGAAAACACAAACTGCCTTCCTAGATTTTCCAAGATCCACTTCACTGCTGTCCCTGTCAGTGCACTGCTTTGGCCCAGCCATGGAAAATCAAGAAGCAGGAGCAATGTGTCCATCTGGAAGGAAAAAGTCTCACGGCTTCAACCCACTTGTTCTGGGTAAAATAAAACTTACTATGGAATCCCTGAAAATCTGGAGGACCACAAGTTTCTGTGATATTTCTCTTCTTTGGTGCAAAAGCATTGCTTTAAAAAAAAAAATACAACTGATATCTTTGAATTTAGAGATTTTTCTGAGCTGTTTTGCTCCTCTCCCGTATGCTACTGAAAAAGACTAGTCTTTGTGCTCTGGTGAGCGTCTCCACCTCCAAAATAAGTGTCCCTTGCAGAAAACTTGTTTTCTATAACTCAAGATTTGGCATATCTAAAGGCCACGGGGCAAACTGCTAAGGCTGGGCAGGCTTGCTACTGGAGGGTCCCCTCAGCACCTTGAGAAGGCCTGGAATGGACAGGCCTTGGAGACCATAACTCCCAGTCCTCTATCTTCACAGGGAAGGGCAACCAAGGGTCAGAGAACAGAAGGCCTAAGTTCGTGAACTTTGGCACAGCTCTTGTCCATCTGGTTTGTCTACTAGTAAGAGCAGTTTGACCTGTTAACCCACAAATGAAGGGTATTTCTTCTCTTAGATATTAGCTCAAGGTTTGCCGCCTCCCTGACATCTTCCCTGTTCATTCAGTTGAGTCTAAACTGATCTTCTCTAAATGTCTTTGACCTCTAAGTATTTTTAGGTTGAAAAGGACCCTAAAGAGCACTGACTGTGTGAATTCCCTCTATGACATCCGTGTCATTTGAGCTTACCTAGTGAAAGGAAATTTACTGCCTCTTGTGGATGGATGCCCATTCACTCCATGTACTGAAATATGTGAAGATGGTCTCAAGTCCCAGAAAATAAATGTAATTTGCCTTTCATTTACTATCCTCGGATATTTGAGGATACTTTTTATGTAAAGTCCTTTTTCTCTTCCAGGATCTATCAAGGATACCGCAAAAGTTTTTGTTGTGGACCTTGGAGATAGTGCTCGTGAGGGACACGACCTCAAATTCCTGCGACTGTAAAGGGTCTGCTTTAAGCAAACTATCTAGATGCAGGAGCTCCTTACTCCTGAAACTCCCCTCATTGAGTACTTTTAAAAGTCGAGTTTCTGTATCCAGATACGCTAAATTTGTGAATATCATTTCTTTTGTTTGGCTTGTCATTCTAATGTTTTGTCTTGTTTCCAGCATTTTCCTCCTATAAAGTTGAGATGCCTGTTCATGATGTTGTGGATGGAGGCTCGAGTATTGACTTGAGTTCTTTTCTGAAGTCTGTTCCCTGGACCGGGGTTTGCTTTTCTGCCATAACTTGAAGAGTATTCCAATGTAAACTGCATCTCCTGGCAGGAGCTCTGGCCACCCACCACGTCCTTCAGAAAATGAGGAGTTTCAGGAAGCCATAGCGTTCCACAGAAGGTGCAGAGGGTTTTACCCTTGAATTAATGAGCCACAAACACTCAGTACAGCCTGAGCTTTTCCCCGAGAATGCCCACTCTTCTGTTTAGATTTGCAGAAAAATCCAGAAGATCAAATCTCTGGACAGCTCTCTGGTGGTAACCTCACCTGCAAAGCAAGGTGTCTGGGGAAGCAGATAGGCAGTAAGGGAGGGAAAGTGTGAGGACAATGGTCTCAATACCATAGACTAGGATCTGAACAGTATCGTTGGTTTTTGGACTCTCAAAGAAATGAGAAAATGCCCTTTCAGTGGGTGAATGTAGGAAAGCTTATGAAATGTGACTCATGTGACCTTTCAGAAATTGGAACAGCCCACTGTCTACACTGCTAAGTCCTCGTCTCTGCCCTCTAGCTGTCCCTGGTCCCCCTCCTTTTCTTTTTGGGACTGGGTGTACAGAATTAGATTCATCATAGTTGTTGGTTCATGACACGTTCTCATCATTGATCCATACATGACCCACTTTTATGTATTTGGTCATTTTTAGCAACAGTTCCTTTTATTAATGGGAACTGGGCTGTTTCCAGATTTTTGCTCTTGTGTTTGTCTTTACCTCTCATTTTCACATCCAGGGCCCAAATGCCCAGCAACAGATGGCAGGGGAGCTGTAATTACGCACCTAGACGGCAGGTCCCAGCAGTAGGGACGTGGTGCTGTTGCTTCCTGTACATTTCCCAGCTACAACCTTCCCCATCCTTCAGAGGTTCCCTTCTCTATGTACATTGAACACAAACCCTCGGATAGGACGAATCTCAATCTTACCTGTGGCAAAGTAAACGTGTGGAAGTAAACTAAGCATCATTGTACCCCCGAGGGCTTGGGAATAGCTTTTACATTTTCTGGGAAGTTTTCAAAATCTTTGATCATGTTCCTAGCCACTGCATTTTTTTTCAATGTCAGAAGCAAATTCCTCATGGTGCCCAGCTCAGGAGGCTTTCCGCTAGCTGGCTTCCCTTGGGGATATTCTAAACAATATAGTGAATTAGTAAGCCTATTTTTTTTTAGAGTGTTTTCCCAGTACCCTTTAGCACAAGACAACTTGGAACATGATGAGGAGAGAAGACAAATGTCAGTTCAGTAATGTCATTTCTTGGTCTTCTCACTCACAAATGCAGCCAGACCCTTCTCAGAGTACATGGCTTTCAAGCTTAGTGGTAGAAATAGTCATCATTTAATGGGTGAAGAGAGAGAGTGTACACCAAGAGGATAAAAAGGAACAAGAGACAAGTCATGCAAGTGTTGCCTCCGTGTTAGTAGCCGGCTGGGAGCAGAGCAACCAGATGCCCCCGCGGGGAGCCCACCGCCCTGCATAGCCCCTCTGGAGCTGCCCTGCGATTGTTTGGGAATCATTATCTCTACTGGGCTTTTTATTGTTCACAGGGGGCAGCTCCTGCCAACCAAGATCCTATTTCTGTTTTGTAAAGACGGTGCCTGGTGCTCAGGGAAAGAAAGGCTATGTGGAGAGGCAAGAAACATTAAAAGGAGAGGAAGAAAATGGATTCTGTCAAGTTGTTTGTACAGTTCATCTCCTTTTTTCCCTCATCTCTTCTTAAAATAATTGGTTTAGGACTAGAATAGAATTGGCGTCAAACAAACCCTGAGAGTCAGTTATCTTGGATGGAGGCAAGTTAGTAAAAGTATACCGAATGAGATCATGGAATGAAAATGAAAAGCGGTATTGATCCAGAGGCGAGAGGCAGCCTGGAACAGGGAAGAGGGCAAGAAATTTTTCTTTGGATCAATAATATCTTGATCCTAAGTATTTATCCCAATATCAAAATGGATTACAGGAAAAGCAGTGAGGTACAGAACTCTTACTCTGTTCTTTTCTTCTTTTATGAGGCGGAAGACCTCTATTCATGTTATATAAAGGCTATAGAAAAGATACAAATGGCCATAATGAAAGCAATCTTACATATTCTCTTCTATGCAGTATTTAATTACTAATTATTTCACAGTCATGATGAGCTGAATAGATGGAAATTTCCTTCCTTTTCTTTAAAAGGAAGTTGTTTTTTAATCTACTTCAGTGGCATGGCTCCTGTGGTGTAAATTCACTTGGCCATTAGTTTTTTGTTTGTTTTCTTTTTTAGAGTTCACATACTTTTTCTCCTTTTGTAGACTCTCAGTAGTCTTTCTCGTGTTTATCAGTTTAAACATCGAGGCCTGTGGTGGTTCTGGTCAAACAGTATAATGAGAACTTTATGTGTTGTGTTCTTTTATAGTCATTCTTTCTTGTTCACAGCTTCATTTCAGTAAGAATGGGCATAGGCGTAACAGCTCCTTTACCAGTTTATATTGCTCACATACAGCTATTCAAGCAGATATGAAACTATCTCCCGAGGAGAAAGCGATTACTGAATTTGAGCCAGACAAGAGGACAGGAGAGGAGGGAAGGAATGGAGTAGATGGACACCGAGGTAGGAATGAGATGTCTCAGTATATTACTTTTGAATCATGTGAATGTTATTACCTATTTAAAATAAAATAAGTAAAATAAAATTTAGGAAAGAATAAGGCATCAACAGGCACTGGCAGTTGTTATAATGGCTTTGAGGTGTTTGGTTATAGATCTTCATAAAAGGGCCATTCCACTCCATTGACAGACCTCTGACAGCTGACTGTCTTCTGGATGCCCCAGTGAGTGACAAGGTCGAATATGCTCTGCTGTTTGTCACCGAAAATGATCCATAACCAATCTATAAATGAAAATTTGGGTGAGTTTATTCTGAACCAATATGTGAAGACCATGGCCCGAGGTCTTTCTTCCCGCAGGAAGAAAGGGCACCAAAGAAGCGGGGTGTACAGAGTGGTTATATGCCCTCAAAGAGGATGTTTCACATATAACTGAAATGTCCCTTTTACAATAGTCACGAGACCGCTCTGTTGGCACAGCCATTGATGGACACTGCAGGTAGTAGGTCTGCTGTCTCGGTGGACACAGCAGGGTGGCAGGTCTGTTGTCTCCAGCTGGGTGGTCACAGGTGAGCACAGCAATCAGGTCCTAGCCTAGGGAGAGATGCTTATCCTTGAGGAAATGCCAATGTGGAGGGAAGTTGCACCTTTATCTTAAGGGCATTTGTTCTTGCCATAGGAAATGCTTAAAGCGGATATACAATGCATGCTTAATGGCCATGTGAGGCCCTTTTGGAAAAACAAAGTCAGGCCAAATTAGGTTTATACCAAATGGCTTCCTCATACACTCTAATATATCCTATTTCTTGCCATTTCTATTTGTTGTGTTTAACCACTTCACATTTATAGAGCTCAGCCGTCTTGGTATTCCCTGTAGGCTTAAGCAATAGCGATTGCGTATTAGGCCAAATGTATACCTGCTAAATTGAATTGAACACTTTTAAGGTGGAGTTGTGTGAGAGAGGAAGCCAAGCTTAAAAAGTGAAATATTTTGATACCCCTGTCATATAAGAAAACTTAAGAAAACCAGCCAAGGTCAATGTCTTCAGCTCAAAACACTAGTTAGCTGTGTGTTAAATTATAGTGCCAAAATTCATTCACTTTCTATTTGCATCTGATTCATCATTGCTCTCATTTTTAATGTTCTTAAACGTTACCTGTTGAAGCTGTTAAAATCCACTAAATGCCTTGGCATACCCAATTAAATGCCCAATTACCGATTTTAAGCTCTTGACTTACAGTTTAAAATGAGATAGACCTATCCTTTCAGTTGAATTGTTAATGGATGGCAGACCTCAAGGGAAGTAAGATTTTAATGTTCTTGCTCAGGAACATTGTTCCCACAGTTTAAACAGGAACACAGGCACATCATTGCTGCTTCTACATCAAACCCTGTGTGCTGTTCCGAACTACTGTGAATTATAACTGTGGGTGTCTTTTCAAGAAGAGGAAAAAAATTGAGGGCAAATAGGAGTTGTTGGAGCCTGGGCAAGGGCGATGGGATAATTTCCTTTTCAAGAAAATAATAGTGCCTTTGTGTTGAGGCCAGGAAACAAGACCAGGAAGCTTAGAGTTCTGTTTTTGAATATAAATATGTATTTCACAAGATTACTTCCTAAACATTGAGTTTGAGCATAGAGGAGTATCCCAGATTCTTGGACAGGAAATAGGTTGCCTTAAGAGTCATCCCAGGTCAAGGTAATCTAAAAGAAATCAGCTGCTCTCTGGGTGGTCTTATTTCTGTACTTGCAAACTGGCCCTTCCCGGTCAGGAAGGCTCATCTTTTTAGTTATAGAAGCTCAAGGATGGTTTGACCAAATCAGATCTGCTTCCCTTCTCTTTCCTTGATCCCTATAAGTCTTACCCATCCTTCATCCATCTGGCGACAGCTCAGTTGACACTTCTTTCATAAAGAAGCTGTCCTGCATCCACCGAAAAGCCACCTCTCACCCCACTCCCCCACTCCATTCAGTGTGTGTTCTTTCCCTCTTCCAAACACAATTATACACTAGCTGGTGGTAAGAAATACACATCAGGGTGTTGATCATAGCCTACCTTGTATTTTAGCACTTAGGGACTTGTCATTTCTCTTCAAAAATGGAAAATTCCTGAGGAGTAGTGCTGAGCTTGGGTCATCCTGTCCTTGTTTTCACCCCTTAACTCATCTCCCCTCCCTCCACCCTCACCCCTTGCGCATCACCGTTCCTTCAGTAAGCACGCAATAAATATTTGTTGAATGACTGTTATTTGTGCCTTCAGATTTTTCCAAAAGAATAGAAGAGTCACACTGCTTTGTGATCTAAGTGTTGGCAGTTTAAATTCTTCTTAAGCGAAACAGAAAATTTACATATGTGTCTCATATTCAGCTATGATTCCCTCCAGGGGAATTTAGGAAAGATATGAGCATAACATTTTGCTACTCCCAACAGAATAGTTTTCTCATACCATGAAGCTCTCTTCCTGCCAAGAGACCTCCCCTCACCTTTCCTCTCCCCAACAGTTCATCAGCTCTGCAGAGAGAAACAATAGCAGGGCTGACAATCTCTTGATTAAGAATCTCAGATAAGTCTAGAACAATGACTCAGGATAAGAAATTGAAGATATCCTTTGTGTGTTGAACATTTTAAAATGAGTAGATATTTTACATTTTCTGCTTTTATTTGGAAAGATCAACCTTACTATTTTTATCTATATAGTGGCTTTCTGTGTTTGTTTCTTATATATTAGTGAGATGCCTAGACTAGAGAGCGTGGGCATCATAGTGTGCAGCGTGCATTTAAGTGGCTCATGGAGCCATAGAATGGTAAAACTAGATGGGGCTCATAGCATCCTCCTAGCCTAGCTCCAGCCAAGAAATGATGAAATTGAGACCCAAATAGTAGAAGACATGTAAGATGCCCATAGACAGGTGGCAAAGTGGGCACAAGAAACTGAGCTCCCTGACCTTGGTCCAGGGCTCTCTCTCTCTCTGAGGCCTCCTTCTGCTTAGAGTCATTGCTGTGATTCAGTGAGCTGCAGTCCTCTGCTAATGGAGTAAGATTCACTCTCCACATGGAGCCACTTTCTCTTTACAGGGGGGATCGCTTAGTGTCTAGGCCAAATCCTGAGCCTGTAGTGCTGTTTTGGTCCATGATGGAGCAGGTGAGGACCTACAGGGTAATTTGACAGCAGAGACATTGGCCTCCACTGGAGAGCCATTTTAATGAGCACGACCTTTTGACAAGGTGTCAGGAAGGAGCACGCGTTACCTCCCTCGAAGGAGACAGCAGGTTGAGCTGTGGTTCTTTTGAAGGGACCTTTCTAAGGCTCCCAGCAGGAAACATGTTATGTATTCTCCCATAAATTTCCTTTTACTTTGTTGTCTCAGCAAACAACTCTTTTCTCTTATCTGAAAAATAGCCATTTAATTAGCTTTACTCTTTCAGTGAAGATGACCTTCCACCCATGACCATGCATGAACCCTGCTAGCTTTCTGCTTGGCTTATATTTTGGTAAACAAAGCTGGTTTACATTAGGAGCTAATTTGGGTTCCAACCGTGTTTCTCTAAAGCCTTTCAAGCATGGGTGGCCAAGATGACATGGATGGGATAGAGCGTGTGGCATAATATACTATGTCCCTGTGGGTGGAACTGAGGCAAGGGGCTTTCTACAATCCTCTTTTGAACATGCCTGAAAAACACTCTATGCAGAACCAGAAATGGAGGCTAATAGTATAATGAATTCCATTATAACACAAATCTGACATCAGGGCGTAAGTACTGGACAGCAGAATCTGAGTAACTCTCTCTCATCTCCTCTGGCTTTGAGATACAGCCTGGAGCCCGCCCACCTCAGTTCAGGCCACTAGCCAGCAGATCTTCTTTATTCCCTCAAGAGGAGGAGAGGGGGAGTGAGCATTTTACCAAGGACAAAGCAGGGTTTTTACCTTCTCTTTCTCTTGAAAATAGCCATTACTTAAGATTTGAAGTTCCCATTTGGAGTGCTCAGTATATGCTAATTTTAGTCTGTGCTCCTACACACAATTCCCTCATCTCACTTATAAGGGCAGCAGAATCGACAGCGGAGAACTTCGGCACCTGCATGTCAGCAAGATTGGGCCCCTCCTCTATCCAAGGCGGGTGCTGTGGCCTATAGGTTGTTAGACACGTTGTCTTAGGAATGAAGTGTACACAGGAGTCCAGGCGGATACCGCTCTGTCTGTTATGTTTGGACACTGTTCTCCACCCACACCCTCATTATTCCCATCAGTCAGGGAAGAGTGAGAGATGGATGGACTTTCATCTGCAGAATGAACCTCCTTCCAAAAAAGCCCTCAGGAGAAGGGAGAAAGTTAATGGTTGTGCTCCAGCACAGAGGAGGAAGAACAAACCTGGCATGCAGAAGGCAGTGACCTTTCCTGTAGTTCCTTCTACAAGGACATCACAATGGCTTGAGTCCAGACGTGGAAGTCACTGTTCTTCTTTGTCCATTTCACCAGAGTCCTGAACCAGTCACGTTGTGGCCATCTCCACCTCTACTCTTCCCTCTGGAAATGCTGCTTTTTCACCGTTCGTTCTCGTACTTGAGAGAGTGATGCCTCCTCTTCTCTGAGGCACTCTGTTTCTCTCTTTCTTAGAGTCTCCCTCTAGAACTTGCCTCCTCTGAACACCGTCCTCGCTCTTCTGGCCTGTTCAGCCCTCCATTGGCACTGAACTATAACTACCATTTCTTGCTTGATTTTTTTTTTTTTTTTGTCATCTAAATTTAACCTGAAAACCCTTGAGAAGCAGGAACTATATCTTATTTTGCCTAGAGTGCCAAAAAACTAATTAATAAACAACAAGATCCTACTGCGGTGTTATCAGGGAATGCGTTTTCCTGTGAGGGAGACTCGTGTGTTCTGAATTTAGAATGTTGGATAATTCTGCACAAGTTTGACTGAAGCTTCCCTTGGCACTACCTGTGGGGGAAAAATGCTTCCCAAGCAAATGAAATGATAAGATATCTACAAAAAAGTTGTAACCTATTAAATTAAAAAAAAAAAAAAAACCTGGCAGTTTAGGACTAATCATTTGCTTGCAAAGAGCATATTATTATTTGTGTTCCTGAGTTAGATTCAGTACAGCAAAGTCCTAAAATGAGTGTTACAGAGAAACACCATAGACGTTTCAGGAAGGGTGGGAGCGTGGGCTGGACTGCCAAGGAAAGTTGGTGGCTGAGGGAGGATCTGGGGCTGGCCTGTGAGGGGTGGGCACAATTTAGATTTGCAGGAGGAGGGTGTAAAAGCATCCCAGGCTGAGAAGTCAGAGGGAGCGGAGACATGTAGATAGGTGGGCTGGGATGCGTGCAAGGCCCTGGGAGGAGCCTGGCACTTTGGTGGTGCCAGATCTCCAGTGGAGTCGTCAGTCTTGGATGTGTGGAGTAGAAAATGAGACTGCGTGGATGGGGACCAGCCAAGCTTTCAGTACCCAGGGACACTTATGATCCACTACATTGTTTTGATTGAAGAATCAACATTTATTTTTTTACAAATAAGTTCTATAATTTAGACTTGAATTATCAGCACTTCTGAATGGTTTTGCTCATTAGGATAGCATCTTCTACATGTGACAAAACTATTGACAGCAATGGAAAGGACTCCCATCCAGAGCCATCTGCACAGACTCCTTCCTCACTCTGAGGATCTAGAGATGATGGCCTGGTTTTAAGAGGGCAGCCTTTGCAATACATCTGGGGTGAGTCCTGACTTTGCCCCCTAGAACTCTCAATGACATTGTTGCCCTCCTTAGCAGAAGAAGCACATAAGAGAGAAGCATTACTTCTATCCTTGTAACATCAGACCCCAAAGTGAACTTTGTGACATGTGTTAGTCAGTTCCTCAAAATCTGCTTAGAATTGGCACATTTTCACCAGTGCTTCTGGTTCTGTGATGGTTGGTGTGATCTGTGCTACACAGCGTCACAAGTGCCTTGCAAATCCGAAATCTGCATGCCCAGCATCATATCAACAGTGACTACAGGTACAAAATCACAGCAGCTGAGGGAGTTCCGGAGTCTCTGGATTTGTTGGTTGGCTAAAATTTGAGTTGGAAGAACTGAATCTTAGTGGGAATCTTGGCATAGTTTAGTTTCTCTGTTTATCTGTTTAATATTCCTAGTTCCCAGAAAGTTTTCCATCTTCACAGAAGTGCCAGTACCTGCTGGTGCTAAGGTATGCTGAATGCTCAGCAAAGGCCAGTGAGGGAATGGCTCTGTCGGCGTGGAGATCTTGGCCTGTGGAGTCAGGTGGAGAAAACTTGGTACAAATTTGTACCTAGTCTAGGAAGTCCTCCATGAGGATGTTTGGAGAGATAACCAGGAAGCTGATCCCTTTAGCCTTTAGTGGAACAAGGAAGGAGCACCAGATTGTACGTAAAGACTCTCAGGCAGATGCAATGCCTGCGTTACCTCATTTTTCCCAGAGAGTCAGGTTCTTATGAAGTTACTGTGTCTTATGAGCGAGGTGAGTATTTTGAGTCCATGGTTCTCAGCAATGATATTTGAGTGGACTAGAACTTAGGTTATGGAAAACATCAGAGTTTCTGAGTTAGTGATCTTAGCATTTGGAAAATGTGATCCAGTCTCATCACAAGCCTTCCAGGCACCATCTGGTCATGGGCCTTAGCTGGAAAGCAGCAGCACAGTGCAACGGTCCCCATGCTGGAGATGAGATCTTTTATCGTTTGCATTTGCAGATAGTAAATATTCAGCTGATTGCTGCATTATGAGAGATCTTGGGACCTTTGGACCCCACACATCATCATCTGGTACATTCCTAATGTACAGTTTGACAAGACAAGACCTACAGCACATGTTCATCCTCTCCATGGCAGTTGTTCAAACAGTGGCAAACCACCAATTACACCTACATGGACAGACTTCCAGCAAAGCCTTTCATTTCATATCTTTTTATTTCCAGTGCCACTCTCCCACTTTCAACAACCCCATCCCCTGAAATTCATAGCCTTCATTCAACAAACATTTGGTATTGATGCTTACTGTATGCAAGGAACTCTGCTGGATGCTTCACTGTACTTTGATTGCGAGTGGGGACTGGAGAGGCATAGAAGTAGAAGCCTTGCCTATAGAGTATAAAATTCTTTAGTGAGGATAGGAAAAGCTGCTCTCCCTTAAGAAGCTCAAAATGGACTTGTATACCTGCCATATGGAAATAGTGGCAAAAGGAACACAATAGGATGCAAAATATTGGTGTGACTTGTAGAGGAAAAATAAGTTTAAAGTGTGAATTAAAGTTTTTCTCTAATCTCTTTGAGAATGTGGCCAAACAATGGATCTATGAATACTCACAGTAGATGTTAAGATGACCATTAGCCTCCAGCATCTTGGTTTTAAAAACTACCAGTGTAACCAAATAGGAATCTGAATCAATCCAATTCTGAATGGGAACTCACTGCATTGTGTTCACCGTTTTAAAACTGTTCCACTTAGATCTGGCTTCCTATCTAAGAGGGAATGTGGAGAACGCAGCTGGGGTCAGTGGAAGCCCACAGAAGGTAGTAATGGAAAAAGAAGACCTATCTGGGAAGGTTTTAGCTACAAGAAAACTGGAGACCAATTAAATGATGACTTTTGAGAAAGTAAAATACAAATGGCTTTAAATCATAACCTAAAAGGAAAGTTTCTTATCATGAAACCTTTTAACTACAGTTGTTGTATCCCTTAAGGACAGGAATATGTTCTGAGAAATACGTTATTAGGCAATTTCGTCGTTGTGCAAATATCATAGAGTGTCCTTACACCAACCTAGAGGGGATAGCCTGCTACACACCTAGGCTATATGGTACTAATCTTATGGCACCACCATTGTATACGCAGTCCATCATCCACTGAAACTTTGTTATGCAGCACATGACTGTATTAGGATGAGTTTTAGATTATTATCATGGAGGTAAAAGATGTTAGAAAAAGAATCTATATAAAGCACCTGAAAAGGTAACCCAAGGCAAGACATGGATGGAGAATAAGCCTCTTGAGACATCTTCCAACACTGTAATTCTCTGTTATCTTGACTACATAAGCAGAAGTGCACAACATACATGTTAGATTCGTTAAATGAGCTTTAGTTATGTCAAATTGGTATAACAAACCGAACCGAACTTTACCTTGCACATTAAAAGAATGCAAAACATTGCTTTTGAAGGAGCCATTAGAAGTTATAATTTTTAGCATTTTGTTGACCTAAGAAATTCACGTTTGACCCCTGCTTGTAAGTGCTAGATGTAGTTTTAAAACTAGTATAGGTTACCTTGAAATGCAACATTAGTGATTTCTGCCCCAAATTTCAGTCAAAGAAGACTGAAGTTTTGGTACCAAGTTAATTTCACGCAAAGGATTTGAGAATTCAGTGTCAGTAGGTCCACTTACTGGCATGCCTGATCCTTCCATAAATGTATTCTCTGCCAAGCACAAACCATGTGTATCCATCGTGCTTGCTCCTGCTCTTCATTTTTTTAATATAATGTCTTTATTTCATAGTGGAAGACACAGTGACATCCAGTAAAACTGAGGAACTGCCCTCCACAGTGTATACACCAAAGGGTTGGGTAAGCACTCGACTATATCCATGAGCCCCGTGAGAACAGAGTTCAGCGACCACATTGAGCATTACTGAGAGCAGCAGCTCCTCTCTTTGCCATAGATGGAGTAATGGGCCAGCACGGTGACTGCTCTCTGATTAAGACTGGCCTTATCAGAAGAGCCTCTGGTGTAAGTGTAAGTCTGAGGGTGAGGAAAGATACCCTGGGACAAGCAAGTGGAGGCCTGCGGACATCATGACCAGCTGAGTTTTGAGAAGAGCTAATGTATCAATAGCTGTGTCATCTTCTAAAGATAGCTTGTCCTCCAATTATGGTCTGATTTATGTGGAAATTGTTCCCGGGGAATTAGGCGGAGAAAGCTGAGCCTATCACCACTCATTCAGCACCAGAGGGTCAGGTGTTCTACTTCTTTTGTTCTGAGTGTTCATCAGGGCTGTGCTGTTGAAAGCGCCCCAGGGACTTTTCTTAGGAAGGAATCAGTTAACACAAGTGGCATCATTTATTTCGGAAATGATTCCGAGGCTGTTACATAAATACTAATGAAGTGCATAACAATGTGTTCCACCTTGGAACTTGCAGCAGAAGTCACTGGACGTGCTGGCTTTCTGGGCGAGAGATGCGGCTCTTGACCGCATGTCAGAATTTGTAGTCAGGTGTGCCTGGTTGTTCTTTTTTTCCTCCCCCACATTGCCTTAAATGACCCCAGATAGAAAAACAAAAACATACATGGCCAAAAAGAGAGTAGGGTGGGTGGGATGTTGCTAACCATGGTCATCAGTACATACAGCAAATCCTTGTTACTTCTCATGGGAATGGAGATGTTTCTTGTGATGCGTATTTGAGTTAGGACTCTGTGTAGGACACCCTACCAGGTGCTCTAAAGTATGCAAAGACAGAATCTTTTATTCTCCGGGTATTTATAACCTGGGGATGAGATGGCACACACAGATAAATAAAAATACAAATCAGAGTGATCTTTATTGTGACACGTGCAAAGTGTGATGTTCAGTAAACAGCGGCCTACAGTACGCCAGGCCTCAGGGTATGAAGATGCCTGGGACTCAGTGAATGACCTCGAGGATTTCCTCTGGGGGGTCGACAGCTATGGAGAGTGGGACAGAATGTCCCCTTTTTTCTCTCTCTCCACTACTGCCATGTGGTCTAAGCCACCGTCACCTCTGTCCTGGATGACTGCAGTAGAACTTCCTAAGCGGTTTCCCTGCTTTCATGCACACTCCTGCCACCTCCTTCCCCTACAGCAGTGGACCAGTAATTTTTAAAATGTAAATCAAATGCCATTACAGTCCTGCTTCATGCTGGCAAAGTCTTGTGCACCAGGGCCTTCATGATCTGGCACTTTCTTGCATCCATGACCTCATTATTTTTTTTCCTTTCTTCAGTATTTTTCTTCCCTAGTCTTCTTTCTCTTTCTTGAACATCTCAAGCTCTTTTCCACCTGTGAGCTTTGCACTAACTGTTGTGCCTGAAGACTGTCTGAAGGATTGTCTTGGAGTATGTCTAGGTTATAAGGAGATGCAATGAGACAAGGGAGATGAGGACAGAAGAAAAAGCTACTGGGTTTTATAATTTGGGAGCATTTTAGTTTTCGTGGGGCAGTTTCTGGAGAGTGGTAAGGGAGCCAGGGAAGTGATGGGTTAAGCAGTGAGCGGGTAGTAAAGCAGTAGAGGGGCTAAGCACACATAACTGTTTCTTCTCACCGCCACATTTCTCAAAAGAAGGGAGAGGGCTTGGGGCCCGGCCTTGTCCATGGGAGATTCTCATAGGAAAAGAAAACATTAAGCACGTTCACAAGCAGAGTGGAAGAAGTCTGAAAAGAGGGAGCGAAGGGAGCTTTAACTAAGAGGAAGCATAGTTGGAGAAAGGTTCCAGAAGTGACAGGGAGGAAGAGGACCATGAACCCAACTGGAAAGTTTTGCAAGTAGGATGTGCTTTTAAATCCCACAGGTAAATTTTCATACAGCAAGTGTCAGAATTGTAATGAATAAAATCACTTCTGTTATGGTCTAAAGGTTTGTGTCCCCCAAAATTCATATGTTAAAATCTTAACCCCCAATATAATGGTAATAGGAAGTGGGAGCTTTGAGAGGTGATTAGGTCATGAATGTGGAACCTTCGTGTGTAAGATAAGTGCCCTTATAAAAGGAACCCTAGAGAGCTCTCTGGCCCCTTCTGCCATGTGAGGACACAGCGAGAAGATGGCTGTCTATGAACCAGGAAGTGGGATCTCACCAGACACTGAATCTGCTAGTTCCCTGATCTAGGACTTAGCCTCTAGAACTGTGGGAAATAAATTTCTGCTTATAAGCCATCCAGTCTATGGTAGTTTGTTATAACAGCCCAAACAGACTAAGACACCTTCCGAGTTTGCACATTATTCCTCTGTGGAGAATATCCTAGGTGGTGTGATTCTTTACTGATAGTAACTTTGGAATGCACCAAGGGGGTCAAGTGCTGAGGTAGACCTGTCAGGGTTGGCGATGTACAAATTGGTGGCAATGAAGTTCACAGCACCACTATTGGGAAATTCACAAAGCCTGCCAGTATTATTATCATCATTATTATTGGTTTACTTTTTATTAAGGTATAATTTACATATGTAAGGTATACAAATCTTAAGTGTACAGTTCACTGAGGTTTTTATATGTATATAAACCCATGTAAGCACCACCCATATAAACATATAGAACCTTTCCAGCACCCCAGAAGGCTCCCTTCTCCCTCCATCAAAGTAATCTCTATTTTGACCAATTGCCATAGATTAGTTTTATGAGTTTTTTAATAGTTTTATTGAAGTATGATTGACATGCTGCAAACTTCACATATCTGAATGGTACAATTTGGTAAGTTTTTACATGTATACGCTCATGAAATTGTCCTGTATCATGCCTACAATCAAAATAATGAACTTATCCATCATCCCCCAAAATTTCCTCATACCCCTTTTTAATTTCTCCCTGGCCTCCAATAGTCCCATATCCCACCCTAGCAAGTAACCACTGATTTTCTTTCTGTCATATACGTGAGTTTGCATTTCCTAAAATTTTATATAAATGGAAGCATAATAGCATGTACTCTTCTTTTGGTCTGCCTTTCACTCAGCATAATTATTTTGAGATGGAGGTTTGTCTTGTTTCTACTTTTTGGCTATTACAAATAAAGCTACTCTGAATATTGGTGCACAAGCAAACACTTGGTGTGGTCAGTCCTTTGAATTTTAGCCATCATAATAGGTGTGTAATGGTACCTCATAGTGGTTTCGGTTTCCATTTCCCTAATGACTAATGATATTGACCTTCTTTTCATGTGCTTTTTTTCCCATCCACGTCTTCTTTAGTGAAGTGTTTAAGTCTGTTGCTCATTTTTTAAAGATTGGATTTTTTTGAATTGAGTTTCGAGAGTTTTTAAAAGTGTACTTGGATATAAGTCTTCTATCAGACAATGATTTGCAAATATTTTCTCCCAGTTTGTGACTTCTCTTTTTATTCTCTTGAAGAGCAAACGTTTTAATTATAGTCCTACTTAATTTGTTCTTTCATGAATTGTGCTTTTGGTGCCGTGTCTGAGAAGCCTTGCCTAGCCTAAGGTCACAAAGATTTTCTTCTAAAAGTTTTATAGTTTTAGGCTTTTACATTTAGGTCTTTGATCCATATTGACTTAATTTCTGTTTAAGGTCCAAAGCATGAGCTGAAGTTCCCCTTTTTGCATGAGGATATCTGGTTTCTGTATCATGCCTTTGCACTGTTGTTGAAAACCAAATATAATCTATGTATATTTCCATATACACACAGGTCTTTTTCTGTACTCTCAGTTCTGTTCCATTGATCTATGTGTCTGTCTTGATGCCAATACCACAATATCTTGATTAGTTTAGCCTTATAACAAGTCTGGTAATCACGTAGGGTAAGTCTTCCAACTTTGTTTTTTATTCCCCTCAGAGTTATTTTTGTTCTTTTAGATCACTTGCATTTCCATATGAATTTTTATAACCAATTTGTCATATTCTACCAAAAATACCTGCTGGGATTTTGATTGAGATAGCATTAAATCTGTAGAGTATATTGGAGAGAAATGACATGTTAATGAGTCTTCTAACCCATGACTATGGTACGTCTCTCCGTTTGAATCTATAGGTCCATTGGAGGACTATTGCCGTTCTTAGCAATATTAAGTTCTCCAATCCTTGAACACAGATTTTTGTACATTTATTTAAGTTGTCTTTCATTTCTTTCAACAATATCTTGGAGTTTTCGGTGTACAAGTCTTGTACTTCTTTGGTTAAATATATCTCTAAGTATTTTATTCTTTTTGATGTTATTGGAAACAGAATTGTTTTCTTTGTTAGCTTATTAACTATTGTATTAGTCAGGATTTTCCAGAGAAACAGAACCAATAGGATGTGTGTACATTTGTAGAGAAAGGAGTATATATGTATACATATTATATTTATCTATATTTATATTTATCTATGGAATTCACTCTTGCAATTATGGAGGCTGTCAAATCCAAAATCTGCAGGATGGGCTAGCAAGTTGGAGACCCAGGGAAGAATCGATGTTGCAGTTCATGTCTGAAGACCAGCTGCTGTTGTAATTCCTTCTTGCTCTGGGGAAGTCAGTCTGTTGTTCTGTTCCAGCCTTCAGCTGATTGGATGAGGCCCACCCACATTATGGAGTGCAATCTGCTTTACTCAGAGTTCACCAAAGTAAATGTTCCTCTTATTCAAAAACACCCTTGCAGAAACATCCAAAATAACATTTGACCAAATATCTAGGTGCCATGGCTTAGCTAAGTTGGCACATAAAATTAATATCACAGCTATGACTCTCTGTTTTGTTATTTTGGGGATTGATTTAGAGTTTATGGTATACATCTTTAAGTTACCTTCAAGTGATGGTATACTACTTCGTGTATAGTGGAAGAACTTTCCCATAGTTCACTTCCCTTTCTCCCATCCTGACCTTTATGCTATTGTTGTCATGCATTTTACTTTTTCATATGTTATAAACTCCATACTACATTGTGATTTGGAAGCAAGACTAGAACATTATTCAGTCTAGTGCTACTTATCCCCCACTAAGGGAATAAGACTCTTCTGTGTATTCTACCCAAGGCCCCCGAATTTTGAGGTTTTCCAGTCTGGCTGGTGGGAACAGGCACTATCCTTGCCCTATTTGAGCATGAAGTACTGTTTCCTCTATTCATTTTGAGTGGGTCTTTCTCAGGCCTTGGGTAATTTCCTGTGCGCTACTCTGTCCTGGGAATTTTAATTGCCTTGATCTCCCTGGACTCTCAGCTCTGTCTCTTCAACTCCAGGAGTCTGCCATTCTCTGCCTGGGCTCCTCATCCTTGTACCACAGCCTGGAAAACTCAACTAGTAAACTAGGGTGATCACAGGCCTCACCTCATTCATTTCCCATCTCCCAGGGATCACTGTCATTCATTGTTTCATATATTTTTGTCCATTTTTGTTGCTTCCCAGCAGGAGGGTGGACATAACACTCATTTCTGTTGTGTAGACAGAATTAGAATTGCTGGGTCATAGGGTGTGTGCACGTTTAGCTTTGGTAGATATTGCCTGGAGTTTACCAAAATAAACTCAGCTAATTTTAATTGTAGATAATTTTCACGAAGGTAATTGACATTCTTTTTACCCAGATAATGTTACTAGATTTTATTCCCCAATTTAACACAGTGAAGCGTGAAGGTGACAGGTTCTTAGTGATATCATTCACTATTTTTTAAGACTTCAGTGATGTATACCCTCATTTAAAGTAGATTATTAAAAGAATTGAGTAAGTGATGGTAAAGAGGGAGGAAAGCAGAGAGAACAGATCAATCTTTGTTTGACTGATAGTTATAATTACATTTGACAGCATATGCTTGCTAAGTAATAATGGCTTTGATTTTTTCCAAAAACCTAATGATATTATATGTTTAGTACCTAGTCCATTAGAAAATTCTCTGTGTGGGGCCGGCCCAGTGGTGCAGCAGTTAAGTCCACACATTCCGCTTCAGCGGCCCGGGGTTCACCCGTTCGGATCCCAGGTGCAGACATGGCACTGCTTGACAAGCCATGATGTGGTAGGCGTCCCACATATAAAGTAGAGGAAGATGGGCACAGATGTTAGCTCAGGGCCAGCCTTCCTCCGCAAAAAGAGGAGGATTGGCAGCAGTTAGCTCAGGCCTAATCGTCCTCAAAAAAAAAAAAAAGGAAAAAAGAAAATTCTCTGTGGCTCTGCCTCCTTCAAGTTTTGGTCTCATTTTTGGGGGAATATCATTCTCACAACGAAGGATATCCACATCCACATGACATCCTTCCATGGTTCTTGTAGACTAAATATTCATATTAAAAGATTATACTCTGCGGTGGGATTGATAGCGTCAGGGACATGGCACCAGGCCCCTCCCTCACACAGTGGTGACCCAATGGCCCTCTGCTTAGCCGCTGAGGGACAGAGAAGTAGCGGCTGCAGAAACGATTCAGCCTCTTCTCACTCAAGGGGTGTTTGAGCTCCAAGAATGCTTTTTAGCAGCTCTCACAGGTAAAATGTGTTTTGAATTTCTAGCAAGCATGACACTTCCCTGAAGAGAGTTTTGCTTGGCCTATACTTTTCAATGTTTAGTGGAAAATGTTAAAGGAAAGCATCGCCTTAAAGGAATCTCTTTTTCAAGTTCTTCTGCCCAGCCTTTGAGCTCCTCGTGGAGTAACTCCTTCTTGAGTCAGGTAGCTGCCACTTTGAAGCCTTTGTCTTTAGCTCCTCTGTTTGTAAATCTCTCCTAAGAATAGATCAAAAATGATGTTGACATCTGTTTCCAGAATTGAGGAAGTAAGAACAGAATAAGACTTTATGACTGGCGTTAACCCCTTCTGTTATCTTCCTCGTATAGTGGAGTGTTAGGCATTGTATTTAACTTCTTTTAGAAACTATCACGGTTCTCCCAACCTAGGCATTTACTTCCTGGACTTGAGCCTGTTGTTTGTTTCGCAGTTACACGACATAAATCAGACATGTCATACCCTTTCCATATAAAGTACAAGGTTGTAATAGCTGATATTGACCAGGTTTTATAATTCATTATATGTTTACCCTTTACCCCAAATGCTCGCAAATTGATTTTCTCCTCAGGTCTATGGGGAAATGTCTACGGAAGTTGAAAAGTCACGCACAATGGGAAACCTTAGATTGCTGAATCTCAAGCCTGAAATTGTGTTTTCTGGGAGGCTGAAACAGAATTGCTTAAGCCGGATGCTGCTAGAATGAGGATTACAAGGAAAGAGATTTTTAAAGAGATTTTGACTTCAAAATTTCTCTCCTTCTAGTCTTATGATATTTCTATGATATCTTGGTTTTTACTATTTTCTCTACTCTCTCTACTCTCCCTAGTCCTATGGACACCCCGCTTGTCTAGTAAAAAAAAAAAAAAATAGTTCAAGTCCCTTAAAACTGTGGCTTCATCTTGAAACAGAACAATTGAACCTGAAATAAGTTTTTGGTTTATTCATGGTCTCTGGTGGTCACAGAAGTATTTTTCGTTTTGTTGAGGAGCCATTGGTGTACTCATTCATCTATGCATGTGTACATAAGTTGATACTATGTATCAATTTATAATATAGAGGTCATTGTGGTGCTATTCTGGAGAAGGCAGTACTGGTCCTACAGTGGGGAACCAAGCCTTCTGGGAATTAAGCTTCCTGATTTCAGGCTAAAGATTTAACAGCCCAAGACTACCTGTGGTGTACCTGAACCTATCATTGACTTGGAAAGTAGAATACCCTTTCAAAGTAAAAATCTACATGTTTTTACAGTTTGAAAAAAAGTAAAATTATGAACAGGGTAAAGAAAATTAACATTAGAAGGGGGTTCTAGAAGTATCAACTAGATCTCATATTGCCATGTGAAATTGAAGTTGTGCGTTACAAAAGTCATGATGTCTCCGTGTTGGTAATTTGGAAATATGAAAACCAGGTTGTACTTCCTGCAAAGTTGGTATAACGAGGTTGCTTGCTCTATTGATGTGTAGTTGTTAGCTCCTCTCCAGATGGTGCTGTACTTTCACATTAAAAGCATCCTTCCTAAGGAATGCTTGATGCAGGATGTTTCTTATTCTTCTCCTTCTGCTGAAGGACTTATCCAAACTTCTGTACAGGAAAGAAGTTTCCCATACAAACGGTTCGTTTTTCAGTGTCCCTTTGGAGAAATTTCCTCGACTTTCCATCTCCTCCTTTTCCTCCCCTTCCTCCAATTTGGAGGTGAGATTGTGATGTAGGTATAGGCTGAGAAACTAGTGATACCAAATAAGGAATCTTTTGTGTGGAAAACTTTTTTGAGTGTGGTTATCCCTTCTGTACACCAAGGAAGTCTGAAACCTCAGGGGGCTGGCCCAATGGCATAGAGGTTAAGTTCACACACTCCACTTCAGTGGCCCGGGGTTTGCAAGTTCAGATCCCGGGAATACACCTACATGCCACTCATCAAGCCATGCTGTGGCAGTGTCCCCCACATACAAAATAGAGGAAGATTGGCACAGATGTTAGCTCAAGGACAAGCTTCCTCAAGCAAAAAGAGGAAGATTGGCAACAGATGTTAGCTCAGGGCCAATCTTCCTCACAAAAAAAAAAAAGAAACAAACAAACCTCAAAGTCCTATGCACTGACTCTCCTCTTCCCTCCCCTTTGGGTTTAGTGGAGCAGGGACTGTTGAAGGGCATCCCGCATCCTTCCACACTGGCTTGGTGCTCATGACTGAAATGCCACGGTTTTTGTGGTGGTGGCTTTTCTTTATTTAGATTAAAAACTTCTTCCTAAAAACGTGTATGCAGATTCAAGAATACCCTTTCTGACCCACTTGGGTCCTGTCAGGAATCTGGACAGAGAGCCCCCAGTACCTAAGATGGGCAGGAGAGGAGGAGGGCCCCAAAGACAAATTTGGCCATTCCATGAATCAGTCTGGTTGGAGCCTGTGGAGTCTCGACATTTACTATCTCCTAAATCGTAGCACACTTTGAGAAACACTGTAAGAAGCAAACAATGAGCCCGTGTAGAGTGCACCATGCTCCATTTCCCATTAACTATGGCAGCGACCACATTTCCCTATTCCGAAAGTATTTGAGGTAACAATCTAGATATTTTGGCTTCTAAGCTTTGTAAACATTCAACTGTCTCACTGAATAAAATTGTTGATGCAGCCTCAGACCTGATCTTTATTTCTCCATAGATACTGTGAAATCCACCTAGAAGGAAGAGCATTAAGGAAACTATTTCCAAGTAATCATTTCTCACCTTGGCCTGATAGCCTGTTTCTTTACCACATCAGTACCCAGAATGTGTGCTCAGTCTTGCTTTTCCTTCCTCAGCCACGTTTCAGAGGATTTCTTTTTTTTTCTTTTTTTCCTTTGTGTCAGACACAGCCAGAGAGCAGCCCTGATAAGATTCCATGTGGACATCTCTTTTTTTTTCTTGCTCCAAATTGTTTATTTCTCATCAACAGTCTTTCTGAAATCAAAATGTCTGGCCGTTAGACTCCAGCAGAGCAGACAACTAAGGCATACCACGGAACGCTGACCTTCACTCAACTATAAGATCATGAAGGAACTAAGCGTGATGAGATTTTAAACTATCTCAGGTACATAGCTATGGTAAATTCTGCATCTTAGCTGCCTGGCCTCAACATCAAACTGTATTGTAGATACAATTGTTCCTCAGCTCTTTTTATTTTTTTTTGATAGAAATGACCTCATAAAGATATAAAATGATTTAATTCGTTCAATGTGTAACAGAAATATTTGTGCAAATGTTAGTAAATATACTAAAATGCCTATGAAAAATGAGATGTAGAGGATACGGAGGTGGTGAATAATAATTTTGTTTATATGCTGATTATTTGTTTCCTTTAAAATAGTATTTTAGGACTGAGACTACATGTTTTGTATCTTTGGCAAGATTGACTTTCCTGTTTGGAATGATTGAGAAATGATGCTGTGAATAATGAGATGGTAGGAGATAGAAGGTGCCTCTTTAACGAAAAGTGGCCTCTTGATGATTGGACCTTGAGATGGCGGATTGGCCTCTTAATCACGGGCAGGGTGCAGTCTTCTGCTGTTTTACATAAAATGCCAGTAACTTGCATTTCTGTCTTTCCTTTCCTCATCCAATTTAGTCCACTCCTCCACCAGCTCCTGACTTGTTGCAAGACCAGGTTTGATCTGACTAAGAAAGTGCTTTTGCTGTTGGCTGGCTTATTGGTTGTTAATTAGATAGAATTTCTGATTGAGCAAAACCAAGGCTGGTGGTCTCCATTCTTTGACTATAGCTAAGTGTCTTATTTTATTTTTGTGTGATGTTTCATGGAGGGGCCATTTTTTAAAGGACCTCATAAGCCATTAGTTCATGAGATAGAGATGTTACACCCCTTGAGTAATGATTTTAGACCTAATGAGTAATATTTTAGACCTAATAGTTCCTATCACTGCTGCTTAATTACAGCTGAGGCGTAGATCAAGTCTACATGAAAACTAAAGAGGAGGCGTGCAGCCATGAAAACCGTAGTCTTTTTATCAACACTGATAGCAAAAGGATGTGAACTTGGTTGGCCCCATGCTTCTGTCTTCCTCTGAAACCACCATAGGAAGCAGTGGGTTCCAGGAGTGGGAGTGAGTGAGAAAACAGCATTAGGCTTGGGTAACTCGAGAACTTGCCTTACCCAGTGAGTCCCGGTGCGGATGACGCAGCGATCTTAGAGAAACCACTTCCAATTAAGCTTTGTGATTACCCCTAGGGGAATATCTGGGTTGTGGAAGTTTTTAACACCAGTCTACACTTGCCAATCACCGTTTTACCAGAGTAGACCTCAGATCCCAGCCCTCCACGGACAACGCTTTAATTTGAAATTAATAGCATTTATGTCTTAACTGTATTTTTTACATAGTTTTCTATTTAATGTGGGCAGAGCTGTGTATCTATTTATGGCTTTAATATGTATTTTTTATTAACTTATTTAAGTAAATAAGGGAAAAAACAGTTCAAGATGTTGTCAAAATCACAACGGTAGTAGCATTTTTAGAACAAAATGATTCCATTAATCCTTATTTAATGAGTATCCCACACCCAATAAAATGTGGCATTTGACATTGCAGCAAAAAGCTACAGTGGAAAGAGCAGTGGGCCCTATGCTCATTGTGCAAGTTACAGATTATCATTCATTAACAGTATTCCTTTGGCAAGACAATTCTTCCTGTGCCTCAGTTTCCTTGTCTATAAATATAATGGAGGATCATAGCAACAGCCCTGCCTCTATCACAGACATGTTGTCAAGTGCAAGAGAAAAACAGAAGCTCTATAAAAAAGATTTTAAAAAAATTTAAAAGCTATGGAAAATGTCGTTTGTCATTATGTCAATGTGTAGGCTCCTACATCACAGGCTGGTAGGGGATACCTTAGAAGATCTGTGTGTGGGGCTATCCATATCTTCGTGTTTTAGGACTAGACGGACATAATAGCAATCTGGTTTTTCTTCTTCACAAATATGTCAGAGAAGCAAATGTTGAATATTTCATCCAGGTTTGCAATGTACAGAGTTCAGTGAAAGAAAGAACATAGGGAGGGAACCTACTTGGATAAAATGATCAAGAGAAGTTTTTTTCTATAAAGTTGACATGTACGCCAAAATCTGTATAGTGAACATGAGACAACCATAAAACCATAAAAAAAGGGTGGAGCAGGGAGTATTTCTGTGAAGAGAACAGCATTTGCAAAGGGTAGAAAGACGTTGCTGTTCCCAGGAGCAAAAGATGGCTGAAGCCTGGTGGACCAAAGGGAGGTGAAGTGAGTGGAAGGAGAAAAGAGAGGTACTCAGGGACCAGAACGTCTACGGCTCTGCGGGTCATGGTGTGGGGCTTGAGTGTTATTCTCAAGGCTTTGGGGTGCCATTGAGGAGTTTTTAAAAGAGGTTCACTCTTCTGTATTTAAGTTTGAATGGCCAAGTTGGTCACAAAAGCCAGTTTAGGGGAAATCGTAGAAGTCAAGGTGAGGACTAATGGTATACTACCTGGAACATGGCTGCTTCGAGAACCTCCCTGACTTTCCCCAATTCTGCCTTGGTTCCCCACCCAACATCTCATATGACTCCTATGTCATTTATCCTATTAGGCCTTAACACTGTTTTGCATCATTTTTATCCCCCCCACACCCCCCACCAAGGTCTTGATTCAGAACCACATCTTGTTCAATCTTTGAATTGCCCACAAAACTTCCTTCTGTGTCTTCCATCTAAGAAATGTTCCATAAGTATTTGTAAAATGAGTAAATACGCAAGTTCAGTGGTCTCAGGAGTCAGTGTGCCTCAGAATCACCTGTGGAGGTTTAAAATATGGATGCCAGGGTCACACCCAGAGAGATTCTGGTTCACAAGGTTTGGTGTATTTGTTGCAAAACTCCCAGTGTCCCTGATAGGGGGTTGGAGTAGAGAACCAGAGGGAAGGGCTGATTCTGAGTTGTCTTCAGTATTACCTGTTGCATTTTCTGGGGTTTGCTATCAATTAGCTTTCCTTTGGAAGGAGAAGGTAAATTACTGTTTTTCACTAGACTTCTAGAATTTGATTATTTTTTATCAACTGTGGACCCCGAAAACACCAAAACAAGGAAGGGGTTAAAACATGGCTCCTTCAAGCACAGAACTCAGAAAGTCAGGCAATGGTTTGTGCGTGTTTTGATTTCAGAAGGGGAAAGTCTTTATTTAACTCTATATAGTGTGTATATAATAATAAATTTTTTAGGCACCTGCTTCAAAATAGAAACTGGGATGTTGGAGATAATAACAATAAACAAAAATTAAACCAAACCGGGCTCAGTGCCCAGGAAAACTACCCAGATTCCAAGAACTGGGCGAGGAATAAATTAATGGGGGAAAAAAGGCAGAAACAGATGGAGTTCTAACTGCCTCCAGTACAATGACCACTCTGCAGTGTGGTCACTGTGGAGCAATTCCCTGGGGCATTTGTCCTGTGGGCGGGGGTCCTGCCCTTCTCGTTTCAGTGACAAACTTTCAGTGAAACTTGCCTTCTAAAATGTCATTCCTAAACATGCCCATAATTACAGCAATCCTGCATTGTGTTTGAGTTTTTATAACGCTGTAAACTGCTTGGAAATAAATGGATCCGAAGTAAAAATAGGAGTTCACAACAACTTTAAAGTTAGAAGGAAAACCTTCATGTTGCCCAGCATGCCTAAATGTCGAGTGATTTACATAAACAAAGGAGGAAATCCTCTTTGTGTGTTTAGGGGTGTGTGTGTAATACAGGAACTCATGTTTTCCTGTTATTGAAAAGCGTTCTTTAATCTTTTAAGCACATTTAGGACTTGTATGTATTCCAGGTATGTTGTTTCCTTTAATATTAAAACATGAGAGCTGGGCATGACTATCTGAGAAACCTATTAGGTCTTCCTTTTGTGTCATAGGAGACACACAAAACAAATGAATGCAATTAAATGGATAGATGGAGCCTTGGCAGACTGGAAAGATTGCCTGAATTTGGTTAGGGGGGTGGTTATTCCTAATGAGACTTAACAGGCTTATGCGCAGAGCTGTAGGCTGTTTGTGAATAGAAGACTGTGAACTTTCCTCTGATCATGCGTGCTAAGGAGAGGATGACTTTTTAACTGTGAAAGTAAGTTTAATTGGTGCGAAATGTTCAGAAGCTTTTAGCCAAATATAACTGAAATAATGGGTAATAAACCTAAGTATTCTTTGAAATTTAAAAAAAAATTTCTTCTGGTTAGGAACAAAGAGAGAAGATTGTCCTGAGATCATAAAAAACAGTCTTCAGTCCTGGAACCATAGGGTTGTTACAGACCTAAAGGCAGGGTGCCCACATGTCCTTTCCCCTCAGTCCCGCTTTCCTGTGTTAAGGACCCCAGACAGTGAAACTTCAGGGGACTCTGGTCTTCACAAAGGAGACTCTTCTTACCACCACCATGATTGCAGTAGTGGCTCTCTGTCCTTCATCTCTCCAGGATTCCTCTTGCCATCTGTTGAGCATCTGCATAATTACATGAAAATGTGGGATCTGTGGGGTTATTTGAAACAAAGAAAGAATGTGCCACTGATGCCCAGTCTTATTAGGATTGCATTCATTAAAAGTAGTTCTTTCCACCTTTCCTAGTCCCTTAAATTGCATTGTTTCTATTAAATCTTACAATTCCTACAGCCTGGGCTCAGGAGGAGCTTTTAGGAAAGCCCTTTGAAAACATTTAATTCCTCCCTACGCTTGAGGCTCTAAGTCACAAAGTGAGCAGACTAGAAACATCCAGAGTGACTCCCTCCTGGTGGCTGGTGCTTGACCTCTGTCTGAGAGGTGACCTTGTTCATCCTCAGTGTGGAAGCCGGTGAAGGAAGAGCTAAGGCCGGGAGGAAGAGCTGTCCTGGTCCTGCAGGTGTGGTGACCTCAGGAATTCATGGTGGGCAGGGCACCCAGAATGCCAGATACAGTCATAATCAGACACAAACTACATACAAACTGGACTGTATTTAAAGCCAAATGGTTCTGTTTTCTTTGAATGAGGTATTACTCCTTATCACTGAAGCCTGAACTATTTATGCTTGACTGTGAAATTAGAAATATGCATTGCACTTCCCGAGGGGAGCCAGTAACCTCCACTTCCTTTAAAATCCAGCCTTTCCCGAGGACCCTACCTGATGCCTGTCAGCTGTGTATTTCTTGCCCTGCAGTGGGTCACTGTGCACTTGTAGCCTCCATTAAAGGTGCTTAGTGTCATTCACTGAAGTTGCGTTCAGTCTGAATGGATGAAGATATAAATGAAGCAGCCCTCACAATTATAATTAGATTGTAACGACTTGAGATGGGGATTATATTTTTCTTTTAGATTCACCCCTCATCGAAGGCATACATATTCATTCTCTCTCTATATACATACATTTTCTTTTTCTTCTCTCTCTCTCTCTCATTGTGCATATACACATAGGTGTAAGAGAGAAACACCACTGAACAGGGAAACAAACCCACCTGCACACCCACTAATCTGTGTGGTCTTTTCTTGACAGTGACAAACAAGAAACCCACACAGGCGTCCATCACGAAGGTCAAACAGTTTGAAGGCTCCACATCGTTCGTGCGGAGATCACAGTGGATGCTTGAGCAGCTCCGCCAGGTTAACGGCATCGATCCTAATCGGGTAAGTGACCTGCCCAGTGTTGAACGCAGCGTTCTCTTTACACGATGTCTTTCTCATTGACCTTGGAGGTGGTGGTGGTTCTCTGTGTCATTTTTAACAAAGCTGTTTCTCTATTTCAGTTATGTGACTAAGGTGATTTCTGTGTCCTTCCGTCCTTCCTATGGGGAATTATAAATCTTTTCATCATGTTTGATGCAGGAACCTAAGGGGATGCGTATTGAGGAAATGCTACCCCCCGCCTCCCCCGTAATAAGTGTATCAGCAAAGTACAAAGAACAGAGTTCAGAGATCACATCCATGGTCATCAATATGATACACCATGTTCATCAAAGCTTTGTTTATCTCCTAATGCCACCAATGAGGAGATTTATTTACCAAAAAGAAGATAATAATCATAAATGAATGGCACATTAAAAATTATATATTAGGATTCTAATGGGTTTAATGTGAGAACCATTTATGGTAGCATTATTTTTTCAAAGCACATTCTCTTTTCCTCACACACACTCACTGTACGAAACATCAATAATGAGGAAAGATAAAATGTAAATTGTAACGATGCTAAGATAATAAGGGGGAATCTTTTCCTACCAAAGGTTAGGGGCAAGAATAATATGGTTCAGTGCTGAGGCCTGAAGGAATCTTTTTCCAAATAACTGGAAAGGCAATACGTTGTCTGAATTCTGACACAAGTCCACATGTAGTAGGCTGTAGGGACTTCTGTGACACCAGCTTCCTAGCGACATCTGTAAATACTATAAGATTTGGAGTTTGCTTGATAAACAGAGGAAGGTGTACTCCCCATGCACTTGGGTGCTAAAAAAGATGAGCCTTATGGCTAAGACCAAAGTTTTGGAAAGATGTTTTAGCCTTTATGAGTCTTCTGTTGCGGGTTGGCTGGAAGCGGCAGTTTTTATGGATTGAAATCAGTAGTTATTTCACTGTCTTTTCTAGGATTCCGCAGAGTTTGATTTGTTGTTTGAAAATGCTTTTGACCAGTGGGTAGCCAGCACAGCCTCAGAAAAATGCACCTTCTTCCAGATCCTCCACCACACCTGCCAGAGGTACCTCACGGACAGGAAGCCCGAATTCATTAACTGCCAGTCGAAAATCATGGGAGGTGAGTGGGCATTTGTGTGGCTTTAGTCCTCCTGTTTCCATACACTCGCTTATATATAAAAAAGTTAGGCATTCAGCACCATAATTAAAGCCAAAAAAAAGACTCAAGATGCTCCGAGTTAGACAGCATGCAAACCATTCCAGAGAGTTCACTGTATGCTAAATCTAGACACATTTTCACTCTCATCCAAAAGCTGGTCTTTTTAGAAGAATGAGCCACTTAGCTAAGATGGTTTGTACTATGAGAACAAACCTGTCCCTTGATTAGAAAAACCTTTCCGTTTGGTTTCTTTACCACCATTTCTATGATTTCTTTCAGAACACTGTTTTCTGGATTGCTTTTTCTTACTATTTCTCAAGATATTTTACAAATATTAATATGAAAATTCTTATAGATGTAGTCCCTTTCTTTCAAACAGCAATTAGTCTCACATTTATTCCTTGAATGGCCTCCAGAGCCAAGTCAGGACGAGCGCTGTAAGCCAGCCAGAAGGATGAGTTCCAGCGTTGGCAACTTAAGGAGAAACATTTAGAGGGTGCTTCACACATTTCTTTTAAGGGAATTGAAACTATGCTAAAAATATAAAAGCCTTGCCCATCTTTCTGTGAGTTGAGGAAGAGTGTTTATATCACTGGTCTTTTCTCTGATCTGTTCTGTTGGTTTTGAAAGAATTTTTTAAAACTGCACCAACTTTGTCTTAATCAAATGTCAAATGAAGGTCACATTAGAAACATGACATCTTCTCCTTGCCTGTATATATCTTTCATGATATATACATGAACATGGAACAGAATCCATTATTCTGTGACTGCTATAATTTTGCCATTAGTCTGCTGGATATTGTGTGGAGAAGACTCTCTCCAATGCTTCGTTGTTCTCCACTCAAGCGTTAGTGTTCCTCTTAAATGGGAAGTTTCTTACATCTTAAGAACCTTGAAAGGTCTTTCTTAAGCATTGATGCAGAGTCTTTTATTATAGTTCCTCTATTTAGTCCTAGAAAAATATAAGAAGTGATGAGTGGTGCATTAGCCACATCCTTTGGTACAAAAGTGAAAACTATTGGACATAAATGTTGAAAGGAAACAGAATATCAAATGCTAACCTCTTGCTGTTTAGAAAATATAATGAGATCTAGCTTTCCATCACGTCTGTGCCACCAGTGCTGTTCAAATGAATCCTACCTTGAAAGTCCAGCCTTAACAGACTTGGCAGAAGGTCAGAGCACTCCACGCTTAGGACCCCAGGTGGCTGTGTTTTCTGTGAATGGGAAATCGGCCAGGAAATCCCAGCTTTCCCTCGTTCTTCATTAGGTACAATTTTCTCTGCTGTCCTAGAATCAGATTTGTTTCTTGACCTTAAGTTCCTCCTGTAAAACATTTTCCCATCAGTGTCAGCATGGTCAGTAGCTTGCGTGGCCAGCACTTAAGCAGAGTGTGCTGTAAAAATAATGTGACATTATGGGTTTAAAACTTGTGATGTCGTTGGGGTAGACTGCCCTCAAACATTCCACTTCTCTATGTTCCATCCTGAGAGCAGAGTGGCCTGAAGTGGAAGCAGTGCCGTGGGAACCACTGTATTTCCTCAGAATGGAAATGTGAGGCAGAGGCAAGAGGGCCTCAGACTCCCTCCGCTGTCCTTGCAAGGGAAACAAGCCACCTCTTTCCTGCTGAGGTTAGGGGGGCTGTGGTCACTCTTCTCTTCCTCTTCTCCTAGGGGACTAAGCAAGGCAGTCCCTCTTCTCTGTTGCCTGTGAAGCTCTCATTTCTTCTCTCAGAACAGGTCCTTTCATTCGCTCATCCACTCTTGGTTCATCATCCAATCGTACACCAAGTAAGTGCTACATACCTACTATGTGCTAGTCACGCTGCTACATCCTGGATGTGGAGAATCATTCTGTAGTTGGCCGCTTACTGGACCCTAGTTCCCACCACCCGAATCCCAGACTGGTAGATCCCTAACAGCCTTTCTATAGGCTCTTCATTCCCTTCTTGAGTATCCTCAGACCTCCCCACACAGTCCCACCCAGCTGCTTCTGTCAGTCACTGACCCAGTGCTTTAGCTGTCTTCCAGTGCCCTGCGAACCCCAAATTATGCAGAGCTGAGGCAGGAATCCATATAGCCAATGTTAAGTTGTCGGTGTGTGTATTGGGTAAAGCTACAGATTCATTTCCTCTAGTAAGAAAAAGAATAAATTAGTGAGACCAAGTGCCAGAATTGGCTCTGTCTTTGTGACTGTTGGTGTCTCTTGTTTTCCCTGGACCTCAGTTTACCCTGGTGTAACATGTGGGGGTTAGACTAGATGACGTGTAAAATCCCCTTCAGTCCTATCATTTTGAGAATCTGTAATTCACAAGTTATAGCTTTATGGTAGAGGTTAATAACTTCTTAATTTAATAATCAAAAGCTTTAGTTCAGTTGAGTATTGACTGGTCCTGATTCCTAAGTAAGGCAAAAATGTTTGAATTAAACACAATGTAATTTGTTGGCAGCACATATGTCCTTAGTGGGAGCAGCCTGTCTTATTTAAACCCTTGCTTGTCCTTGATAACCATTTATCAACACATCCTAGTTAATTAGCATGCTGATTAGTCTTCCTTTCTACCAGTTATCACAATTCAGAGACTTAAAAATTGTGTAATTCTTGAGTGACCCCTTTAATTTTGGGGGGCACCTACCCCATCTTCAACAGATGAGATCTGTTCCAAATTTCACAATGTCTTTTGATCTATCCCTATAGTATGGGCCACAAGTCGTAGACACAACTGTTTTCTCTGCTGTGAGATGTGATAGGTTCTGTGATTTTAGAGAACTAACGTTGATGTTGGTATCATGTCCTGTGCCAGGTTCATTGCAGATGTTATCTCATTTAGTTTTTACAGCAGCCTTTGGAAATACAATTTATGATCTCCATCTTACAAAGAAGGAAACAGGATCAGAGAGATGATTAAATAGCTTGCCAAGGGTCATATAGCCAGTAAATGGCAGAGATGAGATTCCAGCATCGGCTCTCTCCACTCTAAAAGCATCCTCCTCAGGACCACTGAGTGCCCCACTCCAGGGAACACCACTGACGTTGTCTTTGATATGAATGGTGCCCCCTGGAGTTGCGCAGAAATCTTTGGAAATATTTTAGCCAGCGCATTCCTAGGTATTAAAAAAGGGAGGTAAGAGGAGAGGGCCAGAGATTATAGGTAGTTTTAACCTTTTCCTAGTTCTATCATAGGTATATAATTAAGATGGTAACTCTTAAGCTTTTTTAGCTTTTGGTCCTGAGAATGAAAGAGTTATCAGGGACCTTTAAAATCGTCTTGCTTTTTGTTTTTGTTCCTCTGAACTTCAATATATTAAAGAGATGAACTGTCTTAGTGAATGGGGAAGATGATGGAGCCCTGGCTGCTCACTGGGCCTCTCAGATACTCCACGTCTGGCCCAACTCTGCCATTAGGAAAACAAAGGCCCAGGGATTTTGAATGACTTTACCAAGATCAGAGGGCTGGAAGCAAGTCTGCCTGACCCCCACTGAACCACACTTTCTTTAATACCAGTTCAAATAGGATTATCATTTAAATATCTACAATTTCATGCAGTTCTCCTGTTGTTTTTATTAACTGTATATATCCCATGTGACAGTGTTTTTCTTCTTTCCTTGGGGAAAGTCAGTTACGCAGAAATGGATTCTTTAGCATGCTTGAAATTCTCTCCTGCAAACATGGTACGTCCTTATCTGCAGAGGATAGATGGGGAAGCTTTGGTCTTCTGATGCTGGTTACTGGATGCAGGAGACACGTGTGCAGTCTAAAGGACTAGATGAAGGCCCTCATAAACTGGAAGAGGGTGGGATGCTCGAAGCAATTGTAAAGGGAGGAAGTGTGGGTTTCTTTTCATGCTCTGTCAGCATCTTTGTAGCCATCTTCTCTTCTCTGGATGGTTGGAGGACCTGTAAGCTAGGACAAAATCCTCCAGCCTTGGTCTTTCCTAACCTCCACTCTGCCTCTCTTTTAGTTCATTAAAGTTCAGTCATCTTCAAAACTACAAAGCCATTCATTTAGTCGCTGGGTCCCTAAACTACCAAGCAACCTACAGAGATTGAAGGCAGAGGTGTAGAGCCAATCTGGCTGCGGAAATGTGATATGGGATCATGAATGGCGGGGCCCTAAAAGTGAGGTCTTAGGTTAATATAGATTGTATTTACTTCTTCTGAGATGGTAGCTTTTTTCTCTCTCTCTATTGCAAGCAGAGATGATGATATACTGTTATATTTGTGATAGCACATTTGGATTTCAAAGATGCCTCGAAGGAGTTAAGCACACGTGTAGAACTTTAGACTCCCAAGAGAGACTTGCTTTCAACTAATTCATTTCAAAGAAGCACGGTCCGCCCCAACGAGTAGCCTCACATTAGATAATGGGCATGTCATATTAAGTCCAGATCCCAGGGGGACTTTGTTGTTCTTCTTTCTTCATTCTTCTTTGTAAAATGTAGACAAATCCCAGATGACCCCTCATGGCTATTTTATTTACACTGAACTTTTGTAGTGATTACTGTTGGCCTGTTTTTTTTTTTTTTTTTTTTTTTTTTTTTTTTTTTTTTCTTGATTTTTTTTTTTTTTTTTTTTTTTTTTTTTTTTTTTTTTTACTAAGTACCGTGAACTCTGGAAATCTTTAGTGGTATTGGCAACTTCTGTGTTAGAACCACAAAGTAGATTCTTTGCAAACCTGTTTTCTTTTTTAATAACTTTTGCAAATTATTTACAGAAAAAAATAATTTAGTCTTCAAGGGGAGGTTCTGTACAAACTGAAGCCCTCCTAGCATTTTTCTTGAAGTGTAAGCCCAAACACCCTTGGCTGACTCATTCAGTTACCTCCTACTCTTTCTCCTGTTTTATGGGTCATCCTTCAGCGAGCCCCCCCTATGTTGTGTGTGGCCCCATTGACCATTTCCCTATGATTCCACAAGCATTTACTTAGCACCATCTGCCTGTCAGGCACTGAGCTAGCTGTGGACATCCAACAACAAGGCAGGCACCTTCGCCAATTTTACTTACCTTTCTGGGGCAACAAAAGATGTAAACAGATAGAAAACAGTGTGATAACACCATGGTGATTGCTGAGCTGCATTTTAAAGGATGGTTAGCAGTTGCCAGACAGACAAGGGCAGGATGAAATGAGCTCTCTCTTATTGCAAGAGTTCATCCAGACAGTTTCATTTCAACGCTAGCTATATTCAGAATTTGGAAGGTGGCAGATTGTTTTTCCACAAAGCAGGCTATTTTGAAGTGCCATATATTTTCCTCATCATCAAAGGGTATTTCTTAAGCGTTGCCTGTCTATGCACAGCCCTTCAGATGATGGTATAAAGCCCAGACTTCTGAGCTCTCTTAGAATTCCAGGGATACAGATGTCTCTGAGGTCTCCTTCAGAGCAGGCTGGCCCTCCCTTGCCCCTGCTGATTGGTATGCTAAAGGAGCCCATGGCTTTACTCCGGAATCCCTGGGGTGGCATTGAATCTAAGGATTCAAAGTGTGACTTTGTATTGTACTTTTCTTCCAAACAATGCAGGGTCATCCCTGGGTGAGGCAGCGAATATTTCACCTTGTGAGTGCTCCAGGCGTGGGCATGTGTAAGGTGAGGTAACGAATAAGTTACAAAGAGAGCACATGTCTGAGTCCTAACAGAGTTCTTATGAACAACAACAAAAAAAAGGTGACCAATACCATCATTCTTAATCCTGATGTATTAATATTACTGCTTTAAGGGAATCTGCAGCATTTGCCACCTTTCTTTTTTTTTTTTTTTTGATGAGGAAGATTGGCCCTGAGCTAACATCTGTGCCAATCTTCCTCTATTTTGCGTATGGGATGCCACCATAGCATGGCTTGATGAGCAGTGTATAGGTCTGCACCCAGGATCCGAACCCATGAACCCCGGGCCACTGAAGCAGAGTGCACAAACTTAACCACTATGCCACTGGGCCAGTCCCAGCATTTGCAATAAACTTATATTTCTTCCTTGTGTTTTAATGCTTTCTGTCAACCAAATAATGGCTTTGTGGAATGTCACACTCCTACACCTGCTCCAGCCAGGGACACATTACAATGAATTGCTTATTTCTCAAGAATAAATTCATGTGCTATTTTGTCCCTAGTGCTAAGACTTTAACATACTTGGGGATGCGCACACACACACACACACGCATACACATACATATACATATTAGAGGTTATAATTCACTTACCGAGTTAAGCTCTATTAAAATCAGCGTGTTGCTGCTTCTTGATGCTGACGTGTAGGTGCGGAGTAGAGGAGGCCAGGCTGCTTAGCTGATTCACTGATGTGAGAGAGCCGTGAAGTGTTTCTTAGAGCTCTTTAAATCAAGAGGAATCCATGTCATGGTTCCTCTAGTGACTCTTTTTGTTACCCTTGAAGAAATAACAAAATAAACCTCAGTTATCCTCCACCAACAAGGTAGATGATTTATGAGGCGCTTTCCCAAGATCCCACAGCTAATGAGAGAGACAACTAGTGCTTCAGTCAAGGCCTGTCCCTTATTCCCCATCCATTCAATGGAGACCATGACTTCCAAGTTCCCTTCATAAGCACAGGTCTTCTTTTTCTTATATTGATTCAGCTAAGCAAAAGAGGAGATAACACCAATTTAAAAAGATGTTTATGAGGATCAAACTAAAAATTCTGTTTGAGAGTTCTCTGTGAATAACGGTTAATTAATCATGTGTACACACTCATCATCCACTCTTCCGTCACTCCATCCTCTTCATTGCAGCCAGCACCCTCTTTTCCTAGACAGCATGACATTTCATTAAAGACTTGCCTTAGAGAAACTTTTTGGAGAGGTTAAGAAATTAAAAATAGAAGCGAAAAAAATGCATCAATAAAAATAACAGTACAAATATTTAAATCGTACAATAGGAAAAGCGCAGTTTGGGAGATTTTTTTGTTTTGTTTTTTGGGATCCCACCAGTGTAACTGCAGCATCAAACAAGTTTGATGTTTATGGTGCTATATGAACAATATATAACATTGTTATATATTGACATAACCATGTGACATCGGCTGAGCACTCTTAGGAATGGGACGTTCCAGCAGAAACTATGAGATGTTTCTGGATCTGAATCTTTTATGTATTTATTGTTTAAATTTAGGACAACATTGCCAGTCATTATGTTGGGTGGTTTATATGCTTTCTCATATTTTCTGAGTCAGTCATTCACCCTCATCATGTTCCCATGAGATGAATCAAGAGCAGATGCTTTTATTGTTAAGTGAGAAAATTGAAGTAACCAAGGGTTACTTCCTTAGGTTCCATCCAATTCTGTGCATGATGTAAATGACTAGTAACTAAACAAAAATTGGGTCACAGATGTGATTTTTCTCTTTTTCATTGCTCATTGGCTGTAAGTTAGATTGAAATGCATGCTGTGAAACAGCTGGTGGCTTATGGTTAGTCATCCTGAGCCAGGAGTAACTTCGTGCATTAAATGCTTTTGAATCGTATCTCCCCATCAAAATCTTGCACCAAACCAAGGCTCCATAAGGGTACTTTCGAGGTGTTATTTATTCGCTTGATGAGGATCATGAATATATTTTGTCTATCCCATGGTTAGATAATCTGCAATAGATGAGAGCTTTTCCTACTTTCAGAATCAACCAGAAGATAGAACTGCACAGCTGATACAGTGAAAAGAGCACACACTGGATGCACTTACCCCTGCCTTTGACGGCATCACTCATTCACTCTGTGACTTTCTCTAAGCTTCTTAATTTACACTCAGCCTCTCTGTGCTGTTCTGTATCATGGATAGTAATGTACACCTTGAAGGGATGGTATGGGGATTAAAGTGAATTTAAAAATATTCAATCAAATGGGATTTGTGCAAAGTGCCAGTACATGTCTGAATAGTCTATTTTAAAAAACTTGGAAATTGTAACATCTATATTCATAATATTACAAGACTTTTTTCCAAGATATGTATCAAAAGCCCTTTTTTATGAAAGGAGTAAGAACATATTCTTGAGCTTTCCTAATCCATGTTGGCCGTAAGAATTGCAAAAAAATAGTAATTTCTTTGTTCTGAGTGGGAGTGAGCTAAGCTATATTATAGACATTTCAAATGTCTGGAATGCTGAGTTGTTTGCTATGGTTTATAGAATGCTGAATGTGTTGCATTTTGTGTTTGACATTTACAGAAAGCATATATTACTGCTGATTTACCAAGACAACCATGTTGAAATTATATCGAGTGACATTGTGCCAAAGATCAGGGCACATAATCCAGATCTTCTCATAGGAAAGAAGAAACCTAAAACATGTTTTCTGAAGTTTATAAGAGACTAGAAATATTCTTTTTCCGCCAGCGTTATCTTCATCCTAGAATATTTCTGAGTCTAATTCTCTTTCCACAGCCCGAAATAGGGATACATGAATCAGAAGTAAAATTGTTTAATATTGTTAGACATGAAGTGATATCTCTGAAACACACAGAAAAGACATACTGCATGATATCTATACTTTTAGATTTACAGAAAAGTACAATTCTTAGAAAAGTTTGGGAGACATAAGTTTTCCAACCAATTTCCTGTATAAGGACATTAAAAAAATCTTCACATTCAATATCACCATAATTTCATAAAGGAAAGTCTATTTTAACACTAAAAGATAAAAAGGACATAATTTATAGGCATAAAGGGCTCGTCCTGAAATGGAAATGTTCACCTTTATGAAAAACTTACTGCATTGTCCTTATTTTTGTTAGTTCACATAGACCAGTAAAAACTGCATCATTACCTGGCATTTAAAAGTTATTGCTCTGCTGTAACGTAGAAACATCAAGAACTAACAGTTACACAGGATTTTAGTGAAGAGAAGCTGTGAATTCTCAAGAACAGTAACTGATTCCAGCACCCGTCATGTGGTGATTCATCAAGTTCATCCGCACTTCCGGGAAACCACGCAGAGCACACACCTTTTGGACAGAAGATCAGAATGTCCTCTTCAGGGTCGAAGGCCATAGTCCTATTCCTTACCCAGGATGGAGGTAAGGAACTTGTGCACCTACCTCAGAAACTACACAGGAAGATGAGATTTCTCAAACCTTTAGTGAAGGGGTAAACGACATGGCTTATTTTTTTTTTTTTACATTATATTCTAAGCTTCTAAAAATTTCAGCCTTGTTTCTGATCATTAGTAAAACTAAATCACTAGATTTAGCATAGGTGGTTATTTGAAATCTAGACACTGATGTAAATTGGACACTTCAGAGTTATAAGACTGAACATCCCTCATCCTTCTCCTTGCAATAAGCCTACCCAGGATTAGGTTCATTAGGTGTCCTGCAAGAGCAAGAGTATTTGGGTTGTCAGATTTAGGAAATAAAGATAGGAGATGCTCAGTAAAATTTTAATTTCAGATAAACAGTGGATAATTTATTCCCATGCAATATTTGTGACATACTAAAAAATTATCCATTGTTTATCTGAAATTAAAATTTTCTTGAGTGTCCTATATTTTGTCTGACAACCATCATTGACATCTACCCTCCCATTTCTTGCCACCATAGCAAAATATGGAAAACAAAATAAGTACATTGTTATGTAGTCCAACTTTATAATGGCCCAACAATTATTGTGACTTTAAGATAATTTGAGATGGCAATCTTAAAGGCATAATGTTAGGTTAGCCCTTCAGAGATACAAACAGAAAAATATGAACAGTCTGCTAAGAAGGGCTATTAGAAGAATTTAGAGGATTCATGTCTTGTTATGGCTATTCTACATAGAATAATACTATAAAAATGCAAGTTCTAATTAGTAGTAAGTATAAGAACTCCACTATAGCACTTTTGTAACCAAACATGAGATTGCTGATTAATTTTGCACAGGGGAGAAAGTTCAATTCTGAGTCTGAAAGTCTTTGGCTTGCTTTTAAAAAGTAGTTTACTGTTAAGAACAATAAAAGGACCCTGCCATACACTCTTGGGGGCATCCAGCAGAACAAGGGCTCCCATTTTTGGAGGAGAGTGGGAAGATCCATGACCTCAAGAAACTAGAAGAATAAAGAAGTCTAACAGGAAGCTGCTACTTTAAAAATTTGACCTCCTCTCTGACCAGTCTAATAATTTTCTTGGTTATGGACGTAACTGGTCTATCAAGGATCCCGTGATGGACACTGTGGCTTGCCTACAAGCTCTGGCTCACCCTTATCAATCACGCTGGCCGTCTGTAGCCCTTTCTCATTGTCAAGTAAACAAATATGGAAAAGAACCATGACTTAGCTGTTGGTTGGTTGGTTTAGTTTGTTGTTTGTTTTTTTTTTTTCCCAGCTCTATTTGCCTATAGTATTCAAAGGTGATGCTGCTGTAGGTGCCGTGAATGATTCAATGGGTCATACCTGTGCAAGAGAAAGAATATCTGTTTCAATATTTTCTAACTGTGAGAGCACGTTAAGCATAAACATTTCAATTGCAATACATGAATGGCAGGAAAGCAAGAAAGTAAGCATAGCATTATGTTGGGGTAAATATACATGTTTTAGGAAAAAGAAGAATGAGGACTAGTCTTTGTTGACTTAGGGATTTATTTACTTTACCCACTTTTGAGTAGTTAAATTGTGAGGTGGCAAATATGTGTGTGTGTGTGTGTGTGTGTGTGTGTGCGTACACGCTTTTTAAACTCAGTGGATACTATTAGTGGGAAAGCAACTATTTGGTTTTCTTTTATTTAAATTAGTAGTCCATTCCAAAAAGACAGTAATAAGAAAGACTCAGACTATTTTTGAATAGTTGAATTTTTTTTAATCAGAAACTGATTATTTATACTTTGAGAAAGTCTAATGTAATTGTCATAATTATGCATAATATTCTGCCCAGTAGAAAAGAACTTTTACTAGAATCAACATTCTGGTCAGGACCAGCTTTATGCCCCTTAGGACAAGGAGAATTAAACAGCACAGAATATAATGGGTAAAAGTCCAGGGCATTCCATGATTCACATATAAATAATGCACAAGATCTAATCTCCTTGTGATTGTTTATACTATTATATATTATTCCCTCTATCGATGTTTCAGTCTGTTCTATGGACCTTATTTTCACACTTGGTTGATTTTATTGATCTTCTTCCCGGTTACCATTATAAGAGGTTGAGACTTATGAAAAAAAACATTTTTTACAAGGTCAGAGTAGATTCATACATCTGTGACAAAAGCCAAAACTTGTCCTGATGATTTTGTTCTAGGAATGTTAGGTTTTTTTCAGACACCAGGTAAAAGGGGGAAAAAACTTTTGCAATTATAAGAAAGTTTTTATGATGTCAACATATCCATGTTTATCTTCTTTACAGCTCTGACTTTTAAACTTGAATAAAATAAAATAATAGAATAGTTTTTTTAAAGAATGACATCATTTAAAAGCAAATGTTCATCTCAAAGTTAATGTGTATTTTAATTTTTCTAGCCACAGTAGCTTTACCATCTTGGTTATTTTTATTAGGTTCCTACTGATGCAATAGCAAATTATCGCAAACTTAGTGGGGTAAGGCAACAAAAATGTATTACCTTATCGTTCTGTGGGTCAGCAGTCTAGAATGGGTCAGTAGGGCTGTGTTCCTCCAGGAGGCTCTAGGAAAGTCTGTTCCCTTGCCTTTTCCACCTCCCAGAAGCTGCTTGTGTTCAAAGTCCCCAGTGGAGCATCTTCAGATCTCTCTCTCTGGCTTTTACACCCCTGCTTCCCTCTTACATGACTCTTTGGTTATATTGGGTCCACTCAGATAATTCAGAATAATCTTCCCATCTGAAGATCCTTAACTTAAGGAAACCTGCAAAGTCCTTTTTACCATGTAAGGTAACATATTCACAGGCTCCAGGAATTACGATGTGGGCATCTTTGAGAAGCTAGTGTTCTGCCTACCACACCATTTTTCTAAATAATTCTGAAAGCTATAATATACACTATTGTGTAATATTGTCCTACATTTCATTTCTTCCTTTCACAAGAGATGCTTTTAAATACTTCCTATAGACTATATTACTTGGACTAACCTATTATAATTTAAGACATTTAAATTTAGAACCACCTAAACTTTTTATGAAGACCTGGTTCTTTAGTGGCTGAAAGGGCTTGCCATGTGCGTCATCAAGAAGTTTCTCACTTTTCATGCTGAGGTATTTGTACCTTGGCCCTTTCTCTTTACTTAAGGAATTTATTTTTCCTTGATAATTACATGGTTCATTACAAGTTTCTAGGAAGTCTTAGTATTTAAAGTTTTTGAGGATGAAGATATTGTAAGTCATTTGATTTTGTTTAAATTCATCCTTTTCCTTGATATTTCCCTTCCTGCCTGCTCAGAAAATGATCCTAATGCCCTACTTGTAAATAACCTGGTGGTGGTCATCTTGAGAGACTGACAATTCCCTTTTCAGCTTTAATATAAAATGTCAAGCTCAAGTTTATTTAGCACATACTCATCATAAACAAGTTCACGTTAGCCAATTGGATTTCTCTCTTTAATTCAACATACATTTAGAAGTGATGGACATGAACACCTGAGATGCAATTACCATGTTAATTCAACAGTTTTCTGTGTTGTTCAGCATGTGTACTTCCTTCCCTGTGGCAGTCTTTCTTAAACCTTGTCTTATACACACTGAAAAGAAAAAGGCTTTGAATGCACAGATCTGGGTTTGAATTTCTGGTCTGTCACTATCCAGACAAGTTACTTAAACTGTCAGCTTGCCTTGCCCTTCTTAAACAGAATAGTACTTACCCCATAGAGGTGTTGTAAGAATTAAATAAGATTGTGTATGAAACATTTAGCATGGCCCATAGGGAGTACTGTGGAATGTAGTGGTAGCTATTATAATTAATAATTATGTTAATATATTATAATTAATGTTTTTTAAAATCCTTCCTTCCTGTTTTTGGCCTGCCTTCCCTCCTGTTAAAGAAATTAATATTATGAAATTATGTTATACTTTAAAGGAAACTGCAATTTTATATGTTGAAATTTAAGATATACATACATTTTCAGGGATACATATGTTATATAAAGTGTGATACATCTATATTCAACTCTTGTGCATAATACACACTTATAGGCAGGAACATGCATAGATAATTAAGATGGAGTCCTGGGTTAGGCAGCCTTCAGAAATAGAATATGTATAAATCTTCTTTGGGGAAATAAAAGACTTGGAAGAATGTCATAAAGCTTTCTTCCATGATGATTAAGAAAAATAATTCCAAAGTTATGATTCCCCTCTTTTGGACCTATTATAGTTCTCAGCCTCATCCCTTGAAATCTGAGTAAATGCATGAACAAGTAGCTGGATTTCTCTCTGATTAAGATTAGGTAAAAAACTGCAGAAGTTTTAAGTTCTAATACAGATAATAGCAAGGAGTCTACAAACAAGCTGTGACCGACTCCTCCCTGGGTCAGTGGCTTATAAGAATCTGCATTCCTAGGCAGGCAAGAGAAAGCAGATGGAGTCTGCCACCCAAGTCCTGGAGCCAGCTGCCCACTAGCTTAGGACTGGCTCTGTGATATCCAGAATAACACCCAGGACAGGAGCCTCAGTCCTTCACTTTAGGTCCTGGTTACTTCAGGGCCCTGTATAGGAAATAATGAAACTGTACATAGGGAGGAAGGGTCAAGGTGGTGAGGAGAAGGGGGAAGAAATTAAAATTTCCTGCTCAAGAAGAGTGTACACACCAAAATTCTATGATATATGAGAAAACCAAAAAAAAATTCACTCCAAGTGAAATGAAAATAACAGAGGAATTTGAAAATGACTTTAAAATAAGTATGTTTGTAACGCTCAAAAGATAAAAGAAGGAGCTAGAAAAAGAACAAAATGTTGCAAAACGAAAACAACATCAAATGAAAACATGAGGTAGTAGGGGAAAAAAAGAATTCTGGAAATAAAAAGATAGAGACTTTGAAATACACTCAATTGATGGAATAAACTCTAGACTGGGCATAGTCAAAAATAGAATTAATGAACTGGAAGAGGATGAGAAATTCACCCCTACTGCAGTACAGAAAGGTGTAGAATATAAAGGGGCACATGTCCATGGAAGATTTAATGAGCTCTACCATTCATCTCATGGGACTTTCTGAAGAAGAGTGTATATTAATGGTGGAAAAGCAATATTCCACAATATAAAGGCAAAAACTTTTCCAGAATTGAAGACAGATTAAGAGTAATGCCAAATGTCACACTTGACAATTAAACAAAGCTATACCTAGACAAAAATATAATGAAGTAGCAAAATATTGAGGACAAAGAGAAAATCTTAAAAGATACTAAAAGTAAGAGACAATTTCCTATAGTGGAAGGACAAACTGATAGCTCACCATCAGGAACAAGAAATGCCAGAAATCAATAAATTAGTATCTTCAGAGTTCCAGAAATAACTGTCAATCTAGAATTCCATACCTAGCTAGACTATACTATAGAAAAGAAAAAGAGGGGTCCAGCCCAATGGCCTAGTGGTTAAGTTCACACGCTCTGCTACAGCAGCCCAGGGTTTCGCCGGTTCGGATCCTGGGTGTGGACATGGCACTGCTCGTTACGCTGTGCTGAGGCGGTGTCCCACATACCACAACTAGAAGGACCTGCAAGTAAAATATACAACTACCTATTTGGGGATTTGGGGAGAAAAAGCAGGGGAAAAAAAAAAAGATTGACAACAGTTGTGAGCTCAGGTGCCAATCTTTGAAAAAAGAAAAGAAAAACAAAGATATTTTCAGACAAGCGAAGATTATTTGCCACCTCTTGACCCTTGCTGAAAGAACTACTAAATGAAGTATTCCAACATGAAGCTTAGTGAACCCAAAGGGAAGGTGTAGGGCGTAAGAAACACCAGTGATCACAAATATGTGATCACAAAAATATATTACCAAACTGAATTGCCTAGTGATTATTTAAAAAATTATTTTGGATGTTTCCTTAAAAACACTGGAGCTAAAATTCTTGATAGAATTAACAAAGCATATCCTATGCTATGTGTCCTGTGAATAATTAATCCATGCTGAAATCTATACTTTGAACAAGAGTTACTGAATTAATTTGACTTTGATAGGAAAAAAAAAAAAAACAGCTGCATCTGTTAGACTTCTGGTTCTAAAATGATAGAATAAAAAAAGGATTTCCTCCTCTTCTCTTGAACATTATCCAGAATCAACTGGGAGAATATAGGAATGCGAGCCATCCCTGATGAGATGCATAGCTGTCTCTAATTACAAACTCCTGTATGTGGGGAAGGACTGATGTGCACAGGAAAAGTCAAGGTAGTTCCGGAGAGTTTTCATAGCTGCACACTCACACAAAGCTTAAAGCCATCAGACTGAAATGATTCAAAGTGTGTGCTAGTAATCCCTTCTCTGGAACGATGAGCAGATGCTAGGAAAGCTCTGGGAGTTTGATGGACTCACTCTGGCATAATGCCTGGACAAGTCAGGGAAGAAGGGCTGGACAAAGAATCACAGAGTCAAATCCATATTTGAGGGAATCAATCTATTGATGGGGTAGGGAAGAAACTGAATTCTATGCAACCCTTGGTACAGGTCTTGTTGAGGGGAAGTAAAGGCTCAAGAACTTCAGTTACACACACAGCTCTGCATCGTAAAGAGAATGCCTAGTGGCCACTAGCCTGGAACGTGGTCCTGTTTCCTCCTCAGTAATGTGAACCACCTGCAATAGCTGTTCAGAAAGGGAACACCTTGCTTTTAGAATGGTAAACCCCAAAGGACCAGCATAAGTGGTTCCATCACTTATTAGGTGTGTGTTGGTGCCCAAGTCATAACCTTACTAGCCATAGGTTTTGTTTTGGTAAAATAAGGTAATAGTTCCTCCCATATAGCACTATGGTTAGAATTAAATAGCATAATATATGTAAAACACTAGGCATGCTATCCAACACATGGTAAAGAGACAGTAAATATTTGTTGATCAACAAAGAGTGGGCCAAGCACATGTCTATGAGGTGGAATTCCCGGGGCTGAGCACTGGCTTGCCTGCCTTTTCCTCTTCCTCTCTGAAGAGTATTGATTAAGATCACAATTCAGGAGCAAGCATGCCTGGATTCAAATCCTACTTCTTTCACCTACAAATCTTATGATCTTGACCAAATTGTTTATCTGACCCTCAGTTTCCCCATCTGTAAAGTGGGAATAATAATAGTAACAACTTCCAAAGTTGTTGTGAGAATTAAATGAGTTAATTCTTATAGAGCATTTTGAATAATATTTGGCATGTCGTAAATATTCAGTATGTATTAACTGTTAGTGTTTTTATTTTTAAAGCAATACAAGTCACACTATAGATGTGGATCTCATACTTCTTAGATCTTTTTAAGGACAGTCACCTTGTCAGGAAATGTGATTCTTTAAACATATAACCAAACATTGAATTGTTTTGTTTGTTTTCATTCCAGGTTTTGGTTTATTTCGATCATGAACAAAATTCTCTCTCTCCCGTGGTTGTTTTTTAAGGTAGATCAGCACAATGTGTTGAATAAATTGGTTGTGTGCTGGTACCAGCCAGTTGTGATAACTTATTATTTATGACCTTAGAGCACGGGTCCACAAACTACGGGCCTCAGGACAAATCCAACTGGTTTTTGTAAATAAAGTTTTATTGAAACACAACCATGCCCATTCATTTACATATTGCTTATGTCGGTTTCCCCACTACAACAAGAGAGTTGAATGGTTGCACCAGGGCAATATGGCCTGAAAGGATAAAATATTTACTGTCTGGCCCATTACCAAAAAAATTTGCTGACTCCTACCCTAGAGTAGTAGTTTTCAGTAAGTCTTTAGGTAGTTAGAAACAGCATTTCTGGATACATTTAATAATAGGCTTTAGTGTACTTTGAAAATATAATATGTAATATAATTAGAAAGAAATTGGTAGTGGTATGGTTCCAGTCTCCCAGAATGTTTTTTGTAATTACATAAATGCTGTTGAACTACAAGAAGATGGTAGGGGATCTCACTTCTTTCTCTTAGTGTGGGAAATGTCAGATTTAGGACTTGAGCGCTTGCTGCTGATCCTTTTGTGAAGGGATGCTGTCAAGGCCGATATGTCTAAAATTAGACAACAGAACAGAAGGAAGGCAGACAGGGACAGACAATGCAACTTTCACTCATAACCACAGAACTCAAGTCCCTGTGGGGTTCCTTGGCCAGGTTCCCAGTTGAGAATGGAGATTTCTGTACTGTTTCCAGCCTTCATTTTCAAGGCCTGTTGGACTTGTATGATCTGGGCTATCTTTTTCTTTTCTTTTTTAATGGTTTGGATCTTTTGTTTTCTTTAGACTGGTTGACTTTTTAATCTCAGCCTATAGAAAACATCACTGTTTAAATCTGTTGGGAATTTGAAGTGGGCAGGAAGTAGGAGGAATTAAATGAGGGAGGGCATTTGTGTTGTCCATGCATATCGGTGTTTATGCTCAGTCCCCCTGAGTACACTTCTGAAAGGAATTAGCTTCTAGGTACTTAGTAATAAGACTTGGAAGGGCCTACAAGTATACTGGCCATTTTTCAAAACGTCTACAAGTTCCTCAATTCCATGACAACAGATCACAGCAAATGTGTTTGATGCTCTTTTTAAAAGCCGGTGAAGCTCTCAGTTGGGAAACTGAATCCAGATCCTTGATCAGAATTTAACAAAAAGGAAAAGATTCTTTTTGGTTGCCCACCCCCCAGGGATCATTAGCTGTTGTTCTGCTTTTCTAGTGCCTATTTCCAGCCACCCTCCCTCACCAGGGCACCTCCAACACTTCACTCCCTAGAGATGACTCAGTCTTTCTGGCCAAGACGCACGTCTGCAGCTAGTTAGGCTAGAGCAGTGGCCTAGACCTCTGATTAATAGCAATGGTATGCTTCCTACTCATTTGTTGCCTTTCTGTTTAATTTTACAGGTAAGTTCTGTCCTAGCCCTCCCTGAAATGAGCACACATCCCTGCGTAGCCGAGCTCCGGGGGACTTTGCCCCGAGCTGCTCTCCTTGGACTCAGTCCCAAAGTCCTGAGGACTGACAGTTCCGAGTTGCACACATGTTTCCTCCTGCCCACACCCCCCAAAGCCACAGAACAACTCTTTACTGGCCTCTTTTCTTGCTTTTGACTAAAGCATATGTGTGGAAGGACTTAACGTGATTATGCCACTTGAGAGTATAGTTAGGTGGCCATAAAAGATCAGATTTCGAATGAGGGATATGCTCCTATTCCTGAACTTAAACCAAGAGAGATAGTAGTCTAGCTTCTTACAAGAGTAGAAATTTAAATATTTTCGTGGAAGTAACTGTCTGGTTGCTCTATGGGTTTGCACAATTCTCACAACGCTTTTCATCTGTAAGAATACTAAATCTTGCTATGTGTTACAGAGCTTAGGAATTTTTCCTATTTTCTTCCATCTCCCCTGCTGTTTCAGCTCCTTGTTTTAGATTGTTTGTGTCAAGTTACATTTATTCAAGTTAAGCAAAGCATTCAATTACCTAAAAAAAAGGGAATAGAAAAACTTGCAATGCCATGTATTCCCTGTAACCTCTAATAATTATGTCTGCATCAGCTAACATATGAATTAAAATATGCTTGTTCTTGATGTCTTCTGGGCCACAAAAGGAAATGATTACTACATTTTGTCAAACCAGTGCCAATGTGATGATACGTTAAAACACTCAGCTCGCAGCTGCAAGTTAGTAAGCCATATAAGGTAAAACTTTAATTATAGCTTCATCCTACGGTAAAAGTACTTAATTAGACTCATGTAAGATTTTACTTGAAGCTAGATAATTTTTTCTGAAGATTTAACAAATTAAGGAAAAGAATATCTTTTCTCATTCATCTTCCTTTTCACTTGTTGACCTTTAGCCATCTTTCCACCCTGTTTTTCCCCTATTACAGAACGAACATAAGGAAGATTTAGTCTATTGATTAATAGATGCCCTCTTGACTGGTTATTGATTTTCACTTCTGAGTTGTGAGTTTTCAAATGCTATTTATCTTTGGTATTTTGACCAGATCTTGAGAGCAAAGTAAATATTTTATTCCTATTCCCCTTCTGTCCTGAATCAAGTAGTGCCAGTATTAAGGGCACGATATCAATAATCTTATTAAAAACCATTAAGGCACCAAAGTTTGAGTGTGACTTCATTCATGTATTCAAGGGTGTTGCTCTCTCAGTATTGCTGCTGCTTTCTGGGTGGCAGTGAAAAGAGGGGAGTGACAGCTCTCATTCCACTTCTCTCTGCTACTGTTTCTAGTTCCCCAGTAGTCATGGTGACTGCGATATGCGGTCTCACTTGTATGATATGATATTTCTTACCCTACTGCCGTGTTTTCCTTTTAGTTTACCCATGGATATATTTTTAATAAGAAGGCAAGTAGAAAATGGGCATATACATCCACGCTGCACAAGAGAGAAAATGACACTATGGATATTGTTACTACGAGTAGCTAAGGTTACAAGTTCAAAGCAGAAAATGAGATTTTAATAACAATATTCATATTAGTATATTAATCTGTAAGGTTTATTTTCTAATATTTTAAACCATAAAATTAGGTTTGTTAATGCTTATTTTTCACTTCTGTTGTGTTCTTCTAGCATAGAAGTGAGAAAAAAATGAACTTTCTAAAAAAATAAAATGTAGCATTTTTTTCATTAGATAATGCTATGGACTGCATGTTTGTGTTCCCCAGTAATTCATATGTTGAAACCCTATCTTCGAATGGGATGATATTAGGAAATGGAGCCTGTGGGAGGTGATTAGGTCAGGAGGGTAGAACCCTCATGATGGGATCAGCGCCCTTATCAGTAGGGACTCAGAGAGTGTGCTTGCTCTCACCCTCTGCTCTCTGCCGTGTGAGGGCATAGCAAGAAGATGGCCATCTGCAACCCAAGAAGAGTGCTCTCCCCAAAAACCAGCCATGCTGTCACCCTGATCTCAGACTTCCCAGCCTCTCGAACTGTGAGAAATAAGTTTCTACTGTTTAAACCATCCAGTTGACGGTATTTTTGTTATAGCGGCCTGAGGTGACTATTACAGATAATCTATATTTGTTTTTTCTTCTAAAACAATATTTAAAAAAATCTTTAAGTGGCTAATTTCATTCATGACATGCTTGGAAAATGCATTTATGACGTCCATTTCTCTCACCCTTATTCACAAAAATAATATCATTGACTCAATTTGGTTTTGTTAAATAAAACATTTTCAAGGAGGTCTTCTAAATCTGGGTACTCTCCTCAGAGTGTGTTGACAATGTGAACATCCCTCCTTTTATTGGTCAGAACACTTGGTTATGCTGCATTAACAAACGTATCTCAGAATCTCAGCGGCTTAACAAATAAGACATGATTTCTCACTCCAACAAGGTTGGTCAGTTCAGTGCCTCTCTAGGCCAGCTTCTAAGTGGTGACCCAAAGATCCAGTTTGCATGTAATTCCTTGATCCACCATTTCAACAACCACCCTCCAGAGTCAAATTCCATAGGAGAAAAAAGGCCACCCAATGGCTTCTCATTACCTCAGCCCAGAAGTAACACTCATTGCTTCCGGATTACAGCCCACTGGCCATATTACCAATCTAACTGCAAGGAAGGCTGGAAAATAGATACTTTCTATGTATCCAGGAAGAAGAAAACAAAACACAGTTTTGTGAAGACCTACCATTATTTCTGCCAAACCCTTTGTGTTTATCATGGAGGAAGGCTCTTGAGAAGCATTTTTGAGATTCATAATTTTAAATCAAGTAACTTGAACTTGATTTTATGTAGGTTATCAACCCAAAATCTCTGCTTTTTCCCTTTAGAAATCCATGATACAACAAGTTATCTTTAACTTTATTGTCTGCAACAAGTTATCTTTAACAAGCCCATCTCCCTTACCCTTCTGAGTGCTCCGTCAGTGTCTCTTAAAACTGCTTTTTCGTTCCCATCCCACCCTTATAGCTTAGGCCCTTGTCATCTTTTCCTGAAATATTTGCAATAGTCCAATCACCGGTCACCTTACTTCCTTTCATTAGTCCCACTCCAACTAGATCATCATTATTTCTTCAGCGCTGTGTGATTCCCCTCACCTCATAAATTCCAAGGAGCATGGGCATCTGTATTACTCATGTGTTTTAAGAGTCACATGCCTTAAATGTATCAGGATTATTCATTCCTCAATATCTGTAAGGATCCTTCTCACAACAAGGATTATAAATGACTTATAATGACACTTGAAAAACTCAATGAGTGAAATACAAAGTATTTTTAAATTGACAGAAATCTTTGTCTTTCAGATGGGATTCTGTTAGCGTTTTAACCTGTACGTTGGCTAGGGATGAAATGTACTAAAAGTTTATTCTTCTAAATTGAGTTTTCAATGCTTAATCCTTTTTAAAAGTGTGGTATTTAAACAGGAGGTGTGAAAAACACGCCTTCCTTCATATTCTAAATAGAGTAAACATAGGAAGAAGCAAATCTGTTTTGGTTTTCCGCTCACTTTGTGTGTCTTCTTTTTCCCACTAGAACCATAAGAATTTTGGAAATACTGCTGTTTCTGTTGGAAGAAAATTTTTTCCATATTAACCAAATATCTTGAATTTGTATTTTCTCCATGATTATATCTTTGACAAAATTTTTCTAAACTTCACAATTAAGAAAATGCTGTATAACTGGAGTTTTATTTCAGTACATCCAGAAGTTGATCCTTTCTGTGTGCTGATTAGAATAGCACAATCCAAGATGAATGCCAATGAAAATGAGGAGTTTGTCGTAAATAGTAACCTCATCACATCTTTGTAAAACCAAAGACATCTCCATTCTTGATCAATTCACTATCCATTCAACTAGCATTTATTAAACACCTACTAAGTTATGGACATCATGCCTGGACATGTCAACAAATAAAGAGGTTACCCCTATGATCAAGAAGCTCCTAGTTTAATGAGGTATACAAATAAGTTGGCCAACAGTCTTGGTGCATTCTAATAAATACTTCATTTGAGAAATGAGAAGGGTGCTATGAGAAGACAGAATACCTCACACAGCCTCAGGGAATCAGAACTGGATGCCTGGAGGAGGAATTGTGGCTTAGGTAACCAAGCTGCTGAAAAGAGGAGACAATCAAGTAGAGGAAAATGGCATGTGAATGCCATGCTCATGTCTTAGGTATGAGTGTAGCATCATGAGGCTGGGACAAATGAAAATCTACTCCAGGTACTTGAAGATTTCACCTCACGAGGTATACCCTTAAGAAACTTTGGAAACTCTCATGAACAAAAGAGAATAGTGATACTAGAGGCAACTAGACGTGAATTCAAGATTCTGTCACTGACTGGCAGTATAATCTTAGGTGAGTTTCATCAATTTTAAGAGGGGAATAATAGTATCCATCATAAAGGATAGCCCTTAGGTTTGTAGACTAATGGATATAAAGCATTTAGTACAGTTCCTCGCACATAGCAGGCACTTAGCAAATCATATTTCCTATAATAAATGGAAATAGGTTGTATTTATAACATTAATAATAGCCATTCAGGTCTTCGGTTGGTTGAGCATTCTTTCCTTCAATTTGTATCTTGTTAATATGAATTGAAAATGTTTGTGTTTAAAATGATGCAGTGTGGATTAACTCCTCTATATAATTGATAGTAATTTTATTCTGTTGATGATAATTGTAGTAGATTTTAATGACCAATTGGCAGGAATTTTCAGAGCATCCTTCTAGGAAGTAAAATTTGTCACAGGAATTCATTAGTAATCAAAGAAAATACATTCAGACCATAGAACGACTAATGAATAGTCATGAAACCCATTGAGATTCCATATGATTTTGAAAATTGTTAAGTGTGATACCAGAGAGATGGTAACAAAAAGAAACCCTACAGCTATCAGCCTGGACAGAAATTGTACTTGACATGTATTAGCATAGCCACTCATTCATCACCATACCCGGAATCTGTCTATGAGGTGAGATTCTCGGTTTTGCATTCACCAAATTAAAACAAGAAATTAAATGACTCTCAAATTCATGTGGGTGCCAGCATGGGACAGAGTCAGAAAGAGAAGCTGTAGTTCAATGAGCTGTATGCTGAATTCTGTTGCCCTGATGACAATGTCTGAAGCATAATTGACCTAAGCTTTGAAATTTGCAGATGCCAATATCATAAAAAGAAATAGGTCAAGGCTGCAGACTAACTTGATTCTCTGTATTATCTCCTAAATAATAGGATTTAGCTCTAGCAATAATTACCTAGTCCAGTAGTTAAAGTCACCTTGGTGACTATAATAGAAGACTTTTGTTATACTCAGCATGTTTCACCTTAAATTTAGCAGACTATCTGTCTGTGGAAGTGCATCTGTCTCATTTCTCCTGCTCAAGATAAGATGTTCCCATGCACCGTTTGATGCTAGTCACACGGTCAGTTTAAGGACTGAACTGTCAGACAGAAGAGGATTCAGTAACTCAAAGTTTCTTTACACAATTCTTTGGTCCTTTGGACACAAAAATTGGCCATGTAAGATATCCCTGGTGGTGTGTATACACTTTTCCTTGAAGTGTATGATTTTTTTCCTTTGGATTTTATCATCATGAAATTAAAGCTGAGTAGTGTTGTATATTGAGATCACAAACTGGGGTGAAGTTCTCCCAAAGGTAATGGTACCACTTTCCAAAGGGGACATGAGCGTGGGTTGTTTTAAGGAACCCGATTGCCAGATTCTCACTTTCCCTGTGTGTTTTTCTTAAATTTTGAAGACCACGAGCGCATGGGAAACCTCGCTGAGCTCCAGGTCAGCAGTCACGGCTTCTAGGGCCAGCTCTGCTGTTCCCTGGGATGTAATAGCATTTGTACCCCCAGCCAATTCTTTCGCTTATCCCTCTCAACACTGTTTTCTCTACAAGGAATTGGATGATCACTAAGTTGCTTGCCAATGTAAAGCAACAGGGTGTTTGCTTGTTTTACATGAGGAAGTCACACTAAACTCCCAAAGCGCCTGATCGCTTAATGACAATAGGTTTGAGACGCAAGTAAAACATCTCTAAGAACCAATTTGGGCTGGACACATACTAAGTGCGGCATACATATTTTCTTAAGTCAAAGAGCACAGTAAATTCATTTTCCCTTATTGTAAGGGATCTTCAACCTCAGACCTCATTCTTTATTCCCAGAGCCTCAAACCACTTAAGCTCTTATTGCCTTAATCCGAGGCCATTTAATTTCCCACCCCATGTTAATAAATTAGCCTTGGTGAGCTTTCTCTATATTTTACACCCTTTATATTCTTATTTCCTATTTGTAAAAATGTGTTCATTTTCATACAGTAGTGCCAGCCATGGAATGCATGTGGTGCATGGGTCTGCAAGTATAAAAATGGGGAGGAGATAGTCAAGGAAATTTAAGAAATTCACAGTCTAATTGGCTAAACAGACACCTAAACCAATAATTATAATGTCTTATATGTAGTAATAGAAGTGTGAATAAAGTGCTAGGAAAGCACAGAGGAGGGAGCACAACCTTCTTTTTAATTTTGATGATGTCCAATTTACCCTTTTATTTTGTTGCTTGTGCTTTTGGTGTCATATCTAAGAAAGCATTGCCTAATCTAAGGTCATGAAGATTTATGCCTATGTTTTCTCTAAGAGTTTTATATTTTTGGCTCTATGTGTAAGTCTTTCATCCATTTTGAGTTAAATTTGCATATGGTGTGAGGTAGGGTCCAACTTCATTCTTTTGCACATGGATGTCCAGTTGTACCAACACCATTTTTTGAAAAGACTATTCTTTCCCCATTGAATTGTCTTGGCACTCTTTTTTTTTTTTTGGTGAGGAAAATTGACCCTGAGCTAACATCTATGCCAATCTTCCTCTACTTTGTATATGGGACGCCACCACAGCATGGCTTGATGAGTGGTGTGCAGGTCCATGCCTGGGATCCGAACCTGCAAACCCCCGCCACCAACACAGAGCATGGGGACCCAACCACTACACCACTGGGCCAGCCCTGTCTTGGTACTCTTGTAACCATCTTTTTTTTTTTGTTTTTGGCTGAGGAAGATTCCCTCTGAGCTAACATATGTGCAAATCTTCCTCTCTTTTCTCTGTGGGTTACTGTCATAGCATGGCCACCACTGAGTAATGTAGGTCCACACCCAGGAACTGAACCCAGGCCACTGAAGTGGAGCCCGCCAAACTTAACCACTAGGCCATGGGGCCAGCCCCTGTAGCCACCTTTTTGATGTGCTTTCCTGACTTAACTTCCACTGTGCCAGTTCACCTTGGTTTTTCTCCAGCATCTCAGGCTATTTCTTCCCAGTGTCTTTTGCAGGCACCCTTGCCTTCACTTGACTCTTAAGTTTTAAAATTCTTAAAGGTAGTGTTTGCGAACCCCTTCCCTTCTCTCTTTAGTGTTGCTCCCTGGGTAAGCTTATCCATTCCCATTCTCTCTCTGTGCTGTTGACTTAGAAATTTTATCTCCATCCCTGACTTCTCTGCTGAGCGTCACACAGGGATATCTATTTGCCTTATTGACTTCACTTGGATGTTTCGTAGGCAACTTAAGCATATCGTTATCCAAAATGAAATACTTGATTCTCATATCTGCTTACCCTCCAAGGAAATTTCTTTTTTGGACAGCTTTCTGTCTTGTACATTGCACCACTATATACCCACTTGCTCAAATCAGAAACCTGGATTCCCTTGCTCTTCTTCCTTTTCCCTCATTGCCTGTGTTCAGCTCATCAGTGTGTATCTTAAATCTTTCCATTTCTCTCATCTCCATGACATCATTGTAGTGCAGGCCACCATTATCACTTTGTGAATTACTGCAATAGGTTCTTTTTTTTTTCCCCCGAGGAAGATTAGCCCTGAGCTAACTACCGCCAGTCCTCCTCTTTTTGCTGAGGAAGCCTGGCCCTGAGCTAACATCCGTGCCCATCTTCCTGTACACTATATGTGGGACGCCCACCTACCACAGCATGGCGTGCCAAGTGGTGCCGTGTCCACACCCGGGATCCGAACTGGTGAACCCAAGGTTGCCGAGAAGCGGAACGTGCGCACTTAACCGCTGTTCCACCGGGCCAGCCCTGCGATAGCTTCTTAACTGTTCCTCTGTTTTCTCCCTTGCTCCTGTTCCCAAACTATAGCCAGAGTAAGAATTTCAAAAATGATCTCAGTCCAGGCTATCCCTGTTTTAAACCCTGCAGTGGCTTCCAGTTGCACTTAATATCTGTCTCATTTCCATGGGCTGTAAGCCCCTACCTACTCTGGCTCCTGCTCCTCTCTCTAGTCTCATCTCAAGCCAACTGTCCCCCTCCTATAGCCACACCAATCTCCTTTCAGTTCCTAGAACCCCTGAGTTTTTTCCCCTTTCAAGCCTTTTCACAGGGACTCTGCCCTAACCTGTCTCTTCACATCACAGCCGAAACATTATATCTTCAGGCAGATCTTTCCCAATGGTGCCAAGTCAGTCCTCCTCCCCAGCACTCTTACAGCACATCGTTTGTTAACTGCCTGGACATTTTTTAAGTGTGTGTGTATACACACCCATTATGTTATGTGTATACACACATCTTGCTCCTACATATGTTGATTTATCCTGTACATAATCTGCCTCCTCAGATTATGTATAATGTGGGTTAAGCTCCTCACCTGACATGGGGTGGGGACTGTGTGGGGAGCATGTCTATTTTACCTGCAGCTGTGTTCCCAGCCTGCTAGCTGTGCCTACAGCAAAAAATAGGTGACCAAAAACATTTCAATGAATAAACAAAGCAGCAGAGAAATTTGGAAAAGGTGGAGTGACATCTGCTGAGTGTGAGTTACCGGTTGGTCAAGGAAGGAAAGGACAGCACAGGTTGAGTGACAGAGTGTACAAAGGCTCCGAGGCAAGACAAGAGATGATCTCTTTAAGGATAGTGATTACATTCCCTGAAGGCTGATGGGATTTTGTGCATAGAGAGGGGATACCTTTATCTTCACTTTGTTTCATGCTCGATTTATTCAACATTTCTACTAAACAAAACTTAGAAAATCAAGTTTTCTCAAACTTTTGAGCATTAAGCCAAACTTAGTTCATTAAATTCCCTTAAACGATTTAGGCTTCAATCACAATTTAATAGAACTGATTATGTTGAATACTTTAGATACTTTAAACAGATAAAACATATGCAAAAAAACCAATTACAATTCTTAAAGGAATATTATATTTAAACTTGTTATGAACTAGCAACACTGTAGGTTTAATTGATGTCGTCTTTATTTCTTTACTACCTCATGAATCTTCCAAATTTAATTGAAATGCTTATTTTCATATTTTCTGAGTCTAGAAGAATTGGGTTGTCAAACAGTTGGCTTTTGGTGGATGGGGGCACAGGCCTGCTTTCTTCTCCCAAAGTGATTCAAATCTGTGTGCCTGGATTTCTCACTGGGTCCCTTTTTATAATGGAACTTTCTATTTCACATCAGTAGCACTGTTTAAGCCTAGGGTTTTTATAAGAGTCCTTTGTTTTCAACCCAGTGGGTGTTCTCTCAGAACAGTGTATCCTTTGCCTGGCTTGGCCAGCATTACATAATCTTCTACCATGTCATTAGTATACATTGATCTGGTATGTTAGCTTTATTGAAAACATACAGAAACCTTATTAATATCGTGATTTCTCAAGTTATCTAGAAGTTTCTTCCTCTAGCCGTTGCAATCTAGTCTGAACAGATAGCCAAATTTCCAAAGAGGAGAACTCATTCACGACTTTAGGTTGTGTCATTGTCGCTCTTTCTACTTAGTGCTTATATTTGACCCTTGCTGCTTGTCAGCCCTTTCTGGAATAATTTCTACTCTTTCTGAAACTCTTTGGCTGACTCATAGTTTCCTGTATTTACTCATTTCTACTCACACAGATAGGAACAAATCATACTTTTACATATAGATAAATACTTGAAAGAAACAAAATAATCATTTTAATACTGTTTACTCAGTAGAAGCAATAAAATAAATTAAGCACCCAATTATAGTCAACCTTGTTTTGTATTTCAACTTCATTTTTGTGCAGTTTATATTAACTCAACATTAACAAGTTGTGGGTTCCACAAAGTTATATGAAATTATTATCATCTTCACTGTGAAAACTTTTATTACTGTTGATGTTCCAAATATCGCAACTTGTCCGGTAGAACCTGCTTTAAACTGGCTTCTTTTTCCTTTTAGCACTAGTCCTACCATCTTTGAAGGTATCCTTGTTGTCTGGCAATAATAAAATATTTCAGGCCTATCTGAGTTTTCCTTGCCCCGAGGAAGTTCCAAAGTGCCAAAGTTCGTACTTCCCTAAGAACTTTGCTTTCTTCCAGCAGAAAACAGTGTTAGACCAAAATCTAAGTGCTAGGTTTGCATTTGAGATCTGATCTTGCAAAAACAAAACGTGCTATTTCTAATGTTTGGACACCTTTAGGGAGAGAGCTGGACACAGTGTTCCTTGTTAAGCTTTTTATCACATTGGTTTTTTTCCAAATTCATTTATTATATGCTCTACTCTACAATAAGAAACTGATAAAACTTTAATAATTTTCTAAAATTTATCAAGAAACAGTGAGGCAGTAGATAAAGATTGGAGTCCATGAGGGGAGGCATGTGAGTCGCTTGGCACCACAGCGGAAGGGACCGTCTTTAGTTGATTGTGTTGCAATATGGGTGAGCCGAAAAAGGGTTGAGCAAGCAAGGAGCATGATCAGGTTAGCAGTGTGACAAAAGGATGATGTATAGAGAACTGAGAGACCAGTGGCAGGAAAACCATCCAGGGGCTGTGGTGGTCCAGTAAGACCTGGTAGAGACTCAAAATAGAGTGGAGGGCTGAGTGAAGATCCCTTGCTGAGATCAGAGCCCTCGACTGCGTGAACACGGATGTGGGATATGATGGAGAGGTTAGAGTCAAAGGTGAATTGAGCATAGGATACGATGAGGGCAGAAGGGCCGTTGACTAACACAGTGAATTCAGGAGGAGGAGGTCAGATGGAGGGTGGGGAGAGAAAGAATGGGTTAATATTAAAGCATAATTTGGGACACAATTATAGACGGTGTCTGGCCCATGTTTATTCTACCATAAATATGCTGCATTAATCAGCTATTACTGATAACACAGTGTGTATTGAGTTCCTACTGCATTACTAACACTCTGCAGAGTATATATTTCATTTAATTTCCACAACAAGCTCTGTGAAAAATAGGTGCTCTTTTTATTGCTGTTATGCCAATGAGAAACATAGGTTCATAGAAATTAAGTACTTTACCTAAGGTCACATAGCTAGTGCTGGCAGAGACAGACTCCAACCCAGACCTTTCTGACCTCATGCCCCTCAGAGAGGAATGAAACTGGCAGGGAATAATCAAATTGATGGGGGGAATCAGGAAATACCGTGGTATAGAAGCCCAGAGAAAGGGTAGCTTTGAAAAAGGAGGGTCTGTCCACTTGTCAGTCGCCAAGTGGAGGAAGCTTAACAAAGGCAGTGGACTTGACAGGTCATTGATGAGTTTGAGAGACAGTGTTAGGCGAGTGAGATGGAGGCTACTTCACTGAAAGTTCACGGTGACTGGGAAGCAGACTCTTCCTTCAAGAGTGTTCCTGGCCAATGAGAGTAGGGAAAGCGGAGGCTTAACGGAAAGACTCTTTAGTGCCAGATCACAAGATTATCCCTCCAGTGATGCCTAAAGTTGAGTGTCTACTTTGTGCCAGACACTGTGCTAAGTTCCCCACGTGTGTGTTGCCTCCTTTATTCCTCACGATAACCTTGTGAGGTAGGTACTAGACCAACCCCTGTGACAGGTGAGAAAGCAGACTGAAGCACAGAGGGAGTAAGTTATTTGTTCAAGGTCACACAGCTAGTAAGTAGCAGGCTCCACATGCTGAGAAGAATTAGTTTTGGCCAGTAGCTTTGTAGAGGGTTTTCAAATTGTATACATCAGGACTTGAAATTGTAGTTATTAAAGTAAAAGTCCCTGGCTTCCAACTGTAATAAAAGCAGAGAGCTACAGATCATGGCTGGTTTATCCCATGCATCCCAAAGACAGGGAACAAAATCCATTTTACCAAATTCAGAGCTACTTTAGGTTTTTAGTCTCAGAATGAGGGTTCCCTCTTTGAAGCTGCATTTCAGCCACCCTTCTGAAAACCTGAACAAAAAAAAAAAAACAAAACAAGTATCCTTAATTCATTCTCCTCATGTCCTGTAACTTTCGTAAGAACATGTTCATAAGGACCAAGCCTAAATGAATCCTAAGTGACTAGTGAATTTCTCCACATATCCTGAGTTTAAGTGTTTAAAGAGACATGAGTGAAATCCTGTGTTTGACCTTGGCCTATGGGACTATTGGGACAGTGACTTGAGAGGAGAGTATGAACTCATGGCCCATGGCCGTCTAGAGGACAGGCAGGGGGCATTGGACTTTCTCCAGAGTTCTTAGCTATGGGGCATGCCCTTGACTTGGGAACAGGCTGAGGTTCCACTAAATTATCTGAACATCACCAAGAGAGAAGGCATTTGCCTAGTAGAATGATCCATTCTTCTTCCTTTGGTAATGCCAGCCATAGATAACTCCAAGGTCTCCTTCAAGTAGACTTCTGAGTTTATGGGTTTACAAAGTGTTCCTGAGCACCGAGTCCATTTTTCTTTGTCATCCAGCTGCAGGCAACAAGCAAGTTTCATGGTCCCTGAAATTAGCCACCAACTTGAGACAAAAGATAATTCTGGAACTGCCATTCAGCATACTATATCTGTTCTGCTGCCTCTATAAAGCACGCCTTTTTAATGTAATTACACGACTTGTCCATCTAATACCAAATTGATGAGGACAGCCTGGGTTTATTTATTTTTCCTCCTTTAACTTAGGAGTCATTTCCCAAAGCGAGTTCTGCAGAAATACACCCTGCTAAGATAATCTATGCAAAAGAACCCTGTGAGTAAATGTGTTTGGGAAATTCTGCCAGCAGATCTTTCCTGCTCCCACCCCTTCCTCTTTTGGTTTCACAATTTACATTAGCATATTAAAGGTTTTCCAAACTTCTGCGATAAAGGAGCTAGCTAGATCTGCATTTCGTAAAGTCGTTTTACCATGGAATTGAATTTTCTATGTAGCACTTTTTTAAACCACAGAACCACTTTGGGAAATGCTGACACAGTCTTTAAGAGTTTTGGGGTCAACTGTCAGCCTCATGTATTCGACTTTTTTTAGACTCTACATATAAGTGAGGTCATGCAGTTTTTTTCTTTCTGTGTCTTACTACTACAGGCAGGGAGGTGGGGGAAATGGGGAGATGTTGGTCCAAGAGCACAAAGTTGAAGTTACGTAGGATGGATAAGTCTAGAGATCTGTCGACGAAAATAATCCATAACCAATCTATAAATGAAAATTTGGGTGAGTTTATTCTGAGCTGAAATCTGAGGACCATGTGCCCAAAGGAAGAAAGGGCACCAAAGAAGTGAGGTGTACAGAGTGGTTATATACCCCCAAGCAGGACGTTTCACATATGATTGAGATGTCCCTCCCACAATAGTCACAAGATTGCCCTGTCAGCACAGCGCTTGATGGACACAGCAGGTAGTGGGTCTGCTATCTCAGTGGGCGCAGCAGGAGGCAAGTCTATTGTCTCGAGCTGGGTGGTCACAGGTGAGCGCAGCAATCAGTTTCTAGCCTAAGGAAAGATGCTTAATCCTTAAAGAGATGCCAATGTTGGGAGGGGGAGGGAAGTTTCACCTTTATCTCAAGGGCCTTTGTACGTGCGGTAGGGAATATCTAAAGCAGATATACAATGCGTGCTCAACAGCCACGGTCAGGCCCTTTTGGAAAGACAAGGTCAGGCCGAATTACGTTTATACCAAATGGCTTCCTCATATTCTCCAGTATATCCTATTGCTTGCCATTTTTATTTGTCAGATCTAATGCACAGCATGATAATTATAGTTAATAAGACTGTATTGAATACTGGAAATTTGCTAAAAGAGTAGATTTCAGGTGCTCTCACCACGAAAGAAAGTGTAATTATGTGAAGATATGGATATGTTAATTAGCCTAGTTGTACAATTATTTCTCTATGTGTATCTATATCAAGTCATCATGTTGTACATCTTAAATATATACAATTTTTATTTTAAAAATAATTTAAAGAGAGCTTTGGAGTCAAGATCTGAGTGATCTTGGATAAGCTACTTTACCTTCCTGAGCACTGGTATCCTCAACTATAAAAAGGTAAGAATGCATTCCTTTGAGGAATTTGACAATTTACCGTAGCCCCTGCACGGAGGAGACGTTCAGTGAATGGTAGCTGTTCCTGTGAGGGACTGGCTGATCTTGACACTGCATCTGTGCCCAACGTGGGTTAACAACTCTTCCTTTCGGCAAGACTTGATATAAGCTAACCTGCATGTGACAGAATTTATCTGATTAGTCATTACCACAAAAGCATGAATGAAATTTAACCTTTTGAAAGACTCTCCATCTTAAAAGGGGATCCTAGAGGTTGTCCAGCATTGAAATGCAGCAGAGTGCCTAGTATTGATTAGTCAATGTAATGCACAAAGAGCTTGGTAATTTACCCAAACTCACAGATAATTAATGGAGTCTGTGAGTTAAGAACCAGCTTGTTTCACTGAGTGGGCCTTTGGGTTTAATCACTCTGTTTGTAGAAATGGAAGCTAATATTATCATTATTATTTAAATTATTACTTACTTATAAAATGTTTGGTGCAAGTCACAGTACTAAGCATAACCTCCTTGGAAGCGTCGTGATTACCATGCAACTGAATTGCCATTGATGGGGGCGGAGGCAGGCCCTCAGCTCTGGAAGCAGAGTAGGATGTGAGTAGTTCAGAATGGCTTAGCAGGGCGAAGGGACCCTGCAGTCAGGAAACCAGGTTTCCATGTGGCTTTTCTTTTCTTTTGCTAATATGTCCTCTAGTGGTAGAGACACTGAGAAAAGAAAATTGGAAGTAGAAAAAGGAAAGAAACAACATCTTGGATGAATCCCATAGATGTGTATCCAGTAAAATTAATTTGAATGTCACTAATACTGGACCAGATTCGAGTGTACCTTATGTTTAACCACAAAATGATTCTGCTAAGGAAATTAATACCATAGACAAGAATAGAATAAGGACTCTTTAATCTACTCAGAGAATAAAGTGTTATTGAACACTTTGGGCATAAGGTTCCTGGCCTATTAACAGATTTAGTATAATAGATATAATAGATCTCCCTGCCAATTTTTGTGAGTTTGTTGTATTAGAACCCAAATTTATTTTATATATTTTTTTCCCATTAATTGGTTTTCCTCTAAGTTAATTTGAATAAATGGGACTTTATTGTACAGTTATTCCTAAGTGGTTAAACTGATTATGGAATAGAAGTAAGTCCAAGCAAAACTCTGAGCAGATTTCAGTTTTAAAAGACTGCTCTGAGATGAGCATGTCTAATCAGCACTGAGAAAAGATTGGCATATATTTATCAATCACTTATTTTTTCATTTTTTATTTTTACCTTTCTGATGAGGAATATTTGCCCTGAGCTAACGTCTGTGCTGGTCTTCCTCTACTTTTTTTTTTTTTTTTTTTATGTGGGTTGCCTCCATGGCATGGCTGATGAGTGGAATAGGTCCACACCCGGGATCTGAACCTGTGAACTGGGCTGCCAAAGCAGAGCACAGGCAACTTGAACCACTAGGCCATGGGGATGGCCCCCCAAACACTTACTTTAGATGATTTTTCTGCTATCTTTTTTCCAAATAGGATGAGTATTTTGTATGTCAAATATCTATATGTATTTGATATTGGAAGTAGCTGCTGAAAATTCTATTTAAATTGCCTCTTTACTAGCTATAGAGTTAGGAATTTTGATTACCAAGATACAGTCTGAAGTCTAGGATTATCAAAAGAAATTATGCTGATATTTGAGCTATTGATGTGCTTTGTGTGCTTTTAAAAGTCATTCCTCCTCTTCTTTCTCTTCTATTGCTATTTTTCAATATACTCTACTCTTTTTCTCTCATTTTCCTATACTTGAAATTTCTTTTAATTGTTTTCAAACAATGACTGAATATAATATTATAGCTTACTCTCAAGTTGTTTTCTCAATAAAGAATAGTCTTCTCAATTAACATAAAAGATGACAGCATATATATATATATATATCTTAAAAGTACATATTTAGTGGACCTGACGTGAATGCAGCATCAGTGAAGTAAGACTGGTCTCTGCTCTATCTCCAGGGACTATGATTCAAAAATTGACTTTATTTTCTGTGGTTGACAGCCCCTTCTGTCTATTTACAGAGAATTACTGTTCTATCTGCCTTGGGAGACTATTTTATTTTCAGTTTTAACTCAACGCAGTATGATGGGCCCAACTTTTGAGTTAGGCATCCTATTTACAAAGCATACCTTGATTTAATGAGTATGTGTTCAGCTCCCCTCCTGGGCAACACACTGAACTACACACAGCAGGTATACAGAGGTATCTAAGAAGCGTCTTGTGTGAGCCTCAAGACTCTTAGCCTCAAGAGAGGAGAGAAGAGAGGAAGACATTCAGTGGAACTGGGTGGGACTGTGCTGTTTTCCCAAAGTTCCCAGAGAGCAGGTGTGGTCTTAGAGAGGTGGAGGGATGGATGTCCACTGAGCATCTCCAGGCGCTTTGTGTACATCTTTGTCTTCATTTCCACAACGGATACATGAGGGGGATGGCATAACCCGCATTTCACAGATGAGGAAACTGAAGATCAGAGAAGTTAAATCACTCCCTCCAAGTCGTTCTGCCAATTGTGTCAACATAACAGTGCCTGGCACATAGTATGCAGTCAATTGAATAGTTTTGAATGTTGAATGAATCTTTTAGGGAAGCAATTTTCAGCATGCACCAAGAACCTCAAAAATGTGTATATCCTATGGATCAGTTTCATTTCTAGGAATTATCAGAGATGTGGGCAAAAATTGTGTGTGTGTGTATGTGCATATAAATGCAAGAGTTAACTGCAGCCTTATTTAAAGAAAGTAAAACATTTGGAAACATACTAAATACCTAAAAGGAAAATAGTTGAATAAATTACAGTAGTGCCATGCAGCCATTATAAAGTTTTTTCAAAGCATTTTTCATGACATGGGAAAGTACCCACAATGGGATATAGAACTAAATATATGCAGAATGATCTCAACCATGATTTAGAAAAGCGTATATGGAAAAATTGCTAGAATAAAATGTACCATAAATGTAAATTGTGGTTATCCCTAAGCAATTGAATATTACATAATTTTATTGCCTTTTTATAGTAATGTCTATTCTAAATTTTCTACAGTAAGTTTTTTAACTTATAATACTAACAGGATGTTTGGTACTGCGATTTTAAGAAATGCACTAAGAACTACTGCCCTGAAGTCTTGATTCCACACAGTTAATGCAGACGGTGTCGTTAATCTCGACACAAGAGGATTCCCACGGAGGCCAGTGTAACACAATGAGTGAGAGAACTGGCTCTTGAGCTAGACCTCCTGGATTTAAAACCCAGCTCTGCTATTCTCTTACTGTGTGATCCTTGGCACGTTGCGAAACCTCTCTGTGTACTCTGATGTTCCCATCAGTACAAATGGAATTAACCTATTCTACCACAGAAGGCTGTTGTGAGGAGCAGATTTTGCGAAGTGCCTAGAACATAGAAAGTATTCAGGCAACTGTCATTTTTGCCTTTATTAAGGGATTTATTAAGCTGTTTAACTTCTGTTATTTTTATGCCTTGCAGCTGTTTATTTTAAGGCTAGTAGCAACAGATTTTTTATAAACTCCCCCCTTACTTTTACTATAGCAAAAATCTTCCCTTTTTTGTGTGTGGTTGTTGACTTAATTCACTCAGTTCCTGGCACAATTTCTAGGGGACATAGTTAACTTCACTAGACACAGACTAACTCTTAGTCATTTGGCAAGTTAAGTATTTCAGGACCTAGATAGATCTTGTGACAGCATCAGTTATGTGTCCAACTCTCTGCTAAGCCATGAAGAAATCATGAGAGGGGTGATATATACTTCCTGCCTTGAAGCCAACCAATATTTATTGAGTATCTACTGTGTCCCATGGATTGGGAATCCAGAAGTGAAAAAGATACAGTCCCTGTCCTTAGGGAGCTCACCCTAGATATCCAACAATTACATGCAGGAAAATGAATGCACCATTGGAAAGAGACACAGGATAATGTGTGTGTTGGAGGCAGCAGGCAGTAGGGTGGGCTAGACATGATAAGGTTTTTAGGAAAGGAGTCTGAAGTGTGTTGAGGCACTTAGGAGTAAGCAGGAAGGCTCAGATGAGAAGCAGAGTTCCAGAAAGAGATACAAAGGCATACAGGTAAAAGAGACATGGCACATTTGTGAAAACTGAGGTTAATTTATCAAGGTGTGGGATTAGGGAATGCTAGGTAGGAGGGAAAATGCATGGGGTTCTAAGAGGTGAGCTGAGAGAGGCAGGACAGAAGTCTCGATTTTATCTTGAAACATTGGGGAGGTGGTAACAGGTTTGCCTTTAAGAAGGTTTACTATAGAACTGTGAAAGATGGATGAGAAAAGGTATGGGGACACTTCGACAAAGGCTATTGCTGTAACTCTGAAGGCAAGAGGCTCATGGATATAGAAACAATGAGGATGGTAAAGAGGGCAGAGAGGAGAGAGCTGTATAGGAGGTGACTTTTTGTTGTATGGAGTAAAAATGAGAGAGAAATCTAAAATGGACCTCCAGATTTCTGAATTGAAGAGTTGGGCAGATAGTGGGGTTATTCATTGAGTAAGGAACCCCAAAGGAAAAGCAGGTGTGAGGGAAAGATAATAGGGTCTGGTTTAGACATGCTGAATTCAACTTGACTTTGGGTCACTCACCTAGAGTTGTCCAGTAAGAAAACATTGGTCTGGAACTCAGCAGCACAACCTAGGAGAAGATAAAAATTTGGTCATTGAAGCCAAGAGCTGAGTAAAATAGCACCAGGGAGAAGAGTCTGCAGAGTGTGAAAGAGAAAATGGAAGGACAGAACTCTGGAATTACAGCATTAACAAGCGAACCTGAGAAGAAAGTAAGCAAGCAGGAGCCCCAAGTCAAGAGGAGAAAGATTCAAGATTTAGAGATTGGTCAACAGAGTGAAATGGTGCCCTCAGGGAATTTATAATCCAGCTGGGAAGTCACTGCATCCACAGGTGAAGAAATGAGGTAGAAGAGTGGCTCAGGACTGTATGTGATTAAGCCCCTAAGAAGGATCTAGAGAGTTCTTATGGAGCCGAGAGGAAGGAGAGGATGGGATTGACCTGAAGCTTGATAAAGGTGATAGGACTTTATTGGGCCTGAAATATGAGTAGAATTGAAACCAGGAGAGGGCATTTCAACGGAGACAATGAGATTTATTCAAATCCATCCTCATGCCTGGAAATAATTGAAGGTAATTTTCTATCGAAGTGGTCAGCAATGTTGTCTTTGAATAGTGACAGCATTTGGTTCTCTCTTTTAGTTATAATGTTTGGTTCTCTTTTAATTATAACAGCTGTTGGTTCTCTTTTAGTTATAACAACTGTTGGTTAAACAGTATCATATAAAACAGGGTGCAGTGTTACCTGACATCATGTACAAGATTAAGGAAGTCATGACAAGAAAGCAGTGTGGCTTATGCATAGCACGTTCATTTCAGAAACACAGATGTGTCTAACTTTGAGATCATGAGAGTCGTTTCCAATGGCAAAAGACAAGTCCCAGTTATATGCCCTCTTAATTTGATGGTAGCCAATTCTAAAACCCCTTTGCTTTAAATGCAGCTGTTCCCAGCTGTGAGGCTGCAGACTTCCTGCCCCATCTTTTCTCTAACCTCTGGTAGCTAAGCTGTGGGTATGTGGAAGGAAGCAAGAAAGGGAAGAGATTTTCTTGTGCCCTCCCCATACTCCTCTGCACCTTCCAGTCCCTTCTCCGTCTTCCCACTTCATCCCATTGGCCTCTTCCTTCTTGAGAGCACTTGACTTGCAATGCAAGGGCAATAACTCTTAATTTACCAACAGGGATACCTTGAGGACAGAAACAGTCAGGTGTGATCTTGGGAGATAACCTGTCAAAACCTATCTAAGCTCGTCTGCTCACAATTCTGTCATAGTCACTGCTTCCCATGACTGACACCACATCTGCAAAGAGGAAGATACAGAACAAGGAAAAGACTTTGGAAAGCCAGGTTCCAGTGCTAGCCATGCCACTTCCCTGGTGAAATGACCTTGTGTAAGCCCCTTGACCTCAACTGGTCTCAGTCTTCTCAGGAGAATTCTGTGACAATCAAATGAGATAATATTTGTGAAGGTGCTTTATGATTGCAAAATGCTAGTCAAATTGTTAGGCAGTGGTGACAGGCTATCATCATAGTCATGAGTTTGATTTGAAAGCAAAGGGGGACCAGGATTTCTCATCCTAAATCTTTTCTGAAGACCTAGACCTCCCGTTCCAACCTTTGCATTCAGCCAGATTTCTCCAGAGCCTCATCTCCTCTGGTCCCCATTAATCAGTGCTGGTTTATCTTGGCTCGTGTAGTGTTTGACACAACTGAGTGCAACTAAGTTAACCTCATACTCCTTCCCTTAGTACATGGTAGAGGCCCTTGAAATCTACCCCTGAAGAAGAAAAATGGAAAACCGTTTATGAAGTGCTTCCCCTGGGCCAGGCATTTTCTTTGCCTGAGATCCTTTTCCACAAACCACAGACTGTTCCCACAGAGGAGAAATTTGCAGCTGAGACCAGTGGAAATTAGATTTCTATTAAAAGCTGTCTGTGGCTGGATGTATCCACCCCAGGTACAAAGTTAAATGATGTAATAAACTTATTCAAAAACATAAGGCTATTACATAAAATGCCATTAAATATCTTCCACTCAGTGTTAACAAAATACAGCTATAGATTTCCTTTGCTTGTCATTTTGCAAGTTGCTGCTTCTCAGTGGGTTATGCGCCTGCCGGTTCTTCCCTGCTGAATTTTGTCTCCCAGTCCAGGCAAATGGGATGTCGGGGATGGGTAACCCTTTTGAAATGTGGTGGTTTTCAACTTTCTCAGTGTCATCACTCGTGAATCTGGGAGTCCAAGTTTTTTCAAGGGCTGGTTTCTGTCAGTGTTTTCTACCTGCTGGCTAAGTGTGGTACTGAAAAGGCCCCAGGTTTCATATACTAGTGATCAGAGGCAAGGAGGCCCAACCAACCAGGCCATAGCTCAGGATGCAAGGCTGACACATCTACTCCAAGCTTGGAGACTGACTCAGAGCTTCTTATGTGGCACCATTCAATTAGGGATGAAGGAATAAAATGGAAGAGAAGAGTTGAAAGGAATACAGAGAATCATATCTGGAAAAGTTCTGTGCCTCCAGTTTTCCTGTAGTTGTTCATGTAAATGCCAAGTCCAGAGGAAATGCACATAAGATCCAGATACGTCTCACTGAACTTGTCTAATTCTCTGAGCGCGTCAGGATTTCCATTTAGCTTTCCAAGCCAAGTCCTAATCCAGATGGATCCGGTCCTTCTGAGCCTCACCAAACAGAATTCCGGTAGAGTGGAAATGTGTGGTGTGTTGGGGACAGGAATGTGAGAGAAGACTTCAGCATTTGCCCAGGTCCTTTAGTCAGTGGGGTTTTTCCTACAAGGGAGTCAGGCCCATCAAATCGGAAGATGTGTTGACTTGTTTCTTACACTTGAAGCCTTTCTGTAGTGTGACCTGCCTTGCTCTTATAGGGTGCTCACCCCGGCAGGGATCTGTCACTGTGGGTTCTCCAAGCCAGCTTCTGATGCTCTTGCTGTCCTTCTTCAGGAAACAGCATCCTCCATTCAGCGGCCGATAGCGTGACCAGCGCCGTGCAGAAAGCAAGCCAGGCCTTGAACGAGCGCGGGGAGCGGTTAGGCCGAGCGGAGGAGAAGACGGAAGACATGAAGAACAGCGCCCAGCAGTTTGCAGAAACTGCACACAAGGTGGGTCCCGCAGAAGGGCAGAGCTCTTAGCTCTGGGTTATTAGCGAGCGTCTATTCCAAGAAACTTTACTCCAGTATATTTCCCATGATGGCAGATACAAAATCAAGCCCTTTTCCCCCTCTTTGTACAGCTTCCATCTACTACTTAGTAAGTACCAGAGTCATGAAAGATTTCTTCTCATACCTGTTTCTTCAGGTATCTCCTCTCTGATGTCTTCATCCCTATCTCTGACCTTGGATCGTTGGGAAATGTGGACAATCTTTAATTCCTGCCCAGAAGTTTAGGGCTCAAGTTTTAGGGAAGAGGAAAGGGAAGGGAGAAGAGGTCAGGTCTCGGAATATCCCTCCTCCCTTGGCCACTGCTTGAAAGAGGACTTTGGGCTGCTCCTGCTTACTCTTCCTTGCTGTCCCTTCCAGTCATGAGCCTTAGCATCCTGTGTTCTTCTCTCTTCACCACGTGAAGAGCAAGCTTTAGTCCAGGGCAGGATGCACCTCAGGGCTGCTTTCCCCTCTGCGGGGGCCATGGGCCTCTGAGGCTGGCCTGACAGTGCAGTGCTGCCTGCAAGGTCCCCTCCCACCTCTGAACCCAGAGAAAGCGTTTCTCGTGTGACTGTGGGCACACGCACCCCTCCATACTCCCGCTAAGAATGTGCTTTTCAGAAGGGAAAATGGGAGTTTTTGCTGGCATCCAGCTATCAAAAGCAGCCGCAGTCCAAAGGAAAGAGAGGCCCGGGTGGTCAGGTGATAAGGAGGATTTATTACTGTTCTTGTGCTTCAGATCAAAGGGCAGTTCTTTTCTGGCTAGTGATTTGAATTTAGGTTTCCAGAAACAACTTCTGCTAATAACTGTTGGCATCTCACACTCACGATGTGGCCCTTCAGATACGCTTTTCAGATGACCTTCGGGGGAAAAGAAATTAATTTGCTTCACAGAAAACCCCGCTTCTGCTGAGGAAACAAGAATGGACAGCCTGAAAAGTAACGAGAAAAATCTCCCCAGCTGAGCCGAACTGGCTCTCCTGGAGCCTCAGGCTCAGGCCAGACAGTGGTTCAGTTCTGAGGAGATGCTTCCTGCCTTCCCTTCCTGCATCCCCTGTGCATAGACCTGTATCGTTGTGTCATCAGTTCTCTATCGTGACAGCGTCTTACTCCACTGCTGCCTTGGGGGCCCACTTGGGGTTCCCTGGTAGAGAGTTGGCCAGATCTGTCTGAAAATGCAGCCCTGCAGGAGCCCAGAGCCTGGGCTTCCCACAGGTGTCACAGAGGGAGGGAGCTCAGATGTAAGCTTCCCCTCTTCCTCCATGCCTGCTCCAGCCTTCGTGATGCAGAGATGACGAGGCCATGGGCCTGCTAGGGTTCCAGTCCCAGCTTCCTTTATAACAACAGCAGTTTTCGTGATTTGAATGGTGGACGGACACGGGAAGTCTGGGGAGACATTTAAAGTGTTGATTTGGGGAAGAGAAGACTACAGGGAATAATTGTTTAATTGTCTTCCAGGGTGGGAAGGGTGATAATCCAGACAATTCTCTTTCATGCCTTACCACACAGAATAAAGCAAACAATAGGGCGCTGACAAAATTCTGCTAAAACAAGAGTTTAGGTTAATGATTATACCATGAACCGGGTTACCTGGGAAGTCTGTGAAATCGCTCTTCCTGGTGGAACAGACGGCATCTGGAGGTCATCCATATCGGCAGCCCCCTCCGAGGAGCTTGTCCAAACACTGGGTGGATAACCTAACCAGATGGCCGAATTCTTGGCCCTGGTCGCCCCGTGTCCCTGACATTGTGGCCAAGTTTGCTAACAGTCGAGAAGGCAGTGTGGGAGGGACGTGAACATCGTGTGTTTGACTTACCATCCTGGTGACCTGGGGCGAGGGCTTCATTTCTGTAGGCCCCAGTTTCCTCATCAGTAAAATGGGCTAATTGTAATAGTACCTGTCTCCTAGGGTGTTGAGACAATTGAATGAATTCAAACCTATAAATCTTTTAGCACAGTACCTGGCACATGTAAATCTAAATTAATGAGTTATAATTATTTCCATAAAAATGGTCCCATATGGGCTAAACCTGCCCTATTGGGTCCCATAATGAACATGTAGCGGGGGCTGGGGAAATGTGATCGAGGATCCCAGCACAAGGATGGGAGGGATTGGAGGTGAAGATTTTATGCCCTCCGAAGTGGGTGGGAGGGCCTCCTGCTAAAAGCTGATACTTTCTAAACACAGAGCAGCCCTCAGGACCCGTCAGAAAGAACCTGATTAGGCCGCCAAATGCAGAGGGACCTCTGGCTTTGACCACTGGGAGGATCAGTGCCAGCCAGTTACCCATTTTCAGTAGAGATGGATGACGCAGAGGGCAGTCTACACTTGTTTTGGTTTCCCCTCCCGGGGGTGTTTGGGGTTGGGGGGTGCTGCTAATGTCTGTTAGTGTGTTTAAGGAGTGTGAGAGAGACACTGTCATAGCCAGACTTGTGGTTTTCTGAAACTGGGATGTGTGCTTATGAATCACCGGCAATTGGCAGTATTCCTAACGAGATAAGTGTGGCTATTTTCCCAGGGATTAAGACTCCTGATTTGAACCCACTAGCACAGGCTGACCATGAAGATGTCATTTCACTGGCCAAGCCCCGCTGGGCCTGCTGGGGAGGAGAGAGTTCAGAGATAGAACCCAGGCCTTCCACTTCCCCCCACCAGACACATGTGGCTGTGTTGACTCATAAAGAATGGGCTGTGTTCACAAATCAAGACACAGTGCACATGTTAGAGTCCTGAGCCGAGAATGGCAATTCCAGGTGACATTTCCTCTGTGCTCACTGGTTGAATAAAAGCCCGCAACTCCAGCTGGAGAGCATAGCACACCTTTCCAGATCACAGTAGAGAAGGCTCTCTGGCTTTCTAACTTTTCCCAGGGCTCCTGCAATGACCCAGGTACATTAGTGAGTGGACCACCTTTGCATGACCCTGTCCTCAAGATACGAGGGTGCCTGTCTCCTGCAGAGCAGATGGAAAATGCTGTGCACTCCCTCTGCCCCAGCTCCGCTCATCCTGGCTTGAGGAAGCGTGGTTCCTTCCTGAGCTGTGGGCTTGGCACAGTCGCAGCCCTTAGGAAAGCGCAGCTCTGCCACAGAGCAGGGCTGCTCGCTTTCCCCTGCCCCAAAAAGCACAACATGGCACTATGTGCATTGCTTTGATTCCCACCACGGGTGGTGAGTCAGCAGGCGGGAGCGGTGCCCACACCTCGGCGTCCTCAGAGGACATTTCCCACAGAAAGGAATGGTGATCTGCCCAAGCCCACGTTTGTGGGGGAGGGAGTGGTCAGTGGCATTTCTCTCACTGTCGAGGGATGGCTCCCTCTGCCCCTCCTACAGTCCCATGCTTCCTTAGAGTCTCTGAGCCAGAAAGCCCTCAAGAGTCCAGGCCTCTTAGGAAATCCCCCCAGTATGAGTAATGGTTTATTATTATTATATTTAGGTGGAGTCGTTTACACAGCTTTGAAAGAGAAAGCTTTCCATGAGGTATTAAAAAATATATCAAAAGGAAATTTTAAACCCCTCTTCTAAAGGACTCTAACATCTAAATTGATCCATCAGCGTCTGAGTTGGAGGTGATATTTATAGACACAAGGAAACTGAGGTACAGAGTGGTTGTAACTTTGGAGCTCAAGGTCATACAGCACATTTGCAATGGGGAAGCAACAGCACCCTGCCTTCGGTACTCTAAGCTCCTAACTCCCAGGGAATTAAAAAACAAAAAACAGGTAGCATGGAAATGATGCCACTTTGGCAAAAATACCTCCAATAGCAAAATGTCCGATCAGTTGTATTTCTGTGAAGCTGAGCTGGCCATGCCCTGCCTGGCTGGGGCTCCCTTTGCGCCCTTCCAGATGTGCAGTAGGGTAACCAGGGCCTGGTGTGAACATCAGCACGGTGGCTGCTGAAGATTAATGACTGTGGGTGAATTGGCACGAGCCTATTCGTTGAAGGTTAACAGCTCAGTAAATAACAGGACAGCAGCACTGATCAAATATTTATGGTTGGTATTCATTATGCACAACGCTTAACAACTCTGTGTTGATTTGAATGGTCCACGTCGCTAAATAATGTCTAAAAACTAGAGGCACAGCAAGAAGTGGAGGCCATGCAGCTGCGGGGCTCAGAGTGCAACCAGGGAGTGGGATGAATTGAGGGAGATCCCTGGCTCGGCCATTTCCACCCACCATGTTTCCTGGACTATGAACTCCTCCAGGTCAGGAGTTATTAGCCACCTCCATCCTTCTTGACAAAAACCCACAGCACTTAGCACAGCAGCCTGAACGTACGCAGGACTTCACAAACACTGTCTGACAGTTGACCAGCTGTTGGCATCAGTACTGTAGAAGGTCTGTGGAGGTCTTCACTTAGGCTGGCTTCACCAGGCAAAGGCACCAAGGAGCTCTTTCACTCGAGGTTCCCCAAGCAGGCATTAATTTAGCAACACGAGGGCTAGACCCGCAGGTCCCCTCTCCAGCACGTGCTGACCTGGCTCCAGTGTACCAGCTGCAGGAGAAATGTTAGTGCTGCTCTTGCAGGTGGCCTAGCCGAAGTGGCCCCAGGGTTGTAACTTCTTTGTTGAAGACATCAAGAAGAGGAAGAGAGACTAGGACTGCCCTGGGTTACACTGGAGAAATGGATCATCGACATCTTCCAGGATGATGCAGAACTCTACTGAGTGGAGTCAGGGGATCTCCCTTGCTAATTCTCCAAGGGCCGAGATCCTGGTCGTGAGGCAGACGGCAGGGCTGTCTACAAAGTTATTGCCTGCAGAGAATCACCTGCTCTTTGGTCATAGACATTCAGAGTTGCAGACACCTGGCCCCTACCCCGCCACTCCCAGCCCCAGCCTCGGATTAATCCCTAATGTCAGACTCTGGACGCATGAGGAAGTGCAATTCTGTCTCAGCTCTACCTTCTGGTTCACATCTGTGTATGGGCTCCTTGGAAAGGATCTGGCTAAGCAAAGCAAAATCAGATTTAATTTTATGTTCTATACCTGTATACATTTCTTTAGTATATCATCATGGGCTCCAGCTGGGCTTGGGACGCTATTGGATGATACAGTGGTATTCGGTGTTCCCATTTAGAAAGATCTAACAGTTCAGTAAACCACATTTCTCAAATACCTGTGGGAGGAGCAGTCAATCAAGGTCGGGATTTGGTCTGTTGTTCACCCCTAGTCAGTAACACAGTGTCCTTGAGCACCTTGGACTTGGGTGAATGTCCTGGCTGGATATTGAGTAGATTATTGCAGGTTGTTTCTCTACAGTTGTTGATTTTTAATACTTTATGAGATGTCAGTAAATACTTACTTTTGAGGAGTATTGTTTTCCCTTGATAACTAGTAACGTGGGAGCCCAGAGGCCTTTGTTCTGCTCCCACCTGTTCTGAGGGTAGGTCACTCATTCTCCCCGGGCTTTGGGTTTTCCATTTGTTCCTTCAGCAAAATAAAGGAACGCTACATGCAAATGCAAAGCTGGGTGAACTAAGTGGGAAAATGTAGCACATCTACTAGGTGTCGCCGTGCACAGTGATCGGGATCTGCCACAGCCAATAGAGTCTTGGTGCTGTTGCTCATGGTGGATGTGGGGAGGGAGCATCACAGTGGATTCTCCTCACTGCTAATAACATTGGCCTCTTCTCATCCCTCTCTGTCCTTAGCTTGCCATGAAGCACAAATGTTGAGAAACTGCCTCTCCCGGTGACGCTCTTAGGAGAAATGGAAGAGTTTGTTCAGCAGTTTTTACAAGAATTCTGGACCTCCGCTTGCTTCTTTTTTCCAAATATATGGACATTTAGTTGTTTTTTTTTTTGTTTTTCCTTTTCAGATGTTAAGATGTTGAGTTTTATACATTTCCCTAATGATCTTGCTAAGAAATGCTGCATAGGATCAACTTGGTTTTTTTCCCACTGTGTGTATGTGTGTGTTTGTATGCCTTTTCCCTTTTTTTTTTAAAGTTTTGTTTTTTGGTAGTTTGAATATGAAATTTGGACCAGATGATATACTGAGCTGAGTCTAAACTGGCAGCTTGTATTTTTTTTTTCCTAATATTAAGCAGGAAGACATTTTAATGTGGTGACATCACGTGTTATTGTTCCTGGATGGAAATAAAAGTCAAGCAGCGATTGCCTTCTCTGTCTCCTAGCTACTCTTAATTTGAAGGTTAAGAGCCTCCATCCAGAAACATAAGTCTGTATTATGGAAAACAATTGGATTTATCAGGGGAAACAGCAGTCTTAGATTTTGCTTTTTATGTAGCAATCTCCTGCATGAGCTATCACCAGCATTCAAAAGAACAAATCGGAATCACAGATAGAAATCTACTTTCTGAGCTACAGTTTAAGTACTTCCTGCTCCTTTCCAGCCTGGGTATTTGGAATTATCATATGAAGGATAAAAATTTGAGATTAAAGACCTAAGGAGAAGCCTATTTAGAAGCCTCAGTGCATTCATGGATGTTTCTTTCTTTTGTCATTGTCGCAAATGATGTAGCTGGCATTGAAAAGAGCTTGGATTTTTATCAAGAATTGATTTGTCCAGATGGAGGTAAATGATAATGTGAAAAGATACTACATTTAAAATCTTTCCTCTTTTCTTTCTACAAAGTCATGGCTATTTTAGAGACACTCTCACAATGTCCTTGGGAAATGGCCTTCAGTTTCTTGGAATCTGATTTTTGGAGGCTTTGATGTTGTTATTGCTGTCTATTTATTTCATGTAATTTAAAGTGTAGTTTCTTGACAAACTGCATTTCATGGCAGTTGCAACTCGCCTGGTCTGACACGAAACAGCCCAGTCACGAAGCCTTTACATTGCAGTCAGATTGAATAAAGTTGGTTCACATACCTCCTGATTTTGTATTACTCAAGAGAGTACTGGGTTTAGAGTCTGGGAGTTTTGTTTCTTAGAGGGTTAAAATGCTAAACATAGAAGCTGTGCTTTGTCTACATGATACAACGGGGCAAGCTGCACGTCCCAGACGCATCCTCAGCCCCGCGCTGCAGTGCATTGATCTCTAAGCTGCCTGAATCTTAGGGCCCCTTTCTATTCCTTCCTAGTCATTGAGCCAACTGAGTCCACGTGTATTGTAGGCTCTTACATAGCAGCATAAGAGGACTGTTGGATTGTTTATGCTGATTTAAACAGCTTCATTTCTCCTGATAAACCTTCCTAAGAAGATAGGAAGTTGGACTACTGGAAAAAAATTATCATAGATTGTACATGTCAAAAGTGAGATGGGATCTGCTGAAGACAAATTTCTGAATCCTCTTAGGGAGATGATCTAGTTCAAGAAAGCTGTCTGTAAAACTTATATGGTATATGAAGTTACTGTGATATTTTGTACTTTTGTTGTCTAAAAAGTTTAAAGAAGCAAGTAACTTGCTATCTGGTGAGTACCATTAGAATCATTTATAATTTCTAAGAAAAGCCAGATATATCACTCCAAATAGGTTTATTTGCAGACTTGAGTTCAGAAAACACACACACACACAGTCTCACCTTCCCAAATTGAATTCTAGCTTCAGAGATAGGCAGTTGCTATAAATAACTGAAAGAGTCAATCTAAAGCCCCCGACAATTGGCCAAACTCAAAAATAAAATTTGTTGCCAACTACCTAACAAGTGTTTGCGAAGCTGCTTCTAAAGTAGCAGAGGATGAGGTCATAAGCATACTGTGAAACTGGTGATCCTCCCTCCCTGGTGGAATTGTGATAGTTACTCTTCATAAATGTAAGTATTCCACATCTTGGTCTCTTTCCTCACTCTCAGTTTACTCTTGCAGACTTAAGCCTTATTGAATATAGTCCGGCTTAGAAGAAAGCCTTTCTGGATCTTTATTAGCTTCTTCTATTCATCTGCTTCCGGGCCGTGGTCATGCCCTTGACCTCCCTGTGTCAAAGTCCTGCCTAGGCCTCCACCCCGCAGAGAGGCCATGACAGCAATCCCTGTCCCTCCTCTACCTCCTGACCTCTTGCAGAGGAGCCCTGTGATGACACACGTGAAGTTCTTTGCTGTCCTTTTGTAGAAGGTGCTGCAACACAAAAGATTAATACAATGTAACCTAGAGAAAATTGCTAAAATGACTCGCATTATTGGGACCAATTCATTTGGGACCAATTCAATGGCCTACTAGAAACAAGTTTCTGTTTGTTTCATTTCTGCACTTCACTATTGAGTTTTTGGGGTACTATATTTCTGTGAAGGACTTCATAAATTGTATTGATGACGCATAAAGAAAAGAAACTTCCCAGTGTTACCACTTCTTCCTGGAACGTAGCGGTAGTATTCTTCACTAGTATTATTAGATATCTGTGTACAGGAAGTATACAGTTATTCAGGTTGATGTTTCATATTAAAGAATGTATTTGTAAAGTGTAACAAGATCAGTAGTTAACTTTTTTTAAGCTCTGAAAAAATAAAGATATGTGTTAGAGTTAAACTTATAGTGAAATCTGTCTTAATACTACTTTTGTGGCTAGCAAAGATTGTGCATTTATGTACAAATATTTACAGAATGCTCTAAATAAGAGATATTAAAGATAGGTTTCGCTTTTAATTTTTAGAATTGTGACACTGCTGATGTTTATTGTACAGTTATGAATTCTTTGGAAGTTCTCTAAGATGTCAGATAATTTTCATTTCTTTCAGAGACAAGTAACACCTGCTTTATGATTCGCTATTACAGCAAACTCTAATTTTGTCATTAAATATTTTAACTCTGTGATGAAAGTTTGTTTCTCTCAGTTATTTGTGAAATCTATAAAACTCTCCCAAATAGGTAGCCGTTGTCACACTTTTGATGCCAATGGGAAGATCTCGTGTGCCTACAGGAGACCTAAGAACTCGGATCAGCATTAGGATAAAGTTTCATAGCATTATGATATATGTTCTAGTGGAAAATCTTGAAATGTAAAAAAGACTAAAGAGCTAACCTTAATTTAGACAATGAGATTCTATCCAGCAAGAGTTAAATGTTTCTTTTCCTTCTCTTGGGCAAAGCAATTAAGCCGATTAATAGTTACCTTTCTGCTCATATTAGTGATGGGCTCGACTCGAGTACTTTTTACAACGTGTGCCCTTATTCAGCAGGCTAGTTTTATGTCCTGTTAAATTGGAAAGAAGACCTCATCAAATTATGTCCATTTATTTTTATGGAAAAACAAACGCAACTTCTCGCATCACCCCATTTGTTTTCAAGAGAAGTGGCTTAGATGACAACTGTAGCATGACAGCCACCTCTGGGTTGGCATGGACGCTCGGTAAAGCAGGCAGGACTTGGAAATACTTCCTGGGAGGACTGCAGATGGAAGGGAACATTGCTGTCTCTACTCTTCAGAGAAGAAAGGAGACGTGGTTTGGCTAAATGAGGACCCAGCCTTAAGTTAATTACATATTTAAAAGCACCGTTCTTGTGAACTAATTATAGACTGATTGCCTTGCAAAGATGATCTTTTTTCTCAATATAATTTTTATTTGTTAGCATTATGCCACAACCAACTCTCAGATTTCATGGGAGGATTAATATGATAAATGCTTTTGTTTTTTTTTTTAAAATCAATGGTGTCTTCCCCCTGGCCATTGATGAGAACATGCTTAGGAAAAACTACGGATGTCATAATCATCGTCTTCCTACTAAGCAGATTAAGGGTAAGGAGGGGATAGAAGAAGAGGGGTAAAAAATACCAGAAATAAATTTCAAAATGGAAATACCAATGTTCACATGTTGTTTCCCGTTGGTAATGTTCTGTGTGCCTCCTCCCCTGGCATGGGCGAACCTGGATGGTAACTGGATATCAAATGCAGGTTCACAGGTGTGCACCCATCTGGGTTAAGAAAGGAACTGAGCTGTGCTCCTAGGTGTCCCTGAAGTCACTTCATAACACCTTGCCCTTCTGGTCATGGCTAGGCAAGTGACAGTATTGCCAGAGGTACCGGAAACTGGGAACTGCCTCAGGTGAGCCATTACAGAACCTGAGAAATGTGAAGACTTGAGAGACCTGGACAGAATCCATCTGACCCACAGGCACGCCTCACTTCTCTAAATGTGAATGTGCTAACAGGACTCTCTCAGCAAGACAGGGCAAAGATGGATTTTCTTTTGGTTTGCTTTTTGAAAATCCAGAAATTACATATAGAAAGATTTTCTATAGCCAGAGCCAGCCTGATGCAAAATTGATCCTCATTTGTACCTCCACCCCGACCTTTGGAGCCCTCACCCTTCTCCCCTCCATGGCCTTCACCTTGCCTTCCGATCCTTCTTAATCCTGCTTCAGCTTCGCCTCCTAAGGTCTTACCTATGCACGAAGCGCTGGTTTACAGCAGCTTAGGGCAGTTCCTCCATTCCAGCTGCGTGTCAGTCACTTGGGGACCTTTTAGCAAGGCACACATTTTACTCCCAAAATTTGCCTTCTTAGTGTCCCTGGTCATCTTTTGCAAAGAAAAAAATGACTATAGCAGGGCCCGGATGGTGGGACCTCTGGCTTCCCCAGATGCTCACTAGATTTAAACCAGCAAATTAAAGCTGTCAAGAGAATTAAATATAATGCACATATAATCTCGATTACTGCATTAGTGTAACCTTCTGCCTTGACCCTCCATTATATTTTCTCCCTTGAGCCTCATCTGGAGCCTCAGGATGTCCTGAGTCATATTTTCACTTCCCACCCCCATCTCACCCCTCAAGTTTTCTGCCACATTTTCTTCTTTCTGCTCATGAGTCATGGTCCTGGGCATCGTAGGTCTTCCGGGGGTGGGTTGGCTTTGGTGGCCCATCCCACTGGGCACTGCTGGAGGGGCAAAGCTGCCTGCCCTCTCTCAGTCCACAGGAACTGGTGGACAGACCCAAGAGACTCTCAGCCAGCTGCTAAGGAATATTGTCACTGCTCTCACATTTTGTCTCTTAGACATTTTAAATCCTATTGATTCTCTTCTATCGAGTGAAGATTTTTTTTATAGAACATACAGTTTTTCCTGTCTTCATGTGCTCAACCACCCCAAGGACGCCTGTTTAGATGGGACCTGTCCCCATCCCACATCCATACTGACATGTGTCAGAGGCTGGACAGGAATCCCCAGTCCTGCAAGGTCCAGATGTCCCTCTTCAACATTAGATATGAGCCATTGTCCTATGACATTGTATCCCAATTGCTTTGTCACTCAGATTATTTGTCAACGACGTGGAAAGAAGAAAGATGAGCCCATGAATTCTCAGCTTTACCCTGAAATCTAAAACATGGCTGAGTCACAATTTCTGATGAAAATTCCTGTTATACGCTCCGACCATGTGCACCAAATGCTCTGTTTAATCATAATACCACGTCCTTGGCGATTGAAGCCTGAAACTTTGTTAGTTTACCTTAAAACCAATCCTTTCTTTTACTGCCCCAGGAAGCAGGATCTGGTTCCTGCTACTGAACATGCTTTTTTATTCACAGTACAGTGGCTTCCTTCGGGGAGTTTTGCTTTTTTAGACCTGAAATTACAGTGACTGATACTGGTGGACACGTTTACATCATTCTGAAACTTTCCAATATTGACGGAGCCTCAGCATTTGGACAGAAAGAAACTGGGAAGAAAGAATGTATGAACTGTGCTGTACCCCACACCCCCAGAGGAAAAACAAAACACAACCCCTTTAACGAGGAGTGGACATGAGCACGGTGCCCTCTTGTGGTGCTTTTCTGGAGGCAGCATTGCATTGTGGTTAATGAGAGTGGGTCCCAGGAGTCCTGCCCTGCTTCCAGTTCCGGCTCCAGTCATACTAGGCGGGTGGCCTCCAGCAAGTTACTGACTCTCTCTGTGCCTGTTTTCTTAGCTTTAAAATGGGAGTAGTTATCTACCTCAGAGGTGAAAATAAGGATTAAATGAAATAATGTAAATCCATTAGCCCCCTGCCTGGCTCAAGAGGGTTCCACCTATGGCAGCTCCGCAGTGGGCTACTTCTCTGGGATGGATCCAAAATAAAGTGGTAAACCTTATGGGCCTGTGTGCCTGCCAGACTGTGCCGCTGGCTAGAAGAATGGATGTGTTTTTCTCAAATCCACGTTGACACAAGTCACGCACACAGACATTATCCAGACCTCTCTGGCCATTTTTATGGCTCAGGAACATAGATCCCTTCACATTTCATATATTCCAGCTCTGGGATAAAGGAGAGTTTCCTGGCCTAGATGCACCCAGTGGTGACCATTTTCTGGAGGAAATTTCCAGAAAAGCTAAATTCACAAGAGAGAGGATTGAGAGAAATTGGCCTCAGTGTGTGTCATCAACTATGGGAATGGAAATGAATGGTTTTATGGACTGAGAGATTATCTGACGTGTCCTTTGGGCACTAATTCATACTTCTCTTTAAAGAAGTTCAAAGTTTGTCTGCAGATGTATCAGTGAGATTCTGAGGATGCTGCTCCTCAAACTATCCCCACGTGACTTCAACTGAGAGTAACTTACAGAGAACCATTTACTCCACAGAGTGAACCTGGGCCTAGAGTGAAAATAGCCCTAAGAGAAAAAAGGAAGTGACTAATATCTCCCTAAAGTGTGAATCGTTGATAAAACACCTTTTCTGGAAGCATCTTTAGGCATTCAGCTAAAAGATGGAAAGAAGGCCGCAGAAAAACTATGGTGTCAGCATACCGTCCTCCCATAGTTGTCATAGTGTTCTTACTTATGATGTCCAAGTAAACCCAACATTATCTGGAAAACAGGCTATTTGTAAAGGACTGTCCAGACAAGAAGGATCTGGCTGGTTATAACAGTAGACCTGCCCCAACCAAAATCCAAACTCTACTCCTCTAAATATTGCACTGTTATATTTTAACAAATTGCAAGCCATGCAAATTTCTTTTTAAAAAGTAAATTAACCAGAATCCTTCCCAGCAGAGAGACTCCTGGCTTTGTCATTAGCTTTTGGTCTCAGGCAAATTACATGATTTTTCTATACCTGGTTCTTCAAGTTTCAGAGGAAAATAATCTACATCCTGCCTGCCTCAGAGTGCTGGTGAGTGACATGAGATGTGGGCTGTGAAAGGGCCCTGCAAAGAAGTGTGAAGTGTGAAGGAGGTGTGGGTCACTCCCTAAAACTCATTGTCTTCAACTGTCCCCACCCAATGCCTGAGGGGTTCCTTCATCTGCCATGCTCCTCCCCTACTGGTCCATCCATGTAGTGCTAGATGGTATCATCATCTCCATGTCCCTCTCTCCCAAGAAAAAATCCCCCACAGACAGCACGAGCCTGCTGGCCATCATGGGAAAAGGAACAAAGGTCATAGTAAGAAACAGTCACAAACTGCTCAGAGAAGGGGACAGCTGGGCTTAGAGGCCCCGGAGGGAAAAGATTCAGAGTATTCCAGGGGCTAAGGGACAGCACAGCTGGACAGGTAGCCTGACGCAGCTCTCCCGAGGACCATGGGTAACTCTTGAGAGTTCTGACATCCAAGGAAAGAAACTGGTTTCCACTCACCTAGGAGACTCCTTAAAAACCAAACAAAATTTCAGAGGCCAGTCAGGGAGGTGGGACATACTCTCCCCACATACAGGGCCTGGACAGAGGCACACTCAAGTTCCTATTTTGTCTGGTTGTCCTAACATAAGATTAACACAGGGAGGGCCACAGAAATGGCCAAAGGCTTAGGAATTCAGTGGGTAAAAAGGAATGATAATTAGCAGTTGTTCCAGAGAAACGGGTTACTGGTAGAAAGATGTGATCTGAGGGTGTTCTTTCAGACACAGGAAAGACTCAACAGTCCTCAGCTCCACTCACTGGGAACAGTGTTATTATCCCAACTAGGGGAGACTAGGCAGCCAGCTCTGCACTCCCCTTTGGTGGGGCCTCACCTAGCCTCACTTTTCCTGTAGCAACAGCAAGAGAAAGGGCTGGAAGATGGCATAATTGTCTCCCCTCAAGCCTAATGCTGAGCTGGTCTAAGCCACTTATTCGTGCTTCCATTCTTTTGGGCTCACCCAGATTCTCCATGGTGGGTGAGCTCCCTACCTCCCCACCCCTCACCCCCTCCCACACACCACACACATAAGGCTGCCTTCATGTACACGCTACTCACCAGCTATGTTAGATGAGGGAGCTTGAGGACACTGCAAGGAGCAAGGAAATGTGAACCGCAATCCACCCGACTGGGTTTCCTTCCACTCCTTCTTCTGTTTCCCCCCTTACTCAGTTCCTCCTCCCTGAGGTGGAACGAGGGCAGATGAAAGGCAGAAGGAGACTGATGTTGCCACATGAGGGATGGCAGTTAATTCTAAGGAATATCATCCTTACAAAGGAAGGGGCAATTAGGGGAAGTGTTCAATCTACTTCCAGAAGCCATTCAAACCCATCCTTCTTTGTGAGGAATGATCGAGAAGTAGTCCTTCCCAGTGACAGACGTCAGCTTCTAAAAGTCCTCCTAAGCCTTAATTCCACAAGGAAACCCGCAAAAGGCGTTGCCCTGAAATTTCATTGTAGGGTTTTTACCTAAGAAAAGAAAGGCTTGAATATGGTGCCCAGGTCTGCTTAGGCCTCAAGAGATCTATCTCCCTGAGCTCAGTCAGGACCAGGAATCCATCCGCCCTCAATACTCACTCTGCTCTAACTGACCTGGCCCCTCTCTCAGTTCCCCAAACACGCCAGGTTCTTTTCACCTGAAAATCTTCACCTGGGTGGTCTCGGATGCCAAGAATGTCTCTTTCCCCAACTCTTCATGCTGCTGTTTATTTCTCTTCTCTCCAGCATCCACTTCAATGTCTCCTCAGAAAGCTCTTCCCTGAGGACCACATCCAAAGGTGAGCCCCTTGCTTTTCCCTCTCACAGCATCCCTTCTTTCCTGTCACAGAACTTAGCGATATGTGTATTTATACATTTGTTTTCTTCTTTATTGTCTTGCCCGTGACACATTCAGCACTGGGAGGTCAGGAACCCTGACTATTGTGTTCCCCACGTTACATCAGGACCTAGGATTTACCAGGCACTTAGTACACTCGTCTTACATAAAGAACCTGTCCTCTACTTACAGCCTTTATGCGGGACACCGACGGGAGTTCACAGAAAAAAATCCAAATAGCTGAACATATGAAAAGATAGTTAGCCTCACTCATAGTTAGAGCAATGCAAATTTTTAAAAAGATGGCATTGCAGAGCTTGATGACACTTGAGAATCAAATACTATTGAGTGGGAGTATAAATTGAAACCACATTTTTGAAGACAGATTGTCAACATTTATCAAGATTCAAATTGCTTGTACCTGTCCCCAACTCAGCCCCACCCTCAGGTCCCTGCTCTGTGGGTTCACCCACTAGCCCCTCGCGACCACCCTACCCTGGACCTACCCTCCCATAGCTGTTTGCTAGCTCACTGTCATCAGAGCAGCTGAATTACAATAAATTTCTGCGTCTGGAAAGGAAAGACGGAATAATGATTTTCTAAGCTATAAAATTATTTGTCTACTATATTGGTAACCCTTTTATTCACCTATGCCAGTTATCAATTTATTGTCTCTCAGTTCCAAATCCACCCTTTTTTTGCCCTGCTTTGTGATGCTGGAGCTGGGCTCTGCGAACATTGCACCTGCTGCTTCTGAAACCCCTAGCAGCAGTGAACTACTTTTTACTAATTAACAATTATTTATGTTAAATTCTTTCTCTTCCCATAACCGGCATCTTTTCTTTGTCCTGCCTAGACCCTGCCCAGTATTATCATCTCAGTAAATTCTCAGGCACGTTGACACAGCCTCTGCTCCAGACCTTTACCATTCTCCCCAAGTCTCTTGGCAAATCCCTTACTTCTGGCAAATGATCTAATTTCCTACTTTGCTAAAATCAGGACTATCCTCTTTAAAATAGGCTCAATTCACCCACCTACTTATGTAAGTTCTTTCGCATCTCTTATACTCCCAACTCTAACGCCCCTCCGTCTGTTTAAGGTGGACCCCTCTTCTGGAGCCCTTGATCCCCACCTCCTGCTTCTTCCAGGACCTTACTCTATTAACAATAACCTCACTTTCTTGTGTCTTTGGTCTCTCCATCGCCACTTTTCCTTCTCTCAGAGGTCACATGTTTGCCTCCTTTATCCTGAAGTCTTTGAAAAACTTTTCCTTGCCCTTGCTACCCATTCAGATACCACCTTCTCGGCACTCTGCACAACAAACTTCATGAGGGAGTGGTCTCGACTCACTGCCTTCACCAGTCTGGCTTCTTTCCCCACCACACTGCCACAGCTGCTCTCTCAGGGATGTCCCAACCAGAAGTCCAATGCCCATTTCTCTGGAGTGGCACTGGAGTCATCTTTTGTCTACCCTTCTGACTTGCCTTCTTCCCAACCCCTAAGAGCATATTTTTTCCAAAAGTTCTGTCCTGTCGCTCTTCTCTTTTTACACCCTTTTTCCAAGTCAAGGAATTCATTCCACAAACTGATTTTTTTTTTTTACTTTTGTGCGATAATACTTCTCTATCCTTGACCTTTCTCCTGAACTCCAGAATTGAATTTCTGACTTCCTCTAGAAATTTCTGCATAGTTCAATAAATCCAAATCTGGATTCATCTTCTCTCCACATGAGCCTGTTTTCCTTCTTTTAACATCCTTCTTAGGCTTAAAACTCAGCTCTCCTTGAGTTTCTTTCCCTTTCCTCAACTATAAACTAGGAATAATGAGTGCATATCTCATGGGATTGTGCAGAGATAAAATTTTGTTGTAAAACCATTACTAGTTAATATTTTTTCTTAATATAATCCATTTGAGTAGTGAAATTCTGGCAATTATATTTCTTATACACAGCCATTTCTGCATGTATTTTTCTACACTGCCTCTGACGTAGCTCTAACCCTCACCAACGTTTACCTGAACTACTCACATTGGTCAACATCTGTCAATAGGCTACTGGATACAATGTATTTTGCACACAATGTTGCAGAATGTTCCCAGGGAGGAGGGATAACAAGATAATTGATACCCAGTCTCACATTGTTCTACTTTCTTCTCTGGTGGGAAAGGCAAACGTACAAATTGAATACAGCCCAAAATGAATTGGGGGCTGCATCAGAGATTAGGGATTGCAACAGCATTTTCCTGCCTCGCTTATCCAAACCCGCCTGTGAGTACTGTCAGATTCATCTTCAGAAGGACAGATCTCATCACTGATGTCAGAGCCCACAAATTCATATGCCAACAGAGGCCAAACAGGGTATAAAATTGAATGAAATAGATTTGTAGAAAGCAATAAGGAGTGGTGTGGACTGTGGCAAACTGAAAGTACATGAGTGGATGCCTTAAAGGGGCATGCTGCTACTCAGTTTCAGTCACCGTGGCCATAGGGGAAGCAGGCCAGTGCTGTAAGATCCTCCAGCTTTTTAAAAGAGAAACCAGGAATAAACATTTTTAAGTGAAATATCCCATTTGAGCCAAACAAAACACTTCAGTAAGTAAGATCTGGCTCTTTGGCTACCATTTTGAGAGGACTCCTTTCTACTACCTTTCTGCTGAAAAACCTTTAAAGCATCCTCATTATCTGCAAAGTAAAATCTGAATTCCACAGTCTGGCATGCAAGGTCCTATGTGATCTAACCCCATCCATCTTCCCAACCTACACCCCCTTTCACTTAAGACAGCTCTCTCGTAATTCTGCTACGAGACGCCATTGCTTTTCTCCCCTCCATGCCTTTGGTCACACTACATGCTGGGCCTGGGATGCCATCCCCTACAGATCCCTTCAACTCCTGTCTACTTTTCAGGGCTTCACTCAACATCTCTTCTTCCCCAAAATTTCCCCTGATTTTTTGCCAGACTGAAGTAACCACTTCTTCCTATGCACCCCCATTGCTTTTCTTGATACTCTGGCACATTCTGCTGTATATTATAGATGTGATTTACCTTCATTGCTAAACAGGCATCTCCCAGAGAACTGAGACTGAATCTCAATTACATCTGCATATCTCAGAGCACACATTAGTAAACATTCAATAGATGTGTTCGTGTAGTGAATGAATATATTGTCTTAGCTCAGGCTGCTATAATTAGCATGAGGCCAGTTCAGTTCATGGTGAGGGCTTTCTTCCTGGCTTGTAGAAGGCTGCTTTCTCCCTGTATCCTCACATGGCTGAGAGAGAGAGCTCTCGTGTCTCTTGCCCGTTTTATAAGGGCATTAATTCCATCATGAGGGCTCCACCTTCATAACCTAATTTAATTCTAATTACCTCCCAAAGGCCCCGCCTCCAAATACCATCAAATTGAGGTTTAGGGCTTCAACATAAGAATTTCAGGGAGGGACACAAACATTCAGTCCACAGCATACATGAAGGACAACGTGTTGCTCTGGTGCTTTATCACATCTTCCCCCACTGAAAAAAAAGACCATCTAAGGTATTTTCCTCTTTCTTTAATATTCTTTGACTGTTTCTATATAGTCTCTATTTATTTAATCTGAATATTTTTTTCTTCAACCTAAACTCTCCTGAGAATTGTGTGTTTGTGTGTGTGTGTGTGCGTGCGTGCGTGCACACATCAGACAAGTCATTCTAAACCTTAGTTTCCTCAAATCTAACATTGGAAAAGAAGACTCATTTCAGAGGGGTGTTGCAAGGACTAAATGAGATGGTACCTGTGAAGTACTTAGCATGGTGTCTTGCATCCCGTAGGCATTGGACGCATGTTAACTTTATTCTGGTGGTTGTACGGATGTTTGGCTGTGAGAATGCTGAGGTCTTCCTTTCCACAGGACAATATATCTAAAAGGCTGTTGAAACTACAGGCACCTGTGAGCTGTGCCAGTGCATGTTGTGCAAAGACTATTATAAGTCCCTAACTAGTCATGCAGAAGAAAGAGAGTGAGAGCATAACATCCCTGGAACAGAAGGCAAGGAGAGAGCCTGAGACAAGGGGACATCAACAGTCTTGACCAATGAAGCTCTGGGTGGCAGTGGTTGGAAGAGAGGGTGGTAGATTCTTTTACTCTGAAATACAGATGCCAGCAGCACAGCTGGTACTTCCAAACTGTCAAGTCAGGTGGAGTTGGGAGTGAGGGTGCGGGGGAATGGAGAGCAGACCTGGTCCTTCCTAAGGAGGCATAGGCCTGGGGAGGGGGTGCTGGTGCTGAACTCTTACATTCCAGACATCTCTACTATTTCTTGATGGTTTCTCCTAGACCCTGCTCAGGAGAAATACGTAGGCATCAGGAGATCATGCATGTAGAACCCCAAGGTGTGCAAACTAAGAGCTGGAAGAGACCTTGAGAGTATGTACTCAGCCCCAGCGGGTGAATGTGTAAGCCAACACCGAAGAATTTCTCTTCTCTTCTTTGACCTACTCGATGACACTTCCATAATCCACCCACACACTGGAGTTCTTCACGCCCCTGGTTACTTTATGAGGCACATATGTCCTCTGTTCAGAGGGACTGAAAACAAACCTATGGGAAACACTATTGATGGCTGTGACCTATAGATAACAAAGCACCTAATGAAACAACCTAAGAGTCAGGCTTGAGAGGGTCCTTGTGGTATGCTGAATAATGTTCCTCAGCCCCCAACGGTGAGCACATCCCGGTCCCTAGAACCTGTGAATATATTACCTCACATGGCAAAAGGGATTTGTGGATGTGATTAAGGATCCTGAGATGTGGAGATTATCCTGGATTATCCAGTGAGCCCAATGTAATCATAGGGGTCCTTATAAGAAATAGTCAGGCAGGTGATGGGGTTCAGGGCAGGCTGTCCAAGATGCAACACTCTGTTATGCAGACTATTTCAAGTTGAAGACAATAAAGGCTCAGACTCAGCAAGAACATTCGACCTTTCCCCCCTAACTGCCTAAAAGAAATTTAAAATAAAGGCCTGTCCTGTAACTTTGGGTTCCGGTAGACTGAGAGGATCCTTGCTAAGCCAACTCTTATCAAAGTTCTATTTACCAAACATTTGCTTTTCCATTTCCATGTGGGCTGCCTTCCTCCCCTTTGAAGCCCCAAATCGCTACCCCAAATGTCCTCCTTGTCTGTAGTTAAAGATACTTAAACAGATAGCCTCGGCCAGTTGGCTGAGTTGCTCAGTTTGCCTGAGCCTCTCCCATGTATACATGTTACAAAGCTTTGTTTAATTTTCTCCTGTTATTCTGTCTCATGTGAATGTAATTCGTTGTCCAGCTGGAAGGACCTAGAGTGGGTAGAGGAAATATCTTCTTCTCCTACACGGGTTAGAGTCAGAAAAAAGCAATGTGACAGTGAAAGCAGAGAGAGAGATTAAAAGATGCTAAACTAATGGCTTTGGAGATGGAGGAAGAGGCCACAAACCATGAAAAGCTGACAGCCTCTAGGAGCTAGAAAAGATGAATAAACAGATTCTGCCCTAGAGCTTCCAGAAGGAATGCACTACCAACACTTCGATTTGAGGACTTCTGGCCTCCAGTACTGTCAAATAATAAACTTGTGTTGGTTTAAGCCACTGAGTTTGTGGCAATTTGTTACAGAAGCAGTAGGAAACTAACACAGTCCTTAACCCCCAAGGTGGGGTGTTAAGCTCTCAGGAGGGATGTCCTGCAAGGTGAGGGGTAGGCGTGTCCCTCAGAAACCAGGGAGAGCCAAAAGCTCCTCTCGGGCCAAACTAGGTTGTGATCATCAAGGATTTATTGAGTCTTCTGGTTCTCTCCTGGGGGATGGAAATAGCGATTCAGACCCCAATCTCAAGGATGGATCCAGATAAAGAGGAATGAAATTTTAAGGCACACTATTCTAAATGCCAGTGAGTGATGAGTTCAGCTAGGGCTTTAGGCATTCAGAGGAGGTAACCATCCCTTGCTTGCAATGAAACACTTCTCCCCCTGTTCAGCCTTTCCATGAGAGGCAAGGGGCTGTGTACCCAGGTGTGTCCAGGGCAGCCCAGGTTTATATCCGTTGTGCTGGTGTCATCATGAAGAAGGACTCCTTTCATTCTCAAAAGTGCCTGGCTTCATCATCAACCACATGGTCACTGTAATGGTGGGGCATTGGTCAGGAAGCCACTGGACCCTCCACACGCTGTTAGGAATAGCTTTGAGCTTCAATCTCCACGCAGAAGAAGAAATGATCCTGAAGTCTTTGTGCTGCCAAAATCCTAGTAGAGAACATTTTCAGTTGATTGACTGCGAGTAAAACAGACATTGCAATATTACTTGACATGCAGCACTCAGATTCTCTTCCTGGCAGAGTTGGAGGGAGGAAACGTAAATTACATCATCGAACGAGATATAGTGATTTTAATGTATGACACCTCCTCCCGCCGAAGCAGCAAGAAGAAGCGTTTTTGTTTGGTTTGCTTTGTTTTGAAGGCTTGCTTGTGAGCAGGATGGTGACCGTGGGCGGAGAGTCAGGGAAGAGAGAAAGAATGGAGAGGAAAATATAATGTAAGCGAGGCTGAAGGGGAAAGACAGTGAGTTCTAGGTTTCTTGCCAGAATTACCAGGCTTGAAGAACAGTCCTTGGATTCTACCCTTGAACTCGATTCTCAAGGTACTATCCGTTCAAAGACGTTTCAAAGACAGTGGGGCCCTACTCAGCTCTGAGTCTATGCCAGGAGGGTGCTCTGGAGTGTGGAGGTAAGAGCCACGTGTGGGGTTCGAATCCATCTGTCACATCAGACCCAGTGTGGGCCGAATCATGTCACTCAGCTTGGCCCATAAAGGGATGAAAATTACAATGCTGACAAGTGAGCATATTTGTCCATTTATAGGAAACTATCTAATGCTCTCAAGTTCACATCTTTGGGGGATTTTGATGTGACTTCATGTCTTCTAGCTGGTTTTTCTTAACTTTTGGCCAACTTATTAGGATTAACAATATTTAATGCTGTGTGTCTTCTTTTGGTGTCTCTTCTCTGTGTTTTTCAATTCCCTGCTGTGTCTCTCCCTCCCTGGGGTAACACCACCAGGAACAGGTGCTGACCTCTGGTTGGGTTTGCAGTGGTATCAGGCTCGTCTCCTTCGCACACTCTTCCTCCTCACTACAGGCCTCCTGGAGGTAACAGTAAATTTTCTCCTCAGATATTGGTGTAGTTTTGTGAGAGGAAGAGAAAAAAGGAGAAAAGAGGAAAAAGGGGTGAGGAGAAAGCCTGGGGTGAGGGGAGTGGGAGGGAGCACGGAGGAGGGTAATGCTGGAAGAGGGGTAGAGAGGCGGAGGTGAGGGGAAAAGTCCACGAGTGCCTTCTCAGTCACAGGCCCTGTGTCCCCTCCAGGTTTTAATATCTCAGACAAGCTGAAAATGGGCCTGTGGAAAGTCGTAACACTCACTAAACCCTTGACAGCCGCTATTCTTCACAGAGGCTGTGAACAATGGCCTGCCTGCCAGTGTCTGACTAAAATAATAGCTGTACCTACAGGATCATTTGGAAGACAGATGGCGGAGGCAATCCCCATTCATCTGCCAGGGGCCATGTCATGATTCTCCCTGTCCTGTCAGGCCCAGCATGGGGAGGCAGAATGCAGCCTAGTCAATTATCCAAGCTCATTAGATAGCTGTGTTAAAGACAGTACCTTTGTCCCACCCCTGTCCCGCTCCACCCTGGCCCCACTGTGCCAGCCTTACTCCAAGGTTGTTTTGAGAATGCCTCTGACACCCTTAGAAAAAGCGGGTCTCCAAACCCTAAAAGCCTTGATGTTTGCTAGGTGGGGGATATTTTTTAAAAAACAGGTTCCCCGTCTTCCCTACTATTTGCTGCATCTGTGAGCTGGCCTGTCAGTATTCCACATCTCAAAGGCTGAGTGACTTTTCCTATACCGAGCTGCCATTTTCCACTTGAAGTACCAGACATGTCTGTTGTCATTTTTATAGTATGCATTCAGCCAAAGACTTAACTCAACGCAATGTTTATGGATTTAGAGAACTTTCAAGAGTTGTGTATCATATCAGCATATCTGAGATCCTTGTGGTCATTCAAAAGTAATTCTTGAGACCCTACCACGTGGACGTGAACAAGAACAAGGGTGGAGAGAAACAGGGCAGCCTCGCAAGTGAGAGTGACTTACTGAGCACTGACCTGAGCAGGGACACAGGGCCCCGCGCTCGCTTCAGTACTCTGCGGTCACCATCGGGAAATTCTTAATCATTTTTACAAGAGACCTGCATTTTCATTTTGACCTGGAGCCCACCAGTTAGTGGCTGGTTCTGCTACAATTATTGGAATTATTGGAAAAGGGAGCACTCCCAAGGGGTCGGGAAGGAGGACCTCCTGAGCCAAAGCTGAGAGGCTGGAAACTCCAGATGTAACAGAGGTTAGCCGGTGGAGGTGAGGCAAACAGCAGCCCCTGTGGCGAGGGAAACAGATGGCCAATATGATTAGTGTCAATGTGAGCTGCTACCTCAGGTATGGGCCTGCTTTTGAGGTGCCGTCAAAATAAAGTGTGTGAGCCTGAAAACTGGAGAGAGACCCAAGGTCACTGTGAATTCACCAAATAGCACAACTTGTGATTCCTCTGGGGAACGAGTGGCTGGCATTGATCCTTTCACTGTGTTACCCATGTCACTATGTACCAGTTCTGCTGAAACATCAGCAGAAGATGCATTAGAGGGATTTAGGAGAAATAATGCTAGCATGTAAACGGGAGTCTGTAAAGGGAAGGTTTTGAATGCCAGACTGAGGAGTATGTGGAAGCTCTTGAATATTTTAGGCAAGAGGGTGATTGTTGGAACTCTGGTTGCCCCAAGAAAAGAAATATTCTTTTTTTTTTTTTTTTTTGAGGTAGATTAGCCCTGAGCTAACTGCTGCCAATCCTCCTCTTTTTGCTGAGGAAGGCTGGCCCTGAGCTAACATCCATGCCCATCTTCCTCTACTTTATATGTGGGATGCCTAGCACAGCATGCAAAGCGGTGTCATGTCCGCACCCGGGATCCAAACCAGCTAACCCCAGGCCGCTGAAGCGAAACATGCACACTTAACCACTGCGCCACCAGGCCAGCCCCAGAAATATTCTCTCTAGACCCTTCGGGCTGCTTGTTCATGAGGCTTATATAATAACAAATAACTCTCCACCACTGGCTCCTTGTGGCATGTCTCCATCCACTGCTCTCCTTCCTCACACTGTCTCTCTCACCCCAAACACACTGCAGAAAAAGTCCAGCTGTTATCTCCAGTTTTGGCCCTGCTACTGCCTTGACCTCCCTTGGACTCAAGTCCTTGACCATCATTGACTTCAGTCCACTGCACTGTACATGTCTGAATTCACTCCTCTGACTGCTCCCAAACTGCTTAGGTGAGCAATCCACCCATGACCCTGTCTGTGGTAGGCAGAATTCTAAGAATGACCCCAATGACCCTCAGCCTTATATAATCTTCTCTCTGTGAGTGTGGGGGCACCTGTGAATATGATGAGATACCATTCCCAGGATTATGCTATGTTACGTGGCAAAAGGGATCCTGTAGACGTAATTAAGGTTACTAATCAGAAAAGGTGGGGCTAATCTAGTCACAGGAGCCCTTTAAAAGCAGAGTTCTCTTCAGCTGGCAACAGAAGGGCAAGTCAGAGATTGAAGCAGGAGAAGGCCTTGATGTCCTGACGCTGCTTTGAAAATGGAGGGGCCTTGTGAGAAGGAATGTGAGCGGCCTCTTGGAGCAGAGTGACCCCCAGCTGACAGCCAGCAAGGAAATGGAGACCTCAGGCTGAAAACTGCAAGGCACTGAATCCTGCTAACAACTTGATGGCTTAGAAGACTCTGCCCCAGAGCCTCCAGGTAAGAGCCTAGTTTGGCCAACATCTTGATTTTGGCCTTCAGAGAACTGGAGCATAGAATCCAGACAAGTCAGCGGACTTCTGACCAACAAAACTGTGAGATTATAAATGGATGTTGTTTTAAGCTGCTAAATGTATGGCAATTTGTTACATAGCAATGGAAAAGTAACACATGATTTTACCCCCTTCCCAGCGCTCTCCTGCTCAGTGACTTGAATCCGGCCTCTTTAACACTTGGGCGGGGTCACAATCAAAGGGAGCTTCAGGAGCTGCATCTGAATGGACAGTGCATTGCAAATGAGAGATGAGAGTCGAGTCAACCAGTTGGGAGGTTATTAAATGACCAGCATGAAGAAATAAGTTTCTATATTTAGTGGCGTTAGTTATGGATAAGAGCAATAGATTTGAGAGTCTTTGTGAAAGAAAACCTGTCCAGATTTAGCAGTTGATTGGATGCGAGAGAGAGAGGTGGCTATTATGTTGGCTTCTGGAAGGAGTTGAAGGAAACAGTGGTCCTCTGTGATAGCAAGTCCACTAAACTACATGGAAGTAAAATATTTGTCAACTCCTAAAGGTGACTCTTTTCCTAAGATAAGAAGGAACCTTGTTAGTTAAAATTGTTGGTGGCAATAACAGCACCAATTCATTTCAAACCAGCTTAAGGGGAAATATGATGAAGATGCTTCACATTGAGATACAGGTTTTTCAGAGACTCTAGAGACAGGAAAGCAGCAGAGGCTCTGAGAGGACCAGACTGGGATATGAAAGCCCCTGGGACCAGAGAGCGTGCTCTCTCCATCTCCCACCTCTTTTTCCCCAAAGACCATCCCTGTGTGCCCATTAGCCCACACAGCAGATGGAGGATGGCCACAGCATAGTCTAGGGTTGAAGGGGAGCCCAGGCGGTGCTGGAATTGGTAATCCTGATCCCCCATCTCCAGGGGAAATGGTCTAGTTGGCTAATACGGTTGCCCCATCTCCTACCCCACCACCATACTGCTGCTCTCAGGAAAAGTGGGAGAAGAATTGGTTCTTTTTTTTTTTTTAGGGAGATTGGCCCTGAGCCAACATCTGTTGCCAATCTTCCTTTTTTTTTTGTCTCCCCAAAGCCTGAATAGATACTGTATATCCTAGTTGTAGGTCATTCTAGTTCTTCTATGTGGGATGCTGCCACAGCATGGCTTGATGTGTGGTATGTAGGTCCACACCCAGGATCTGAACCAGTGAACCCCAGGCCACCAAAGCAGAGCACGTGAACTTAACCACTCAGCCACAGGGCCAGCCCCAAGAATTGGTTCTTGAGCAGGTCAGATACTCCCAAAGTTGTTTACCCAAAAAGCAGATATAATTTTTGAAATCTTAATTTCCATAGACACAAGAATATACTCTTCTTTCTACACAGACAAGTGCATTATTCCCAGAACAGCTGGATTCTAATTCTAATACTCCTTTAAATAGTGCTATGAGTGACAGTGGGCAACTAACTAAACTTCTCTGGGTCTCAGTACTCCCAGCTATAAAATAAGGAACTTGGTCCAGGTAGCATCGAAGGTTCCAGCTTTAATGCCCTGTGCTTCTAAGTCCTTGTGAGTGGAAACAATGCTGTATTGATCCAGTTCTCTTGTTGAACTTTCCCTTGCCCTCCCAAAGATCAGAAATAAAGCCTTGCAGCGTTAATCCTCCCATTGGCTTACAAGAGGAAGAAAGGCAGCCAAGGAAAATACATAGTTCGTATTCAGAGAGAGCTGGACCACCTGAAAATCTACTTAGCACTCAAAAAACATTAACCCTGAGCCCAGCGTTAATTGGCTTTAAGTTACTGCCTTGATAGGAGCAGTGGTTCTGTGCTCCCCGCCAACAAAAGTGTGCTCTGAGATCCACTGGGTGGCTGCAGCTGCTGCCTTGCTGGCTCTCTCCTGTAGTTTTCTTTAGAATGATGCAAACTTACAGCTTCAGGAGCTTTAGTCGAATTCCTTCATTTTTTTACATGACAAAGCAGCAGCGGCTGAGAGAAGAGAAGGGACTTGCCTGGGGCCATGTGAATAGTTGGGGGCAGAAATGGGAATAGAGCCAAGTGGCCTGACTCTTGTTTTTCCACTGCCCTTTTGTGAGCAGAGTAAGGTATGTGATCTGAGGCTGGCGCCCCCAGGATGAACCAGCAGCCTGTGCCGATGGCACCTGTTATCGATGGGTTGAATTGTGACCCACCCACCAAAATTCATATTTTGAAGTCCTAACCCCCAGAACCTCAGAATGTGACCTTCTGTGGAGACAGGGTCTTTACAGAGATAATCAAGTTAAAATTAGGTCATTAGAGTGGACCCTAATCCAATATGATGCATCCTTATGAGAAGGGGCAATTTGAACACAGAGACACACATAGAGGAAAGACAATGTGAGGAGACCCAGGGAGAAGATGACCACCTACAAGCCAAGGAGAAAGATCTTCCCTCACAGCCCTCAGAGGGAACCGATGCTGCTGACAGCTTGATTTTGGACTTGAAGCCTCTAGAACTGTGAGATAAAAAATTTCTGTTGAGTAAACCACTGAGTCTGAGGTACTTTTGTTACCATGGCCCTAGAAACACCAATAAAGTACCAACATTATTTGATAGCCTCTCTGCATTTCAGGGCAACTTCTTTCAATGGGATTAAAAATCGAAAGCAGGTGGGACAGAGGGTGGGAGTAAATTGGCCTCCTTCACTGTCTCCCTTAACCTCCTTTCTGGCTTTGTACCCCTTTCTCTCTCATCGACTACCCAAAAGAGGCTGAAAGATCCTAGCTTGCCTCTGCTAGCCCAATAACCTCACAAGCACCATGCTGCCATTCCTGCTTTTAAGCTAGACTCTGAAGCACAAATCAGTTTGAAAAGAGAAAAAACATGCAAAATTTATTTTTGCAGAAGTATGCTGTGTCTATCTCCTATTACATATATGATTATTTCAACTGGTCCCTATGATGGTGGGTTGTGTCCTCTCCATAAGCAGAGCAGTCTCACAGCAAAATGTCTTGCCCATAGTGGTCATTAGAGTCACCCCCTGAACTCTAAATAGGGGAGTAGTATGTGGGAGGCCTTGAGAACATTTTAAGGTAAAGAGAAGTTAGTTCCTGGCAATGCAACCGTCTAATATTTGAGGTCCTTCAAAATAGCATTCCGTGTACAACCTACATCCACTACTTTTTCTTCTCTATGTAACTGGAAGTGGACTCATCAGCCATGTATCTTACTGTCTCCAAACTGCAACTTTTAGGAGACTTCCAGTAGCTGTAAACAATTCTCCCAATACCAGACCTCCCTAGCATACCAAGGAATTCCGGAGTTTTAGAATCAAGTATGCCCACAATAGTCTTTCGACATTCACTTGCAAAGTAGCCTCAAAACTGGGTAGGTTAAGGTTCAGAAGCAGATGGATAATTATGAATTTCTACCCCACCAGTTTTTCTGCCCTGACACCCAAGGCTCTCCCCTCTGCTGAATGTTGTCTTCTAAGTTCAGCCATGGAGGTCCCTCCCTCCCCTCCCAGACAAGGCCCTGGAATGCCCTTCTCCAACTCTCCAAACTCAGGTTAGAGTCTCCCCCCATGATTTTTCAAGGCTCTGACTACATTCACTCCTTGTAGCTCTCGTCTATTTCCTCTGCACAGTGGCCAAAGTCTCTCAGGCAGCCATGGATAAGGGACCTGGTGGAAAGCCCAGGTCTCTAATACTGGAGGAGTGGACCCAGGATCTGAGCAAGAGATGTCATAGCAGGAGTGTGGTCTCCCAGGTCCTCCCTCTCAAAGGAGAGTGAAACGGGGTCCAATGTGCGTCTGGCACCATGAGATGCAAAATTGTCTACTTTGAGTGCTAGTGGCATTGTAAGTCCTAAGATAAGCTCAGGAAACTATCAGAAAGAAGGAGATGATAGACTTTTACGTTTTGTGGGGTATCATTTCTAAATCATTGTGCATTACTTATAAATCATCTCAGTATAAAATGTTTGTCAATCTCTGTGTCCTTGGCTATGCATTTTTTCGTATAGATAATTTCATAGTATACTGGCTAATGTAGCAGGAGATTAGAGTAAGACATAGTCTCAATGTCAGCAGAGGCTTCAAGACTATAGATGCCAGCTAGACCACTTAAGTCCCATGAATTGGAATGAAGGCATGTGAAAGACAGTTTTTGTGACTCTTAACCAATTGCTCATCTCCAGCCAAGAGAAGAGACCAAAGGGAAATAGGGGAATTAGGGAGAGGCTTTTACTTGGAGGGAAGCGGCCTGTTTACCCCCTTCATGAGGGGGTTTATGCCTTACCTCAAGCCTAGTGAGAAGGGCATCAAGGGGGGCCCTGCAGAGGGCTTCCGATGAGCCCCCTAAGAAAACAGTCCTCTGCTGTCTGACTCACAAGTGAGGAATCTGAAGGGGCTGGAGGCTGCCTGATGCGTCTCGTGGCAAGCCTGTGGAGGTCCCTGTTTGGGAGTAATTTTCATTCCCTCTGCTGAAAGATTTAAGATGAAGATATTTTCTCTGCACCAGAAGTAAGGCGAGAGAGGGAGAGAGAGAGAGAGTGAGAGAGAGAAAGAGTGAGATGATTCAGAACAATCCAAGAGTGACTTTGCCCATGAGGCCACCTGGAGGAAAGGTGGGAAATGACCAGGGGAGAGACCATGTGGAGGTGATCATAGAGTCAGGGTTGATATGGCCTGAATTGTTTGCGCTACAATTCATACCTTGAAGCTTAAGTGACTATATTTGGAAACAGGGCCTTTAAGAGGGTTATGAAGCTTAAATGAGGTTGTGAGGGTGGAGCACTAGTGTCTCTAATAGCTCAGGTGTCTCTTTCCACCTGAGCACAGAGGAAAGGTCACCTGAGCACACAGCGAGAAGGCAGTCATCTGCCATCGAGGAAGAGAGGCTTCACCAGAAACCAGCGCTGCTGGCACCTTGACCTTGGACTTCCAGCCTCCAGAACTGTGACAAAATAACTGTCCATTGTTTAAGCCACTCAGTCTGTGATATTGTGTATGGCAGCCTGAGCAGACTGATACAGGCGTGTCAGGCAGCCAGCTGGAAGGTGCATCCCCTGAAACAGAGATTCATAGGGGCACGGTCCCCAGTGTTGGGGGAATCTCCAAAGAATGCATAGAGCGTCCAAAAGAACAGATTCATCCCACAAGAAATCTCCAGGATCAACATGTTCATTGGTGAAGTCCTCCAGACTTTTAAGGAAAAAATAACACCAATTTTACATAAACTCTTCCAGAGAATAGAAAAAGAGTATATACTTTTCAATTCATTTTATAAGGACAGCATAACCATGATAGTAAAAGCCTGATAGAGACATTGCAAGAAAGAAAAATGATGTCAGTCTGCCTCACAAATATACATGCAAAATCCTAAACACAATATCAGCAAATTGAATCCAATGATTTAGGAAAGGAGAAGACATTGTGACTGAGTGGAGTTTAATCCAGGGATGCAAGCATTAACATCTGAAAAGTCAATCAATGTAATTCACACAGTAGCAGAAGAAAGGAAAAAGCTCATTTGATCATCACAATGGATGTAAAAAATTTTATAAAATTCTGCAGTCAGTCATAGTAAAAACTTTTAGCACACTAGGATAAATCCAATAGTGTCTACAAAGAGACAAAACAAGAAACCCCTGTGATCAGAAATGATCAATATAGTACTTACTGGAGATTCTTGCTAGTACAATAAGGCAAGAGAGAGCTAAACACATGCTAAGCCCAGGGAGAAGAGTGCCAGTTCATGACTGTAGCAGGCAGGTAAGACCTGTCCTTACCTGTAGCCCTGATCACCACTCCAGCACTGGAGGGGGACGGAAGTCCCAACAGCATGTTGGGAATGGAGTGAAGAGATGGCAGAGTCAAGAAGGAAGAAACCCTCTACCCAGCCTCTCCCACCCCATGTTCCTTTCCGCTGCAAGCTTTCTATCTCGAGCAATGCACAGCGAGGAGTTTTCAACATTATTTTTTAAATGAAGTTGGGATTTTTGATTCTTACCCAAGGCTGGAAATTTTAGTTACTGAGACAGTTAGCGCTATTTTGTAATATGCACAGGAGTTTTCCTTATCCGAGAGAATGACCTGGAAACCGGAGTCTGCTCCAGAATTCATCTAAGGGGTGAGGAAAAACTACATCAGAGCAGGTGTGCATGGGGATAAAGTTATTTTCTATTCCATCCTATGACCAAAGCTCTTTCAAAATCCTGGTGATGCTGTTATTAATGCTGCTAAGGTGCTCACTGTTGATCTTCAAAGGGTGAATGCTTTCCTTGGGCCACACTTTCCTAGGTTTGTTGGAAACAGATCCTTCCTCTGCTGTCTTTCAAGACTTGCCTTTTGGCCTGGATTGTTCTGAGCAGGCAGTTGTACACACTGTTCACTGACTGCAAAGGCAGCGGGTCACAGGGGTCACAGAGGGTGGTTTCTGTGTTGGGCGTGAGCAGAACGTTGTCCTGTGCTATTGCCAGCTCCACCCTTACCATCCCCCTTCCCTTATTTGAAGCAAAGCCAGCAAGAGCGAGGCACAGGGATGTGGGAAACTTTGTCATCATGGAAGGAGAGAGGGATGGCCCTGAAGGGAGTCGCTCAGCAAGTCGGAGGCAATCGCCTGTACAGGCAACTCAATCTTGGAACATACTTACTGTGCAAAAAGCACTCAACTTATTATTATAAGAACTTAATAGATATGGTCTGTCTCCTCAAAGAATTACAATTTCAAACCGAAAATGAAACTAACACACACAAAAAAGGACTATAAAATACATGCAAAATAAATATTCAAGATTATTAAATATTGCCTCTGGATTGATGCGTCATCTTAGCCGGTGGAGAGGCCAGTGTCATTCAAACCAAAATTATTGATTAAAAGTCATTTTCTGAATATCTGGCTCCAATCTATGCCAGATTTTAGCAGAGCATTTGCCCCATTCTGCTGTTATCTTCTTTGAAGTTCCTTTCTTGTCTTACTCCTGTCTCGGAAATGTAATGCATGGCTGAGGTTGTTCTGCATTTACGTTCTATTCCCTTTTAATGTGTGCTAAATGATTGGAAATGGGAGGCAGATGGACACTTGGCCCAGAGATTAAACTCCGGCTCCTTAATTAGATGGTGTTGATTAAGGCTTCCATGGGGTCCTTCTCCTCGCTGCCAAGTAAAAGAGCTCTCCAGTGGGGCTCCTCAGAGCATTTGGGAACTAACGGTTTACTCAATTCCTTCTTTGCATTTATTCATGGATACTGAACAAGCAGAAGCCAAACTTTGTCTTTTTAGTTTTCTCTAACAGTTTCGCCATTCGACTTTTCTTTTTGGCAAGAGTTGAAACAGGATAAAGGGAATTCTGTATAGCCCCTGGCTGAACTTTGCTTTCCTATTTCAAATTAGCAGAATTTAGTTGGGAAAAGGAAGGGGGTCTTCAGAACAGAGCACCTCAGAGCCTTAGGAAAGTGCCGGGTACTGACATCAGCCAGTGGTTTCTTTTAACACAGGACAACAGAGCAAGAGTTTGGAGACTGACAGATCTGAGTTTGAATCTTGGCTCAGCTGGCTATTAGCTGCAAAGTGTGGTGTGCTGGTGAATGTTTAACAAAAGACTCTTAAAGTAAATAAATAAGGCCCTAATTTATAACATACACCAATTTTTGTGGTGCAAATACTCCCACTATGACTGATTTTAAGTTACCAATGTGCTATCACTGAATGCAAATTTGGGAAGAGAGTCATACTATTGGCTCTCAGACCACATGTAAGCCAACTCCAGCAAGCCAGAGAGAACTCTCAGCACCAGTTTCATCATCTGTATGAAAGGGATATGGTACTTTGCAGGGAGTTAAAAACTTTAAAGTAACGACTAATGTAATGGCCCAAACAGAGCCTGACCCACACTAGGAGCTCAATAAATTGTCACTACATGTTTTGCTTTAAGCTGGGCTTTAAGGAAGTGACTTCACATTGCTGAGCACTTCCAAGAAGTCAGAGCCTCAACCTTGAAAATTTAGCAACTAAATTTCACTACACAGGTGTCCAGGGAATGGATTCACCCTCATCAAATGCATAAAGGGCAGTTATATAAATCACAATGCCAGTTTACTACTTTGATTTAGCGTGTATACAGAATAATAATTTTCCAAAACCAAATTGGGTTGCATGGTCTAATAAAGGATTTCCATCTGTGGTTTAGAAATTTGTTTACATGCGAAGTGTTACAAAATCATAAGTGTTAATTACATTTAAATATGCTTAATTAATCATCTGGGTTAAAAAATTAAATTGAGGCTTCCCCAGAAAATCCTAGACGATGCTGACACTAGCATATCTCTGGCCTGAGAACCAAGACCGGTGCTCTGCACCTGTCTACTTGCAGGCAGCTAGCTCTGCTGTTGATCCTGTGGAAGGCTGGAAGGGTGACATTGTTAAGTGGAAAGTATATTTAACCACCCTTGAAGGAGTCCTGCCTGGAGTTTCCCCAACCACGACTATAATGATAGATTTCAAACCCGTTAGTACAGGAGGAAGGATGGAGATCACCGGTTCCATTTTACTGTTATGCAAATTGACACACTGAGAGGTAAGGACACAGAAAGTTGCTAAGAGAGCTGAGACTAGAATTCAGGTCTCTGAAGTGTACTTTACTGCTCTTTCTTCTGTCCCTGCAGTGATTAGCTGGGCAACACAAAAAGCACACAGTCAGTGCGGGAGAAAACCACATTCGTAGATAACTTCTGAGAGAAAGAGAGAGAATTTCTGTGATGGAAGCGATGGAACCACATACAGCGTATTGTGGGAACACTAACAAAGGAAAACTAACCCAGTCTGGAAGGGGAGATGTGACATGGGTATGGTTGGAGGAGGTTCTAGATGTGGGGACCTCTGAGCTGAGTTCTTAAAGGGTGAGTAAGAATTACCTTGGAGAAGAGGGACGCTGCAGGTTGAGTTCCCCAGAAATTAGATTCTAAGATGGGGATTGGTACATGACACATTTAGTCTCTTCTCTAAGGCTTTTGGGAGTAAAGGACACAGCACTGGGGAGAAGGAGGAGTTGAGTGGTGACACAATCCAAAGAAAGGCCTCAGCCAATGCCAGAAGAGCTCTAGAACTGAGACGGCCCCTTCAGAGTTTTTCCAAGTAGGAATGAGGGAGCCAGACCATTACACCATCATGTGGATCAGTCATTGGATGCAGGCTGCCCCTCGAAGGAGTAATTTTCCTCAATGAGGGCTGTTCCCCATCAGTGATTCTAGGTGCTGGAGAAATAAGTCCTTCATTCCAGAAGAGGATCTGGGCAATAGATCAGAGCATCGCTCACAAGGGGGAAGGGGTTTTCTACACAGAGGAAAGCACTGAAGAAACAGCAATGAATGTGGGTGTCATGCAGGTGGTTCAGGGTTTGTCATGGAAAGGTTTCCATGGGAAGCAGATTCTGAGACAGAGACAGAGATTTGAGTACAGGTGCTTTATTGGGGAGTCATCTTAGAAACAACATCTTTGAGGTAGTAAGGGAAGCAGGATTGGGTAAAGGGAAAAGTTGAGTTGCAACAGAGTTGCAGTAGTTGCAATACAGATCAGCCAATCCCATAAAGATGGCCCTTCAGAAATGTTCTGAATCAAGGTAAATGAGATGGACCTTATACCACTGCATTGACCAGTCACTGGATATTGGTTGACCCCAAGGAAGAGTTCATAACCTTTACATGACAGCTCCCCTCAGCAAAGGGCAAGTCCTTGGAGAGACTCAGCTGTAAGCCATCAGCAGTCAACGCTCTTCACAGCTAGGGGAGTGAGTACCTTGGTGCTGAAGAACCATAAATGTATACTGCTGTCCATCTCATGTGAAGGTGAAGCATTTCTGGTTCTCCTTAATTAGAATGGAAAAGAACTCATTTGCCCAATTGATGGCCACCTAACCTGTATTTAAAGATGTGTTATTCTGCTATTTAGATTTAGAGCAAAGGTAGTACATCTAGCATGGTAACAGTAATTGGGGCTACCACTTGGTTGAGTTTGCAGTACTCAAGTGTCATCCTTCAAGAGCTTTCTGATTTTTACTGGGGCCAGACTGGCAATTAAATAGGCACCACAAGCCCTGCATCCTTTAGTTCTTTAAGAGTGTACTAATCTCTGCCATTCACCTTGGGAAAGAATATTTTTTATTTTATATCTTGTCTGGGGAAGGAGTTAGTTTCAAGCAACCAATCTAGAGGTTCTTTCAATTACCGCATATGTTCTTTTAATTATTTTTGGAAAATGGGGAAATGACCACTGGATGGTTCCATGGACACAATGGACTCACCGTGATCAGGACCTAGGCCAAGATTCTGTTTATTACCTGGCTCCTGGATGCCCCTACTCTAAAAGAGGGTCCATAATAACACTTCAGATCTCTATCAGTGTTCACTTAGACTCTATGTCCAATGTTCCTCAAAACAACTGTTTTCCTATTTTCCTTGTTGCCCAAATAAATATCCATAAGGAATCCAACTTTTCCTTCACTTGGGTGGGTTCTGGATCTGAAAATGACTCAGGTATAGCAATATGGCAAGAGATCTTGACTTTTTATTGAAGCAGCTGCCTTTAGCATCCTAATCATCCATCTGTGATTTACTGTGATTGTATAGATTGAGCAATATCCTTGTCTACTGTCCATCAATCTTGTTCCATTAACCATTTCTTTTTAAAAAAATTGTCTTTATTTTTTCCAGCCTTATTGAGATATAATTGACATATCAAATTAGGTAAGTTTAAGGTGTACAATGTGATGATTTGATACACGTATATATCGTGAAATGATTACTACATAAGGTTAGTTAACACTTCCATCACCTCACGTAATTCCCATTCTTTTGAGTGGTGAGAACATTTCAGATCTACTCTCTTAGAAACTTTCAAGTATATAATACAATGTTGTTAACTATAGTCACCAGGCTATACACTAGATCTTCAAAACTTATTCATCTTATAACTGGAAGTTGGTACCCTTTGAGCAACATCTCCCCTTTCCAAGGGGGCCTCTGGGTTTTACACTTTGCCTTAAACTGGTGATTAATTGCTCTCAGCTTTTCATGTATTTCTCCAATGAGTTGATACCTCCCAGCAACAGCCATCGGACTCCATAGCTCTTATAGTTACTTCTTCCCTCTAATTTCTCGAATGCCTGAGATATTGCACCCACCAGTGTGCAATATGTCTCACATTGTTATATCACCCAGGTCACTACTGGTGAAAATGTTAACAACTGCTCCACTATGTCACGCCAGAGTCTATCATTCCGTATCTTCTACTAGTGATGGGGCCCTCACTGCCAGTTGTCCAGTGAATAATGCATCTCCAGAATCTTACTCCCTAGTCAGATCACTCAGGCCGTGAAGTTTTCATAAGTCAGATTTCTAGAAAATCTTGAGATGGAGATTTACATGCAGCAGACCTGCTGTGAAGTGTGCTCAGGAACCGCACCTGTAAGTAAGTGCCCCCAGGAGGATTGGGGTTTAGTCCCATGGGAGCTCTGAACCTTGCGATGGCCCATTGGAGAGAGAGTAGAGAAATTGTTAGGAGAAAACAATTAAAGGGACATTATGATTGGTTAGATACGAGGAGTGAAGGAGAGGAAAGAATCAAAGTTGTCTGCTAGAATTCTAGTGTGGATGCTTGGATGAATGGAGGTCAAAAAAAAAAAATTAAGAGAGAATTTTGGAATGGGAGCCAGCTTAGGAAAGAAGATGAAGATGCATTTTCAGTCATCTTCAGTTTGAGTAAAAAAGGCCTTTGGGACAGTTGGGTTTCTAATGATGAGATTGAGCCTAACTTAGAGATGGTGGTTGACTCAATGAGAGCTCATGAGATCATCTGGGGCAGGGAGTAGGGTAAGAAGATGAGAGGCCCAGGATGTCATCAGGGAGCCACGAGGTTTAAGGTTAGCAAACGAAGAGGATTTTCTTAAAGGAGACATAAGAAACGATCTTAGCTAGCAAGAGAAGTGATTTGAGGAAGCCAAGAGAAGAGGAATTGAAACAAGTAGTGTCAAATTCTGCAGAAAAGTTCAGAAATAAAAATATGGGGTTTTTTTGTATTTGGTAAATTTTAGAGTCATGGTGACCTTAAAATAGTTTAGTGTGCCTTCAAACCATTTAGTGATGGGCCTGGGAAAGATAAGTCAGATTGCAGGAAAGTGAAGAATTTATAAGAGGTCAGCACAAAAATTACCTCAGCAATGGTGTGGATGGGTCGTGGAGGTGGATGGGCCTCTCTTTAACTTTTAACATGAACATTTAACTTTCAGCTTTACAATCGCAGTAACATCATAGAGGAAGAAAATGATTGAAGTTCCCTAGTTTCCCTTCCAACGGAATCAATGGGAAACAGCTCATTATTGCTTCTGAATGAGAACGTCTCTCTTTTCATAATGGAGACATTTAGATGTTCTGCTAATCAACTGCTTAGACTGCCTGAACATCTGTGGGCGCTTTATCTTGGTTAATGGGGATATTTCAAAGAGCCCAGCTTAAGGGAATTTTATGACTGGGCGAGTTTTATTCAGTGCTGGGTTTCCTAACTCCTAATCTGTTAGACTCCCTCTTTCTCTCCATCCCCCCTTCCCCGAGTCGCCTCTTCCTCCCTCCTCTCCTGCTGGAAAATACTTCAGTTTGTCTGATACAAAACTATATGTGTTTACATGCTTGTCTCTTTTTATGCTTGCATATTTATATTCTTTTATTTATGTAATTCACATTTATTGGTTATCAATTTTATCTATAATCAACTTATGATTTAATTAGGATCTTGGAAAGGTGGAGGGCTGGCAATATGCCTTAAAGGGGAAAGGGAAATGGAGACGGAGCTATTAGTTGTGAGTTTGGGGTCCACATCAAGTGGAATCAGAGAAGGGCTCTCCGAGCTTCCAGATGTAGAGACCATAGTGTCTGTCACTTTTCCTTTCTGTGGTATTCAGCAGGACAATTCAGTGTGTGAACTTCTTTGTTTTTTTTAAGATTGGCCCTTAGCTAACATCTGTTGCTAATCTTTTTTTTTTTCCTTCTTCTTCCCCAAAGCCCCCCAGTACATAGTTGCATATTCTAGTTGTAGGTTTTTCCGATTGTGCTACGTGGGCCACTGCCTCAGCATGGCTTGATGAGTGGTGCTACGTCCGCACCCAGCAACCGAACCAGTGAAACTCTAGGCCACCAAAGCAGAATGCAGGAACTTAACCACTCATCCCCAGTCTGTGAACTTTTAATACATTTTTCAAGGTGGTACTGCTACTGCTGCCAAGACCACTGTTGATGTTGATATTATTGAAGAAAGAGGATGCATCGACATCCTTCTGCACACCTTTTTTTGACTTCCTGCCAGCTTTAACTCTCTGTCTTTCTTAATGATCATGCTTTTTAAGGGCCTGAGATTATGTCTAAGTATTCTCAGGTGTCAGGGACCAGGAAGAACTTCACTGGCTTTTAGCAGGCAGCAGATCCATATCCTTCCAAATGTCCTAAGAAAGCTATTTACCCCTAAAAATCCCACTTAGGGGGAGATGTTTCTCCTGGCAGGGACTCCCATAAACTTCTCTGCAGTAGGTTTTCCCGCAGCTATCCTCCTTTCCTCGTTTACTTACTCATTCATTTATTCATTTAGTTAACATATATTTATTGAGCAGTCGCTAGTTTCCAGGCGCTGGCGACTACAGTCCTGGAGATACAGCAGTGAACAAGATAGATACCGTCCCTGGCCTCATGAAGATCATACTCCATTCACTTTGCTTATTTTCATGTTGCCCCCACTCACAAGTACCCCTTGCTTAGGAGAGAGAACATGTTGTTTTAGGAAGTTCTGATATCAAAGGGCTGTGCTCAAAAAATTCTGTGATAATACCTACCATTGCTTGAACATCAATGGAAGCAAAGATGATGGAGTACAGAAGGAGAATGGATGGCAGTGTTGGGATGGCAAGGAGATAGCGCTAGCGTCAGAGCATGAAGGAAACTGGGCAGCCTACGCTTACCACCAATCAAGTGTCTAGGGATGTAAAATGATAAGAGAAATGAAGAAGAGTTACACTTATAACTTAAAAGTACAAAATAGCACTCATAATCTTTCTTTGCTTTTATTTTCTATCCTCATGAAGACTTATTTATGCTGTCATAGAATGAATAGAATTGTGATTCTACTTCATCCGATTGTAGGCACTTTTGACTGATGCATCAGGTTTTCAATAAGACATTCTTCTGGGAGACTAGAACAACGTATCTGCCCCCTTCCCAACCCCACTCACGTGTCTCAACTCTTTGATCCTGCACATATGCAAGAGTACACGCCCTGGGGTGCTCAGCCCCTGAGTTGAACCATATCTACGCCAATTAGCAAACAAAGGTCCAGAGCAGCCCATTATGTGCCAGTCTCCTTTGGTCTTCCAAGCTGTTTTCTGAGGCCTTTCCTTTCCACGTCTAACATAGAAGACATAAAGGATGCACAATAACTGTTTATTGAATGAATAAATTTTGTTTCCACTTTCATACTCTTTCTCAGGTAAGAGGTGCTTATTACTTTCATGAAAGCAGCATTAGAATAAATGAAAAGGAAGAGCAAGTCAAGGTCTCTGTTTAAATGTTTCCAGCTAGGAGTGAAAAAATGTTGATTTTCCACTCCTATTCCTTTATTCTAGGTATTGACTGGTTCTTAATCTAAAAAGTCACCTTGACTTGTAGGCTTGAATTGTCTTCAGTATACCAGGAAAGGAGAACAGATGGTTTGCTAGATCCAGGAATTCCCAGGAGCTTATCTCCATTATTCAATAGATCATTAATTTGGAGCTTCAAAACCGCAGCTGAGCACAGACACCTATACCAACAGGCGGTTGGTACTTTGCCTTCAAAGAGATGTGTAATGATTACTTTTCTCACCATCATTCAAAGAATGAAAGCTCAATAACAAAGACTATCTTTCATTATTTCAAAGAACCCTGCCAATATAATGAATATAACAATATAATGAGTAGGATAATGGGATGGGGACAGTCTCCCACCCCCACACTCCAAGAGGATAAAACACCAGGAAACCTCTCTTGCCCAGGACTTAGGATTCCAGTCGGATGGTGCTGTAATGTGTAGCCGCACAGCGTAGGCCAGAAAGAATTTTAGTGATCATCTTGGCAACTTCCTCCTCCGGAAATCTGGCATTCTAACACCACTGAACAACTTGTACAAAACACCTGGAAATACAGCATAAAATATATCAAGTATTTTTTAAATACATGGCTGAATTCAGAAGAAAGGAGGGACATTCCAACAGGGCACTGTAAGCAGAGCTGTAAGCCAAAGTAGGAGCCTGTTCCAGGAATTAAGAGGCTTGGCTTTTAATGGCAGTGCTGGGTGAGGAGACAGACAAAGTCTTAGGTCCACGCCAAGAGGGAAGTGAGAGGTCCCTCCATAAATTCAGGTCACTCAAAGGCCTACACCCTAGAAAAAAGGCACAATAGAAAAATAATTCATCTTACCAGCAAAGAGAGATGAAGAAGCTGGCCTATGTTGACGTGGATACTGGTTGGAAATTTTATAAAACATTTCCTGTGAGAATCTATAACCTTAAGCCTGCCCTCGTGTGGGTTTGGCATTCTAATTTACTACCTGCAGAATCCAATCAACTGCTACAAAAGTATTTCCTTACCCATTCCTGGGCAAGTGTCTACTCATATCCAAGTTACAGTAACCCGAGTTAGTAGTTAATGCTTGGGTTAGCAAGAAATGGTAGTGGATAAACCCATAGTTTTATTTGTAGAGTGCTTATTTTGTCTATTTATAAAAGTCTTTATATAATCTACTACCTAAGAAGGATTGCACAAAATTCATGCATAATGTAATTGAGCCCCTCTCAAGCACCTTATTTTATTGTCATTCTAAAACTAAGGGTAGAGAAAATCTCTGTTATTGAGAGATGCTTGAATTTGGGTGGCTCCAGCCAACTCTGCATGTTGGCCCTGTCCTGGTGCTTTGACAAGGAGTAGTCCTGATCATATAGATCAGGTTACGAGATATTTCAACAGGTGAGAACCCTTTTAATATCTAGCAATTGCATGCCCCTCCTTCAAGCCAACACAATGGAGTGCTTAAAATGAGCATTGCTTCAGCACCTATACTGAAATAAAGCCAGTTTTACTGTCTCAGAAATGTACTTGTTCAGAACATCCAACTTTTCCATGACCTGCTCCTTCAGTATCTTGATCTGGCTCTGGGTCTCCCTTTCCTGCCCTCTTCTTTCCCTCTTTGTCCCCCACCCTGCATGCTAACCTAAAATCTTAGCTCCAAACCGGATCGTTCTAGTCATCACTGCTTACTCTGTGGGGTAGCTTGTCCTATGCTAACTCCATTAAGTTGTCTGCTAATATCTCTTTCTTATACAGTTCTGGTTGAGAGCTGGCCAAAAGAGGAATTTGCGTGAGATTTTGAAGGCAGAAGCAAAGCAGCATCTGTTACTTGCTGAAGGTCATCAAGGTCATTAGATGTAGTGACAGAAAGATGCAGAAATGCCATTGGGTTCCAGCTTGTCCTTGCTCTCCTCCCTTCTGTGTCCAGCTCTTCTTCCTGACTGTTGATCCTCTTGACAAGGATAACTCCAGATTCCTCCCCAGACACTTGCCAGCAGAGCCACAGAGGCACAGCTGCCCACTGACCTCCCATGACCTTCTCCTTTGCTGAGTCCCATTTTGGGGGCCAGTCACGCTTAGTGTCTCAGGCACACTAGATAGTGACTCCTTCTCTGATCCTCCAACTTCTTCCTGGACCTTCAGGTCCAGGTCCTCCCATAATTGATTTAACTCTAGTTTTATAATAAATCCTTTATTCCATGATGAATAGTGGTTCTGTTTCTCTGATTGAACGCTGACTGATTCACCTTGATATCTAGTGGCCAAGAGAGGCTTGTAATATAGAACTGGTCATAATAGTTGACATATCAGGATTTAACCTGAGTGTCTTTATCCTGGGCTATGGAGTGATGAAATCAGACAGACAAGATGGGATGGCACTTCTCCAAAAGGGACAGTATTGACTGCTACCGTCTGTGAAGTTCCCTACTAGCACATTTTACTGGTTTAAAACATCATTTTCATGTTCTGCTGCTTCTGTCCCACCCCTCATGCCATGTAACGCTCGGGTTCACAGGCTCCAGGCCAAGGCAGAGCCGCCAAGCAGTCTTCCTCTCACCGTTTCCTCTACCCCCCATCTCACCCCCATTTGTGTGCTTTGCATTCCTTTCTCTCCCATGCAGGGGCCAGCAGAATTTACCCCACTTTCACATGCTCTGAAAAGAACTGTTTTTGAGTTGTTGTCTTTGAAGATGCCTCGCTGATACTGCGGAACAGCACATCAGCTAAAAAACGGGTAACCATCATCTTGGTACATATTTCTTACTCAGCGAGTACACCCCGGCAATTCCCATTTGGACTTTTTTTACAGAACAATTTTGTAGCATTTCCATTTATTACACATTTAATTGCCTTTTAATTGGTGCAGCTGTTTCCATCTTGTTTGAGCCATATTGGAACTCTCTTCCTTAGAACCCATTTCAGGCTTACTTCCTGCCCTGCATTGCGTTACTGTTGGCCAAAACTTTGTGCTTGAGCCTCTAAGTTTAATCAGAGACTTACTGCCTGGTGTAAGGGCTTCTGATATTCATAATTCCACTAGGCAGTGGGGAAAATGGCACAAAAATTTGGAGGTAATCTCAGGAGCTAAAACTACCAATATAAGGTGCAAGTTCATGTCAACTTGTCAATAATCAACAGTGGGTCTTGGAGTCCAGGCACTTAAAGTTAAGTTTTAATCCATTATTTTCTAGTCGTGTCTGGGGAAGAGGTTTAGCTTTCCTGGACTAAGGAGTTTGTGTTGTAAAGTCCTGTCTGCATTTAATCTTCTGTCAGTCTGATTATAACTTGATAAAAGAACCTTATGATTTGCATATTTGAAGGATTTTCAACGTGAATAATATGGTCTTTAAATTTTGTGTTTAGATTATTTTTACCTTTGGTACAAATGGCCTCTCCAGATGCTTTCTTACTTATTTATTTCACTAAGCAAGACAGTGGTAGGGCAGGTTCTGAAGAGCAAGTTTAGGAGGTCTTGGCTGAGACAGTCTCTGAGTCTTGGCTTTTACATTTGCGACCCTGGAGTAATAATATCTACCTCGTAGGGTTGTTGTGAGGATAAAAACAAAGACAATGATCATGGAAGTTCTTCACAAACTGAAAGATGCCGTACCAGTAAAAGCAAGCATTATTTTAAGGAGAAATACGTCTCCAGGTCATGGGAAGAGTTCTTGCTGAAAAAAAAGAAAAAAATCTATGCAGATTACAGCAAAACCTCAGTTGTTCCAGGATTACTCACTCAGCCATCTAGGTCTTTTCTTGACTCTTTCCCTGCTCATTAGTATCTATATGCAGCGTGGAAATAAGATGAGGAAATCTAACCAGATCATCTTGCTACTTGAGAGAAACTCTGGTTAAAGCTTTGGTGTAGGTGCAGACAAAGCATTGGAACTACATATCCCAGAGTCCCCTTCCCTTTATGATTCCCGTCTGGAGTCTACACTGAGGGCTGCTCACCTGAGACGGCAAGTGGGAGAAGCAGGCAGTGGCAACAAGATATGGCAGACCTGGGTTCTCAGCAGCTTCCCAGCAAGCTCTTGATGTGCTGTACTTTCACCGTGACTCAGACTGAGGTCATTGGTGGAGATGTCCCAGAAATTGTTGAGAATTGCTGTGATTTCTGGTGAGCTCATGAAAAGCATCCACTTGAATGCTTCAGGCTGAGATTTGAGGGACAGCTTCCCTGACCCTTGGATTCCCCAGCAATTCCAGTGGTTGTATAGCTCCTAATTCTCTCCATTAAGACCTATAATTCCTGGAACGTATAGCATGACTTCTGTTTTCCCGAGTGGACCCTGTCCGATACTAACCTCTCCCTTTTCACCAATGCCATGTGTAACGAAAGTTTGTTAAGTACTTACTGTAAGCTACCAAAACCAGTCACCTTGCTGGTGACTCATTTATCTCATTTAATCCTCATTATGACTTTACAAGATCAATCCTGTTACTTCCTCCACTTTACAGATAAAGAAACAGGTTTGCAGAGGTTAAGTAATTTGTCCAAGGTCACACAATAAGATATGCAGTCATAGATTTTTAGAGCTACAATATCCTTATGAAATGGGCCAGTTGGATAACATTTCCCCATGATAATACATTTTGAAAGTCCAATGGAAGAACAGAGTGAGTCAGCATCTCCCAGCAATGTGGCCATTCAGATGGAGCTAGCCTCCAAAAAAACCACCGTCAGAGTCAGAGTGATCAGAGATCTGAAATTATTTGTTAAATTAAGAACACAGACGGGAAGCATTTGGTGCAACGGGCATTGCTGAAAAATCAGAACTGGTTTTTGAATCAGAAGTAGGGCCAGGAGAATGGCGATAGTGGAGGTGGTGGTCATGGTCACCTCTTCAAGAAGCTCCATAAGAGCATCTTGAATTCTGATTGTCACTTTTCCTATCGAATTGAGACCTAAAACATCCTCTTATATGACTTCCAAGTTAGGCTTCAGAAAGATCTCTTCACTCTAAAGAGACACCGGCTTGAGCCTCATGATATTAGCTGAGCAGGGGTCCACGTGGATGCGGATGTGATTAAGAGGTTCAGCTGTGGTCACAGGTGTTTTAGTAATTAACACCATTTCCCGAATCCAGTCAAATAGTCTGCTTTCGTTTCCAGAGATGGCTTCAAAGATAACTATTGTAGGGGTGGGTAGAAGCAAGAGGAAGGAATGCAGAAGAAATAAGGAGTTAAAGAATTGCTTTTGTGGTAGATGTCTGAATCTTTCTCACAAACTAGAACATGCAAGAAATGTCACATTTTCTTTAAGAAAGCTGACTTTGAGGTCCCCATTCCTCTGACCTGGTGGGCAATTCAATTTTAGTCGTTGCTGGGGTTCTCTCGCCTCCTGCCCTCCCCGCAGGGATGGGTGGAGGTCCTGAAGTTCTTTTGCGGAGCAGGCTTTTCAGGAAGGCCCCTCTGGCAATTGGTCCCTGGGTCCCTGCTCACTCTTACAGCTCCTTGAAGATGAGAGGCTCTGCTGAGACTGTAACACACACAGGCTCAGGGATCTTTGCACCTTTGAGTCTTTCTTCTAGGGCTGTACCTCCCTGGAAAGCATGAGCCATTCCTTACTGGAGCCCAGCCCCGTCCCCGGAATGCTCGAAGGGAGTGGGGCTCTGTCCCTGGTCCTTTCCATCGTGATCCGCATGCCATTCAAGTCATTTTCTTCAAAGTGCTTATTTCTATCTAAATTACTGTGGTTCCTTTGGCTCCTTTTTTTTAATTGTCTATTTCCCATCTCCCTCTAGCCCCCTCCCCATATTAAAAACAACATCAAACATTTGTTCAAAGCTTACTATGAACTAGGTATGAATCCAAGGGTTTTAAAACCAGGATCTTTTAATTCTCAAAATAATTCTATGATATAGGTTCTGTTTTATCAGTGCTATTTCACAAGTGAGGCACCTGAGACCCAGAGAGGGTAAGTAACTCATCTAAGATCACACAGCTTGGAGGGCAAGGAGGGTTTGAGACGCAGAGCCGCTGGCTCTAGAATCCTGTTGCTTAGCCGTGGTGTCATTCAATCTTTGACTATTACTATTACCCAAAATTTTACTTCTGGATTATTAAGGATATGCCCACTCCTCCCTCCCTCCCTTTCTTCCTTCCATTCTTTCTTCCTTTCTTCAGTGCTTATTCAGACCAAACTTAAATTTAGTGTTTTATTTTCTCACCCTACATCCATAGCCTTTGGCTTTAATTTCTCTTCTTGTTGAAATAACTCTTTCAATGATTTTCTTGAGCAGTTTTTGTATATTAAGTCTTCTGGAGCCTGGTATGTCTGAGAACATCTTTATTCTACTCTCATATTTAAATGATTGTTTAGATATAAAATCCTGGATTTAATGTTCTCGTTTTTTAAAATATTTTAAAAATATTATCAATTTCATTATAACCAGGATCGTTGAGAATTCTGATGTCAATCTGATTATTTTTCCTTTGGAAATGATCTACTTTTTTCTCTCCAAAAGATTTTAGACCTTTCCCTTTGTCTTTTTTGTTCTTTTGCTAGGGTGTGTGTGTGTGTGTGTGTGTGTGTGTTTAAAGTCCTGTCTAATCCACTATGAGCCTTCTCAGGTGGAGTTATTAACATACTCTATATTAGCTTTCTATTGCTATATAATAAACACACCAAAAAGTAGTCGCTTAAAGTATAAACTTTTACCAACTTGTATTCTATAGGGTGGCAATTTGGGCTGGGTTCTGATGGTGGTTCTTCTGTAGTCAGCTGCTAATCAGCTAAATGGTTCTGCTTCTGGGTGTTAGCTGGATGTCAGCTGGAAGAATGGGTAAACTGGGCCATATGTCCCCCATCATCCATCTGGCTAGCTTGGCCTTCTTCATATGGTGTCTCAGGCTTCTAAAAGCAACGCAACATGGCAAGTCCCAATGTGTAGCACTTTTAAAGTCTCTGCTTGCATCAATTTTTCTCCTGACCTGCTGGCTAAAACAAGTTGCTTGGCCAAGCCTAGAATCAGTGAGGAGGGGACTACCAAAGGTCATGGATACAGGGAGATGAAACAACTTGAGGGCCATCACTGCAAAATCTACCACATCCTCCTTTATTCTGGAAAATTCTTGATTGCTTTTTTCAAATATTTTCTCCCCTACACTTATTTTTGCTCTCTCTTTCTGCAATTCCTAATATATGGATGTTAACTTCTGTTTTTATCCTCCATCTCTCTTAACCTTTACTTTTTTTTTTTTTAAAGATTGGCACCTGAGCTAACGATTGTTGCCAATCTTCTTTTTTTAAAGGCCTCCAGAACGTAGTTGTATATTCTAGTTGTAGGCCCTGTGCTATGTGGGACACCACCTCAGCATGGGCCTGAAGAACAGTGCCATGTCTGCACCCAGGATCTGAACCGGCTAAACCCTATGTCCCCAAAGTGGAGCGTGCGAACTTAACCACTCAGCCACGGGGCTGGCCCCAACCTTTCCTTTTATTGTTTCCACTGTTTTAATCTTTCTTAAATTCTTCAGGGAGTGTTCTTGATCTGATCTTTCATTTCATTTGTTTGTTTTTGTGGCTATATCCATTGTTTTATACAAATGATCCACTGAGTTCCTTGTTTTAACAATTATATTTTTCATTCCTAGCATCTTCAGTCAGTTTTTCTTTGTTCCTGCTTCATGGTTCCAAAATCCTCCTTCATCCTATAAGGGTGTTTCCTGTGCTTCTTTTAAATCTGATTCTGTCTGGTTTATTAATTCTGCATCTTTGCTATGCGATTTCCCTTGTTGCTTTTCTTTGAAAGTGTAGATGTATTGTCACCTTTTCTCTGTGACTCATAGTACCCTGGGAGGATCAATCTCATTGGCTGATAGTGGGATCTGGAAGAAAGGGCAGAAGCTCCACTCCTTGCTTGTGCCTCTCCTGCTGAGTTTAGGGAGCAGACTTTAAAAGTGCTGCACATTGGGACTTGCCATCTTGTGTTGCTTTTAGAAGCCTGAGACACCATATGAAGAAACCCCAGCTAGATGGATGATGGGGGACATATGGCCCAGTTTACCCATTCTTCCAGCTGACATCCAGCTAACATCCAGAAGCGGAACCATTTAGCTGATTAGCAGCTGACTACAGAAGAACCATCAGAGCACACCTCTAGGCTCCACCATTCCCTCTCTACTCCCCAACTCCCAAAAACGTGACACTGCCCCTGGAGGCGACTTCCTCCAGTTTTCAAAATAACAGCTAACATTTCTTGAGCACTTAGAATGTATCAGTCTAGTTTTAAGTACTTTTACATGTATTGCATCTTTTGAACCACCCTAAGAGTTAAGCAGTATTATCATGTCCATTTTAGACATGAGAAACCAAGACAGAGAGAAGGTAAGGAGCTGTCCCAGAGCCACAGAGTAGTAAGGGGTGGAGCAGGGTTAGAATCTGGGCTCGCTGCTCCCAGGTTCTATACGATGGTCTTGGAGGCCCGGGAAAGATGGTGTCTCAGGAAGCAGGCCTTCCGCTGCCCCAGTTTGCTATCTGCTCTCACCCAGGGGGACTCCAGCACTTCCCTGAGGTCACTCTGATCCCTCTGGCTGGTGCTGGGGCAGCAAGGCTCTTTTTCTGCCTGGCAGGCAATTTTCTGCCCCTAGCAATGTGAGAGAATGAGCAGGATACAACCAGAAACCCCTTCTGTAATCTGTTTCCACTGTTGGCACCAGATCCTCTCTCCTTCATGCTCATCCCTCCTTCCCCCTCCCTCCACCACACCCTGGGACCCGATCACCCTCTGCCTTCCCAGGATCTTTTTACTTATTTTGGTCCACGTTATTAGATGTATCAAATTTGTTTATGTGACATCTTGGGGGTTGGTTCAGGGGAGGCAGCCAGCATTTCATATTAGGTCATATTAGGCAGGAAACATCTGTCTATGTAATTTCCGAAGTAATTTATTCACTAACCCAAGCCCCAAAGACATCTAGCTCCCTGAAAGCTAACCTCTGCTCTTCACCAGACATTTCCTTCTGGCTCAATTGCAGTCCCCAAAATCAACACAGGAATTCTATTATTATAGCAGTCTTTAAACGTCTTGATCTCCTGCAGAAATGGATCTCGATATACAGTTGCATACATATAAACACCCAGTCTCAGGGCCAGACTTAACTTTACAGCAGGCAACATTTGTGAGTGCTTCCTACCATGGCTTCAGATAATTAACTTTCTCATTCTTCGTACTGATGTGTAACCTCTGATGCTTTGAGCACTGTTAACGTTTTTCTTGAATAATGCAGGCAGTTAGCTCTCTCTCCAGCCACCTTTGAAAGGGCGCCTGGCTTCATCCTAATTGCAGTCCTTCTGCACTTGTCCAGGACCACCGCTTTGGGCCCTGGCCAGGCCTGCTGGTCCCACTCTTGCTTTTCATCTGAACTGCAGCATCCTTCAAAGTTTAGTTCAAACGTTCTCACCTCCAGGAAGACTTCCCTCATTGCTCAGCCCAATTGGTTGTCTCTGAACTTCCACAGGAGAGAGGTTGTAGAGGCCACACACGTAGGGTTCACTCTCCTCTGCGAGTGTCCACATTCAGGTTCTCCAAACCGTCTGCTGGGCCATCCACAGTCCCTCGCAGGGCTAAGCACAGAGATCAGAGATCAAGACATTTGAGTTCTGACATCGCCCCCACCCACGTGTCCCTTCCTTTCCCACCTTCTTCCAACATGCACACATAGTTTAGATCTGTGTTGTAAATATAATTATGGATATGAGCTGTATGTTGAATGGCAATCCTGGCTCTTTTACAACTTAATTTCCTGGCTTTGAAGCAGTTACTTTACCTATCTGATCCTTATTTTCCTCATCTGCGGAAAGAGGAGGCTGGTCTGGGTGATTCCTGAGGCTCAGTCTACAATCTAGGTTGTAGACACTTTTAGGTTAGTGATGTCATATGTCATGCCCTGGTCTTCTTTTCCTTTTTTTTTTTGTTTTTGGCTCCTACAGCACTGTAAGCAAATATTGGTGCTTAATAGTGTTAGATTAATTAGGAAATCAGTGATTATCTTATGTGGCTTTGTAGTCCAAATTCTTTAGTTGGTGGGCCCTGATCTAGCGGGTGGCCATCATGGGCATATTTTTAGAAAAGATCTCTGGAAAACAGGTTACGTGGATCCACCGGCCCTATTTTTTCAGGGAGTTCAAGTTTCCTGTGACTATCTCGGGTGGAGCAGCTTCCCTGAGAAAATGTCCTCTAGGTAGCATAGGTAAATTGAGATGTGCTGCACGTTGTATGTTCCCATACCTAAATTAACGCAATACCCATTTTTCCAGAAGTTGAAATGAAGACCCTAAGGAAAACCAACTCCATCGAAGGTATTTTACATTTTATGCTGGGGACCTTCCTGGGAGTCACCACATGCTTGGGATTCAGTCTCAGGGTGGTGGCAAAGAGAGAAATTGGCTCCTTCCTGAGGCTGAAACACTGGTTCCAGAAGACTATCACCCACTGAGGACTGCAGAGAAGGGAGAGGAGTTAACCTCACACGTAGAAGCCCAAATTCCCTTGAGGATTTCTGAAGATACAGGGAGCAGACAATCATCTAGAGTCAACGCAGAAAGAGAAAACCAGGGCGCACGGGGCCACCCCAACCAGTGACTGTGTGACTCCTCCCTTGACCCAGTGTATCTAAGAGAGCGTAACGGGTCCACGTCTTCACAACTCATTCCCCACGCGGGCACACAGTGGAGGGGCTGGCTCTCTGCTGTCACATCAGTTAAAACCCAGCCAAGCAGTGGGAATTCTCTGTGTTTTGTTCTATTATTAGAATCCAATTACCATCTGGTGGTAAGCTATAGGGAAGTGCTACTCTTCTGTGTCAGCAAGCACAAAATGCAGCCGTTTGGTGAGCAAGCTGGGAGCGTTCAGAGCTTAGAGCAAAAGGTAGAGAAATAATTTCGTTTCTGTCCAAAGAATCACATGCCCCTTGGGATTCCCCTGACTTCAGAACATAGTTAGTGGAGCTTGGCATTACAAAAGCAGAGACCTCACTCTGTGACATGCTGGCCTTTAAATGTGAAACTCTTTGCTCAGGCCTAAGCATATGTATTCTGGTCTTTTTGCATCCCTTCTGACTGCAGCCCCAACAACCATTAGATGCCTTTGCCCATGAAGGAAGAAGCTGCTACTTCTTTGAGAACTGCCATCTTGAGTTGAGACTGCGCAGTCCTTGGCCCTGATGCTCAGCCCTCTTATCTTTTCTTTGCTGAAGTCCCTGATGAGGGAAGCCACAGGCAACTTCATGGTAAATGGTTTGATGGATGTGGCAACAGTCTGATGCGTTTTTGATGGATATAAATAGTCTGGTGGACCCAAATGTTTTCTCAGCAAACTCCTGGGATGATTTTTCTACCAAGGTTGGAAAAGAAGTTATGCCTAGAATCTCTTAGGCAATCTGAAACTTCCTTGGATGTTTAAAAGGAATTAGAATAAAGGAACATATTGCTAAAGTGATGGAGAAGGAGGAGCTAGGAGAGAAAGCCGGGGCAGAATGTCTTCAACAAAGGGACAGCACATATCTATCTCAGATCTTTTAGATGCCTCTGAATTAAAAGATTTTCTTTCTGTCCCTTTCAGCCATTGAAATTCCAAATTTGACTCCTTTTGATTCACTCCATTCTGTCTTTTTCCTTCATGCAGGTATACCAGGTTGCAAATGGAAAGGCACAGAAAAAGTTCAGGAAGGCTCCTGGGTCCTTAAATCCTGTATTCAGGGGGCAGCCCCCTTGCTGTCCCTTGGTCGCCAGGGAATTCCTTTGTGTAGGTTAGAGGCAGACCTAGGGCCTGAAACAAAGCAGAACAAGGGGCTACCTGTTCCCTTCCCTGTAGGCCCACACCCAGATCTCAGCTGCCTTTATCTCACCCCTCCTACGCATCAACAAGAAGAAGGGAGACAGCACAGAGCTTTTGTCCCAATGTCTAGAACAGAGATGATAGGAGGCCACCCTCACAGGTGTCCTAGATCAGGGCATCAACCATAGAATTTGCCAATTCTCCTTGAAAGCTCCTGGGTTTTTTCTTTTACACGTAGTCCGAATAGTCCTAGTTAATAGAGCAACGAATCACAGGAAACCAAACCTGGTTCAAAAGAATCATACATCTCAGGCTATCTTCTATCTGAAGCTTTACAGCTGGGCCAAGCAAAACCAAGTTAAGTTTTTCTGTGGAACTCTCTAGCCTCATGTTCTTGTTTTTGTCCGCTTTTCCAAATCACCAGCTTTCTTTGGATGCACAGCATCTTCTGGTACATATTTTTCTGTTGTTAAATCCTGCTCCCAAAAAGTATTATCAACCCATGATGGTGTGTTTTATAATCAATGAAATATAGTATTAAGCATGGAATATGTATTAGAAATATTACTTATTATCTCACTCAATCATCACAAAATTCTACAAGGTGGGTAATATTCCTATTTAAGAGATTTGGGAAGTTAAGAAACATGAATTGAATTGTTCAAAGTCATATGTCTGGTAAGAAAGAACTGAGGTTTGAACTTCGGTCTTTGAATTCCAAATTCCATGCTCTTTCCAAAACAGCATGCTGATGCTCAAAAAAAAAAAAAAAAAAAAAAAAATAGCGCTTGCTCCCATGCAAAGAGTCAGCTTTAAATGAACAATAGGATTGCAGAGACTGTTCTGCTGCAAATGCACAAAAGGCAGCACGTCGGGGTGAGAACACCATCCACAAGCTCAGAGCAGACAGTAAAAGCGAAAGGGAGCAGATGGTTATTACAATGTGCAGGGGGGAAAATGCCCTTAGAAGAATTTGTAGCAAGCATAGTAAATCTCTCTGATCTGAAGAGCTGTACATTGAATACTTTGAGGAGGGAATGTCCTGAGTCCTCTGCAGCATAGATAGAAAGAGGGCAACACATTAATATGTAAGGATGGAGAAGGAAGACATGGACGCTTTACCAGGACACTCCTGATAAAGAGCTACTCTCTGCCTGCTCTCTGGCCGGAGGACTCAGTGGTCAAAATTAAGCTCAAAATTGTTGAAATGATGATTTGAGCAATCTAGTAAATCCATTTAAGATTATCCAATTTGATATTTCACTTTAAAGAAACCCTCTTGGTTATATTTATATTTTAAGAAGCCAATACAATAGCATTAGTGCCGAGTCTGCATGTCCCGGGTGGAGCTTACCAAGCAGGTGTCCCTGTGCTGATGCTCAAGCGAGGACAGCGACCTCTGCCTGTCTGCACTCCCGCACACCCGGGAGGACAGGCGGGTAGGAGCTGGGACAGGAAAGGAAACTTGCCTGATTGTTGCCCTAAACTGAGTCTATTTTAAATGAATAATGATGACCAGTCCCCCTGTTATTGACAGGGATAATGGGAGGACAAAAGGAATAATGCATATGGCTTCCCCGTTGTGGATCAGTATTCTTCACAATAAGGGAGTTATTCAAGATAATTCCTTTATAGTCAACCCATGGGTAGTATTTATTTTAGAAAAAAATTGTATAAATATTATGTAGGTCCCCCAAGTGAAATGAGTTGGGCAGTAAGGGATTCGCTAAATACTTTCTCTGCTGTGCTCTGTACTAGGTGCTGTTTTTATTAAAGACTAATTGGGCATTCAGTTGGCTGGGGAATAGTAATTGCTCTGAAATGTGAGCTGTTTTGAATAATAGCTATCAGTTTAATATGGATTTACTCTGCAGACTCTATGGGCCCAGAGGGAAAGGGTTTCAGAAAAAGACAAGCCTATAGGGCTCATGCAAATCCATTAGATGATGTTTTCCCGTGAGTCCCTGGAAATGGATACTGCTTTTCCCTACGGAGTAATGGGGCCTGGGCTTGTTATTAACCAGGAAAAAATAAAATGTTTCAAAAACCCAACAGTTGATTAATCTGATCTTTCCGGGCTGGAGTTAGCGTAAGATCTGGGCTCTCAGACTTGTGGTGGGAGAGAAGCTAGTTTTCAAGGAGGCAGAGCTAAACCAATTTTCCATAGAGAAGAAGAAATATGTTGGTTCATCCCTTATTCTCATCTGTATTTCTTGTAAATTGATGGTTAGATAAATAGGCTTAATCAAATTCAGAGTCACTATTTTGCCAAGACCACCTCCTCATCTGTGATTTTCATCTCTTTCTACTAGGAGGTGTGTAATAGACCTGCTGGTCTCTCTTTGTGTGATGTTAGCAGCCACTGATGATCAGTATCCAGATTCACCAATCCACTGGGGACTGCAGAAGCTGACGTTCTGATTCTGTCACTCTTTTTCTATTTATTAGGTGAAATTCTTCCACACAAAAAAATTTCCCCTCCACAACTACTTGGTTACCTTGAGGTAACCTGAGTTCATAGAAGAAAGACAGGATTCAAACTGCAGAGTCATAATGAAGATACTGATAAATTCAACTTTGTGCACACACAGAAAACACAGACGCAGATACACACTCACACAAAATTCTGTGTGATCAAAAACATGACAAGCAAGGCAAAAACACAAAGGATAAACTGGATGAATAGTTGTAATGCATATTGCAAAGAGCTAATCTCCCTAATAGGCAAAGAACTCCTAGAAATAAATAAGAAAAGATAAGCAACCAATAGAAAAATGGCAAAGCATATGCATACAGAGTTCATAGAAAGGGAAATATAAATAAAATGTCAATTTATAAAGGAAATGATGTCCAACGCCACTCACAATAAAAATCTAAACTAAAAATACACTGAGATACGCATTTTTTCACCTACCAGGTGAGCTAATATAGAACAATTTTGACAGCACACTCTCCTGGCAGGGCTGTGGAGAAACAGTCAGTCTCGAATATTGCTGATGAGGGTGTAAATTTACTCTCTCCTATAAAAAGAAATTTTCCAATTTCTATCAAAGTTACAAGTGCATAAGCCCTTTGTCCCAGTATTCCATAACTTGGAATTTATCCTACAGGTACTTTGCATATATGCAAAATTACACAAATATGAGTTGTTCACTGCAGCACAGTTTGTAAAAGCTTGGAAGCAGCTCTAAGAGATCATCAATATCAGTGATGGACTAGGTAAATAAATTATTTCTCCTCCACTCAGTGGAATATTATGCAGCTGCAAAAACAGAGAAATTCTCTCTTTACTAATATGGAAAGATCTGTAGAATATTGAGAAAAGTGGTGTACTGAGAACAATGGGAGGAGCATTATACCACTGATGCAAGCAGTCAGAAGTTCACTGTCTGAGGAAATTTTAAAGCAGTTTTAAAAATGGACTAAAAATTGGTCTGCTTTTTTTTTTTTTTTTTGTATTGAGGAAGATTAGCCCTGAGCTAACATCTGTTGCCCATCCTCCTCTTTTTGCTGAGGAAGACTGGCCCTGAGCTCACATCCGTGCCCATCTTCCTCTACTTTATATGTGGGACGCCTGTCACAGCATGGCTTACCAAGCGGTGCCATGTCCGCACCCGGGATCCGAATAGGAGAACCCTGGGCTGCTGAAGCAGAACATGCAAACTTAACCACTGCACCACCAGGCGGGCCCTGGTCTGCTTTTTTTAATAGCCGTGTGCCAATAATTCTAAACCATATAGGTCAACGCTCCTTCCTCCAAAACTCTTTAATGGATCTAAGTTCTAGACAATTGCTGAGATTTCTGTTAAGCCCAGGTGGGACACTTCCACCACCCTGCCTTGGGTGTGCCACTGGTACACAACAATTTATGGTATGTTACCTTTCGGGTAAAAAGGTGGAAAAATAGGAATATATATGATATCAGCTTGAATCCAAAGAAAGATATGCCAGATGGATAAACAAGCAATTAATAATAGTGGTAGCATTGGTGGTACAGATTTGAGCACACAGGGAACAGGGGCTGGAGAGAGACATTTTACCATACACATGCACACATATGTATGCACACACATGTGCATGCACATATGTAAAAACATGTATACGTCTATATATGATTTTTTAACAATGTAAACGTATTACCTATTAAAACTAAATTAAAACAACAATGAAAGAAAGAAATAGGACAGCTATAGGTAACTCAAGGAGAGCCCCCCCCATAATAGGTTTTAGGGGTGCTTACCAATTTTCTTAGGTGGTTTTATAAATTTGCAATTCTTCTCATATCTTACAAAAGGAAGAAATAAAAATATATGAATTTTAACACATTTTGCACATAAAGGTTATCTAAAAGTACTTCCTTCACACGTATTCAGGTTTGAACAAAAGTCACATATACTTTAGCTGAACTTTATCATTAAAGGTTCTGACAATTCTGAATAGAGCATCTATTTGCCTCCTTTGTCTCAGTTCCCATCAGATTCCATGCTGCATAATGCATCAAAGTTATATTTATTTATAGCCTATTAGTCACACAAGCTCTTTACAGAGATGCTGGAAGAACTTTTTTGAAAATTGGGAAATAGATTTTATGGTCTAATTTTCATTCCCTCTGTATATTCCTGTAACAGTGGGATATTCCAAGGTCATTTTCAACCATTGTGTTTGTAATCAAGACTCTGAATGCCCTAGTTCTTAAAGCAGAGCCAAATGATTGTATTTTACATTAAAACCTCTGGGTAAAGAGGATTTGAGCAACTCCCAACTGGAACCTGGAAGTCCTCTTGAGGCTCCTCTCGTTGAATCCACCATCTACAGTCTAGGGGAGAAAAGGCCGAGGACCGTGAAATAGCTACTTAATAACACTGGAAACTGCTATAGATAAACAGCATCAAGAAAAAGGATCAAATCAAAGCAAGTTATAAAAATAATCACCTAAGCCACCTTCCCTCCCCTCCTCTCTCAAAGAGAGAGTTGGGGGTAGCCCCAAATGTTTCAGAATGATAGATGACAACAGAACACTGCACATGGTGGAAATGATGGCATCAATTGACCCACTTCCCTTGGTTCTTGCCTCCTGAATTCCAGGAGAGAGGGAATCAAGCCTGAGCCTGTTTTTGTTCAGGAGAGTTAAACAGAATTCGAGAGAGAAGAAATAGCATTGCTAAGATCCTAGAGGGACAGAGGCCAACAGAATACCTATGCACCCATCCAGTAATTTCTTCTAAATTTGAGATAGCGTATTTTCCATCTCCAGAAGTTCCATTTGGTTCTTTCTTTTCATCTTCCATGTTTCTCTCCATTATGTATGGATTTTCTTTAAAATCCTTGAGGATATGTAATAGCAAAAGTCCTTGTCTGCTGATTGAATCATCTCTGTTAGTTTTTGATCTGTTTCTATTGACTGATCCTTCTAGTGGTTGTGTGTTACATTTTCCTGCTTCTTTGAATATCTAATCACTTTTAATTAGATGCTGAACATTATTAAGTTTATGTTGCTGAGTGTGAGGTTTATTACAGTTCTTTAAAGAGTCTTTGACTTTTTCTGGCAGACAGTTAAGTGAAATTGTCTTTATTCACAGACGACATCATCATATACAGAAAATACTAAGGAAGCCATGAAAAATCTGCTAGAACTACTAAATGAGTTTAGCAAGTTTACAGGATTCAAATTCAACATAAATAAATTGCTCCAGCTAATATTAGATGTAGCCTACTTTGTATAATGGCTACAACCAAAACTCACATAGAAATAACACCATTTGGATGATATTCATGTTTTTTGATTGAATTCACAGTATACAAAATGTACAGTAAATATCATAAATGGAAATTCAGCTAACAGGATGCTCTCATTCAACATGAAGTGTTGAAATCAAACTTCAAGAAACAGTCAACTGTAGAAATAATGATTTTTTTAAAAAAGAGGATAAAAATTAAACAATTATCACCAATATTCTTACATTGTTGACAAGTATTTGAGTTTTTGAGGGCAAAAACAGTTATTAAAGTCCACTTTCTGCACTAAAAATGCTAAATCAAATCAGTTGAGAATAATTTTTTCTTGGTTCCCTAAAATTTTAATTTGTTAATTCATTCAACCAATATTTGTTGAATGCCAGCTATATACAAGAATATATTATTATTAGGGGCTAGGAGGATAGATGTATAAACCAGACACTGTTCTTGCCCTCAAGAAGCTTACAAACGAAAGAGGAGATGAACAAGTATAAACAGAACTTTAATATAAGGTTGTGGGGCTGGCCCTGTGGTCGAGTGTAAGTTCGCCTGCTCTGCTTCCATGGCCAGAGATTCCCCAGTTGGGATCCTGGGTGCAGACCTACAGAGCACTCATCAAGCCATGCTGTGGAAGCATCCCACATAGGAAAACTAGAATGACCTACAAGTAAGATACACAACTATGTACTGGGGCTTTGGGGACAAAGAAAAAATAGGAAGATTGGCAACAGATGTTAGCTCAGGGCCAATCTTCCTCACCAAAAAAAAAAAAGGAAAAAAAAACCCAAAAAACGATTAAAGATGTCTTCATCATTTCTTCCCTGTTCCTGTCTCTCTAAATGCAATCTGTCCTCACTCTACCCCACTTCATGCTCAGGTGTGGCAGTGAGATGGCTTTAGACAGCTTTGGGTGACTGCTAGACCTGCTCCTGGATTACCTTCTCTTGTCGCTCTGATCTTACTGGCCTGGTGTCCTGATTTTAGCTCTGCTTATCCATTTCTGGCCCTCATCCTTGTTGTGATACACTGCTTAGTCTCCATTCATTCATTCATTGAAATTTATTGAGCGCTCACTGTCTGCCAGGTCAGTTTCAGGGCCTGAGAAAGCAGAGCGGTGAGCAAGACAAGCCGCTGACTTCCAGACCTCACCTGGTACCCTGCGTTAGCTTGACTCTTTGTGCTCCCTTCTTCCGGGGTCACCTGCGCGCCAAGAAACTGACTTACTCCCTGCAGATGACAGCCCCACAGGAGCCGTCTACCCGAGGGGACAAAACTGGTACAAGGAGAGGGCAGCAAGTGGGGGCGGGGGCCGAAGGATTCACTTTGTTAAAGAACACAATCCCCAGGGTGAGAGACATGCATGCATGCGTGCACACACACACACAAACCTATGTTCCTACACATGCACGTGATTAAAGGCCATGCCTGTGTTTTCCTTTTTTTCTTTCTTTTTTCCTTTTTCTATTCCCCCATATCCCCTTAAAGCTGGGCAGGGCATCTGGAATGTTTGTAATTGTTTTCTAGGTTGTGGGATTGTTTGTTCAGCCAAATCCCTACTGCCTGTGTGTCCAGCCCTGCCTCCTGGCAGGGGTGGGCCCTGCTGTCCTGTACATCCGTAATACCTTCTACAGCAATAACTGACCGGCTCAGAATGACCATCAGACTCAAGTAACATCCGTTAGCTTCAGCACCCCCCAAGCATTTGGAATTGGTGCACAGAGGCCATTATCACTCTGTTGGGGACTTAAAGCTAGGGATGGGGGGCCTTACTTAACTTGAATTCAAATGGAGCAGAGAAAGGTGGTAGCAAAGAGATGGAAGAAGGGAGCATTTTCCCAGAGGCATGCAGAGGTGAGAGATTATGTGGACCCGAAGGAACAGAGATGACAGCCACTGCCTGGCCAGCTGGTCCTACTTTGGATCCTTCGAGAGTCCTGGCCACACTTCCAGCCCATGGGTTTTGTTAACTATCACTTATATTTCCAAAAGCCTCCAATTTTAAAAAATTTCTTTTTTTTTTTGATGAGAAAGATTGGCCCTGAGCTAACATCTGTTGCTAATTTTCCTCTTTTTTTCCCTCCCAAAGCCCCAGTACCTAGTTGTATATCCTAATTGTAAGTACTTCTACTTCTTCTACGTGGATGCCACCACAGCACGGCTTGATGAGCAGTGTGTTGGTCTGTGCCTGGGATCTGAACTGGCGAACCCCAGACGGCAGAAGTGGAGCACAGGAACTTAACCACTATGCCACCAGGCCAGCCCCTGAGCCTCCACTTTTGTTTGTCTGTTTGTTAAAATTATTGGGTTTCTTTTTCCCAAAATCAAACATTCTCGAAGATATGACATTTCACTGTTCTGACTAATGCGATTTTTTAGTAGTTTCAACTATGTCCCAATGGCTAATCACTCTGAGAACTCACGCTTGACAAGGTGAAGGCCAGAGAAAATGCTACTAAAGAGAATTTAGCTGGTATCTGTGAAGTTAAAAACCTGTCCCACGATGTTATGGGCTGCAAGTTTGTGTCCCCCAAATTGGTATGTTGAAACCTTAATTCCCAGGAGGATGGTATTAGGAGGAGGGGTGTTTGGGAGCTATTAGGTTTAGATGAGGTCATGAGGGTGGAGTCCCCATGATGGGACTAGTGTCCTCAGAAGAACAGAAAGAGCTTGCTCTGCTCTTATTTGAAGACACAATGAGAAGCCAGCCATCTGTAGACCAGGACAAGAGCTCTCCTCAAGAACTCAACCCTGACTCGGATTTCCAGCCTCCAGAACTGAGAGAAACCAATGTTTGTTGTTTAAGCCACCAGCCTATGGTGATTTGTTACAGCAGCCCAAACTGACTAAGATACAAGATGTCATGTCCATGTCACTTGAGAGGTCACCCCCCAGGCACCGGAGCTCTCCAAGGGCTGGGGAGGGAGGATGACGTTGGTTCTGCAGAGAAACACGGTCCCCAAGAGAGCCCGCCAGGAGAACACAGGGCCAGCCCAGGAAGGTCCGGAAGGACAGCCGACCAAGCTGTAAGCACGGACATGTCACAATCTGCTAGGATTCATTCTTCACAAGAGCTGTGGGACTCTGGGAAAAATTCTAAATTCCTGGGAGCCTCATACTTTTCAACTTTACAAATGGGGAGGATCAAAATCAAGTAATAGTGCATAGTTCTCATGCTTAAAGTCAGTAAGTCAGTTGTCATCCTGTGGCGGCTGCGTGTTACTGTGATGCTGAAAGCTATGCCACCAATATTTCAAATACCAGTAGGTCACCCAGGGTGGACAGGTTTCAGCAGAGCTTCCAGACGAAGCCAGACTAGGAAGAAGGACCTAGTCACTCACTTCCAAAAAAATTGGCCATGGAAACCCTTGAATAGCAGTGGAGCCTTGTCTGATACGGTGCCGGAAGGTGAGAGGATGGCGCAGAAAGACCAGGCAGGGTTCTGCTCTGCTGTCCACAGGGTCACCAGGATTTGGAATCGACGTGACAGCACAAGAAGCGAAGTCAGTGATCTGTCTATGACTTTTCTGCAAGAAAAGACTAATGCGGAGCCTCTTTCTTATTTTAAATGGAAAACTTAGTGGAATACCTAAAATCAAAACGCTCGTTCACTTCCCTAAAGTGGAACTAAAATACTTATAAGTAACAACCTCTCATGTTAGAAGGGAAAATGCTTTACCCATCCCTTCCCCATCACCAAACAATTAGTAAGGTTGCTGACAAATGGTGGTGTGTGAAAACTTGTGACTCAGCCTGTTAGCGCCAGCCAGGCTGTTCCAAAACATCCACACGGGGAACTCTGGTGCTCTACCAATTATGTTCGGAATGTTAAGTCAAGACTTCTCCTTCATGTTGTTTTGTTAAATATGGTGCGCTGATTTGAGGGGATGTAATATAAATTTCTAAAATGTAAACATCAGTCGAAAATGTTTTAAGAAATGCATAACTTTGTGAAGTTTGGGTTATTAAAACCAAGAGGGAAATTTCTACTGGGAGATTGGTAACGGGGTAAACGGGGTGGAACTATACACGTGAAAGCACTATTAAATGAAGGAGCTTACCAGGGCAATCTTTACCCTGTGTCTAAAGAACATCACCTAAGGCATGGAAAAGAAGGGAAAGCAGAGGCTGAGGATGTTAATGGAAGAACAAGAGTGATAGTCTCTGATATCTGATTAGTGATTTTCAACTTACAAAGCACTTCCAGGCACATTATCTCCTGATAGCCAGAAAATTCCTGTGAGGCCGGAGGGATGCTCTGCTAATCTCTTTTATTAGTGAGGAAGCTGAGGATCAGCCAGTCTACGTGACCCACCACAGTCACACAGCTGGCATCCGAAGCAAGAGCTGAGTCCTCTGACCCCCAGGCTCTCGACCCTAGTTCTCAAGTCACACTGGAGTTCAGCCCCAGATGGAGTCCCTCTCTTCACTGCTCTGCAGCCGTCAGTGGATGCCTGTCAACTTGGCCAGGCAGCAACCTGCATCTCCATCCATCTCTAGTCAATGGTCTTTGTCTGGCACAGGGGGCCCAGCTGAATGTGGTCTATTGATCTCAAGTTTGTAAAGATATTTCTTTACTATAACTTTCCTGAAACAGTAAAGTTTCCTTATAAGCCCACTCGCCTGGGTCTAGACAAAATTGTGAGTACCTCCAATCTGTCTTTGCCCTCCTCTCCGTGTTCCCTGAGATCATCACATGCCATCACCTTCCCAATGCAAGGACCCCTCTACCTTTCCCAGTCATTATGTCCCCCTCAATCCTGTTTTGCTTCACAGAGGCACAGAATCACGGATTGGATGGGACTGTAGGAATAATACCAGTCAAGATAAAGTAGGTTATGCTCTGGAAACAAGTCAACCCAAATCACTGGCACACACACAACTGATTTCTCATTCCCACTACATGTCTGACGCATGTCAGGAGAGAGGCTCTGCTCCCTGCAGTCACTCAGGGCCTCAGGCTAACAGGCATCACCTCTACATTGCTTCCTTGATGGTTAAAGCAGTGGGAGTCTGCTTGGAAGTGACATACATCACTTCTGCTCATGTTCCTTTGGCCAAAACCAATCATGCACTGATGCCTAACTTCAAAGATGGCGGGAAGTGCAATCCTACTGTGTGCTCGGTGGGAGAAACAGAACATTGTCGACCACCCTAACGACAACAACATAGTCCAATCCTCATGTGATGCTTGAGTCTCCCCAATAACAACCCTATAAAAGGGTCCAACCTTTACCTGAACCTCTCCTGTAACAGGAAGCTCCCCCTCTCATTAACAGCTGATTTAATTTGAAGGGAACCCTATTCGTTAGAAACAAAAATTCTTAAAAATAACCAAAATTGGCCTCCCTGTAACTTACTCCTTAGTATTTACTCTTTCTTCAGGGTTTTGGGATAAGTCATTAATTTGTTGAATAAAAAAAAATCTTCAAACATTTGATGAGAGCTCTTGCCTTCATTTCTTCACTCATTTACCTCTGTTAGTTCCCTGCCCTTCAAGAGACCTTGGGTAGAAGATGAGTAACCAAGACTGCCATGCCTTATGGCATGGCATATGGCAAAGATAATCCCCTAAAGTCATTGGAGGAAAAGTCAGGGGTCTCAAAATCAAGGGAAGTGAATTAAAGGGAGGCTGTTGAGAGCGGTTTCTGGAGAAATACAGTTGACGCTAGCACAGAAAAGGAGGGGCCAGCCCAGAAGCTGAGACTCTACCAGGCAGAGGAAACAATTTGTATCAGGTAAGGTAGGTGCAGAACTGTATAATACATTCAGGGGATTACAAGAGAGACTGGAGTGAAGGATGTCTTTTGGCCCGGGGGGGGGGGGCACTTAAGATGAGGTGGGCATCCAATCATGGAGAGCCCTGGGGCTAGGCTGAGAAGTCTGGAATCTTGAAAGTTATTGAAGAATTTTAAGCTTAAAATTGAGATGAGTGGATTCACATTTTAGCAGCATTATTCTGGCAGCAGGAGGCAGAATGGAGCACAGGAGACCAGCCTGAGTGGTAGAGAGCTATGGCAGTGATCCTGGATGGAGTGATGAGGCCAGAGCTATGGCGGTGATCTGCAAAAAGGGTGGATTTGAGAGGACTATATGGGATGGGCAGCACTTGGTAGTTAATTCCAAAGGGTGAGGCAGGATGTGCTGCGGGCTAGGATGGCACTCATGCTTCTGACTTGGGCAACAAACTGGTGTAATTCGCTGAATTGGAGATATTCAAGGAGATCAGGAAAGTTTTTGCTGAGTTCCATTTTGGAAAGATTGAGTTTAAGTTGTGTGTGTGAGTTACGGATGACTTATTAGGCAGTGTGATGTATCTATCAAGAGAGGGCCAGCCAGAGATCATAGATTAGGGAGTCATCAGTCTGTAAGTAGACATGGAAGCCATGAGTGTGGCTGACACACAAACCATGACTCTTCTACATATGAAGGAGAATGAAAATACATTAACAGACCAATTTGACCTATCGTTTCCAGGGGCCAGATGATCCACCTCTACTGTCCATGATGCCCTCTTCTTAGAATTAAGAAACCTGAAAAGCTGAATCACAATCAATGCTTTGTTTGGTAAGCATAGAATCAGACCACAGGGAAATGGAGAATCATGAGAAATATTTCACCCAAACAGGCAAAGGTCTGCTGAGTCATCCCTGCTCCACAATGGAGAATGCCTCTGGGATAATTCAAATGCTCACTTCTCCTAAGACCCAGGTTTTTCCCTCCACAGCCTGTGCTTAACAAACTCTGCCATACACTTACTTTTTTCTCTCCTACAGGATGACTATATCCTTTCTTCTTTGAACAGGGTTTGTTTTTTCAATCTGATTACATAAATTGATAAGGTTACAGTTTTACCAGCAAATGTTGACCTATATTCCAGAGACCAAACCCGAGTTAACATTTTTAGAGCTCAAGGGTTCTTGAAAACTACCCATCACACATTCCTAGATTATTTCCTAAAGTATGAGACCCAATCTGATTCATTACATGTTTGGTTTCTCTAATTTCATTCTCAAAGGGAAACCTGAACTTCAAGATCACAGGCTACCTTGCTGTCACTCTATGGGGTAATAAAAAATGTATTTGGTGCTTGTCCTCTGTGTTTCCTGGCACAGAGCTCCTAAAACCATTGAAATTTCCTAAGTGATTGAGGTGTCTTTTGTCATTCATAATGAGCCCCCTTTCACCACATCTGAGTTTATGCTAATGAGGTGACTCAGGGTGAGGGCCCGGAGATAGCTTCAGGTTGGAGACTAGTCACTCGGAAGATCAAACACAGTGATTAGACCATGGCAACTTTCAGCCCCACACCACCCTAACCTCTGGGGAGAGGAGGGAAGCTGGAAACTGGGTTATAAAAACTCTTGAACAAAGAGATTCAGAGAGCTTCAGGGTTCATGCACACATTGTCATGCTGGGAGGTGGCATGCCCAGAATACAAAGTGCCCCCCCCATATCTGTCCTATGCATCTCTTCCATTTGGTTGTTCCTCAACCGCATCCTTTAAAACAAACCAGTAAACGTTAAGTATTTTCTTGAGTTCTGTAAGTCGTTCTAGTGAATTATCAAACCTGAGAGGGAGGAGGGTCATGGGAAACCCCAATTTTGTAGCCACCTAGGCAGAAGTGTGAAGAGTCTGGTCACCCCATTTGCAGCTGATGTCTGAAGCGAGGGCAGTCTTGTGGAACTGAGCCCTTAGCCTGTGAGATCTGCACGAAATCTGGATAGTTACTGTCAAAATTAGATTGAATTATTGGACGCCCAGTTGGTGTCAGAGCATTGGAGAAGTAGTGTGGAAAACCCCCATGCATTTGGTGTCAGAAAAACCACCATGCACATCCCTCTGGGTGACAGAGAAAAGTCACAAAATCTTTATTAAGCTCAAAAAATATCTCACCATAAAAAGTAAAGCTTTATCACCAGCTGTCCATCCTTAAGGAATCATCAGCAACTATTGGTTACGTCTTTAGAAGATACACTCAGCTGGAGATAAGAGAGGCTGTTCAAAGCCACATGGACACAGTGATAAAAACAGCGAAGCACAAATAGCCCTTTCTGCACCCGAGGGTGATGCAACAGGACTGTCCCAGGGCTGCAGGGAGTCCTCACACTGCTCTGAACCCACCTCTTAGCCAGTTTCTGCTTCTTGGCCCAGTTACGTTAGATTCAGTTGCTCTGCTTCAATTAGCAGCTTGGCCTTGCATCCCAGCTTTGCCTAAGGTCGCCGACTTTTGGCTTTCTCTTGGCTGCAAACCCTGCAGCCCCATGATCAGTCCAGACTCACCTCCATACCAGACTAAGCTCCTTGAATCCCCAAGAATCTAGGCATCTGCCCGTCTGGTAGAAGAGTGTGAACAGAGTTCATTTTAAGAGATACTGACAAATAGAAAACTTTTGATCATGATGACAAAGGAAAGAAAAGAACCTCGTGTCATGTGAGACATTACTAAAGATCTTAAGAGACATTCAGCCTTCAGAAAAGACAGAATTAGAGGGGAAATTGGATAGCGGTTTTCCAATATTTGAAGGACGATTGAGAGAAAGGAGATCTTAGATCTATTGTTGGACAATTCAAAGAAGCAGATTCTATTTAATATCAGAATTGACCAGAAATTCTGCCCTGTGAGTTAAAACACTCTCCCCCACTCCGTCACTGGACATATTCAAATGGGAGGAAGATGATGAGCCTCTAGGAGTGCCCTACAAGGGGTTGTAGCTTCCCTCCAAGGGCCTTGCCCACTCTAGGTGTCTTACGTGGACTCGGAACACCAGGGTTACAATTCCAGTCACACAGTACTTATGCAAAACAGATGGAAAGAAGAAAAACACATTTTAAAAAAGTTCAAATAAATAAAATGAGTTTGGAAGTCAAGTATCCAGCTTGAGTAAACAAATTCGAACACTGGAGGGACATTTAAAATGTGAAGAAATGATGAGTACAAGAAATCGTATAATTAAGTAGGTTAAGTGCCTTAATGAAACTCGATGTGAATCTGTAGAATAGCAATCAGTGGAATGTATAGTTATAAAAAGCAGTGAGACAAGATGACCCCACTTCAGTTTCTCCAGAAAGAGAGAATCGGTAGCGTAGAGGGACTGGAATGATGGAGTCCAGACTGTCCTGTGCTGACCGTATTTGTTCCTTGCGGCAGAGCCTCCTTCGGGGTGGCAGGTCAGGTTGCACCTTCCTTATACCTTTGGACAGAAAGAAGTGGGAGATTTATCCCCCCCTCACCCTGACTAAAAAGAACTTCGCTTTCCTGCTTGTTAATGCCTGAAATAATTCCTCCAGCGTCATCCTTGGAGGAGGAGTGGGGAGAGGAAGAGGAAGAACCAAGCGCAGAAATGCCAAGACAATGTCACTGTTTGAACAAGTTCAGACCCGCTTCCTTTGATGACAATGACCTTCAAGGAGGTCAGAGGTGGGCTTATCCACGGAGCTATGCCCTAAGTGGACAGACACTAGGGATGGCCCATTTCTGAACAGTTGTGGGCAGTTTTAGATCACAGCAAAAGCAGTACTGCCTTCAAAAACTGTTCCTTCCTTGTGTATTACAACTGCTACTCCTTAAAACTCTTACATGAAATGGACTTGCCATCCCATTGTCGTCGCCCTGAGTCTGCAGCGGCCTCCTCCTCTTCTCTCCTTGCTCTCTCCTTTGTTATCTTGTGCCCTTGAAACAAGCATGGCTTAGGAGGGAAGAATTTAATTCCAGCGCCCTCTGCTGGTCCTGCAGAAGGGCAAGACGCCTTAAATGAGATCAGCAGTTGCCAAATGTTTTACTACCAGGAAATCTTTTTATTATTTTATTAACCCCAGGGACCTCACATTTTGAAACTGATCTTTCAAGAAAACTCCATCTGTTAAGTAATTAGTAATTTGTGTACCAATTTGCATTGATCAAAGTCATAGAAAACTGCCAATCAGAACATGTGATCAACATGCAATAACCAAGTTTGGTACATCAAGATTCTTTCTAGTCAAACATAGAAATTCACCTTTAGGGGCTGCCCTGTGGCCGAGTGGTTAAAGTTCTGTGCGCTCCACTTCAGTGGCCTGGGTTTGCGGGTTCAGATCCGGGCGTGGACCTACTCTACTCATCAGCTACGCTGTGGAGGTGTCCCACATGCAAAATCGAGGCCTGGCACAGATGTTAGCTCAAGGCTAATCTTCCTTAAGCCTTAAAAAAAAAAGAGGAAGATTGGCAACAGATGTTAGCTCAGGGTGATTCTTCTTCCTTACACACACACAAAAAATTCACATTTCACCTAGCCTGTAAACCTTATTGTGGTTAAGCATGCAATTTCTGGGAGGCTTTCTAACATTCTGCAAATAACTTAAGGACCTGGTTCCTACCTAGAGATCCATGGGACAAGGGTTTGGAACCACAGAGTTGGAATATCTCAGTATCTAAACAATAGGCATATTTCTGAGAAGTTCTTACTTTACTAGTCAGCATTTATGGATGGTGGCTGAATGTTTTCTATCGTTTGGATATAATTCTTCAAATTACTTTGATATGTTAACTGGTCGTGCAGTGGCCTGAAAGGTTAATATATCATCCAGAATTGCAAATGTCAGAGCTGAGTTTTCAAGTATTAGTGCTAACCAATGAGTAGCTGAAGAGGGGTTGTGGTGGTTGAGACCGCACATCTGGGAGGCGGCGGGGGGGGGGTACATGACTAGAGACACCTAAAATCCGGTTCTCAGTTGGCTTCTAGCGATTTCAACTCCATTGCAGTACGTCCCACAGATGCTAAGTCTGTATATTCACAGGAGAAAAGAGAGGCAGATGGAGAAACATAGTAAGCTCAGTAGAGTATGTGGGATGAGGCCTGGGTGGAGTGAGGTAGGAGACCAGGGCTGTCTAGAAACAGAATGGACAAGGAGTTGTCTGAGGGCAAGACTAAGTCTTGTCATTGCTTTAAGCCCAGTATCTGACACAATACCTGGTATATAACAGGCCCTCAAATATTTGCTACATTTTTGTAGGTGTTATAATTATCTCTTCTAGCAATGCTCTTAGCTAGGTGCGCAGCCTCACCATTGACACTAATGACCATGCCTGCTAAGATGATAGCCAAGGGAAGCTTGTTCAGTGGTGGAACTGAACTTGTTTTTTGGTTAAGTTTCGTACAGAAATGATTGTATTTTAGGAAAAAGATGAATGTATCTCAGAATGATTTTCAGTGTTTGATTTTTTTCTTTTAAAGTATTGTAATATAACAAACAAATGGAAAAGTACACAAATGAACACAGTTGTACAACCAGCACTTAGACCAAGAAACAGATCTTCTTGGTACCCCGGAAGTCCAGTTCTATCTCCTTCCTGTCAGTATCTGACCCCCATCCTGACTAGCCTCACTTCTAATGCTGGGGACTGGTTTTGCCTATTTTTGAAATACACACACATGCATGTACACACAGACATTATATACTCTTGTGCCTGACATTTTTTACTCAACAATATTCTTTGAAGGTAACTCACGTTGTTAGTTGCAACATGTTCATTCTAATTGCTGTATTTTATTTATAAATATATCACAATTTGATTACTTTTGATGGGTTGATTCCAGCTTTTTACCATTCTGAATCGTGCTGTTATGACTTTCATGTACATTTCTTTGGGGCGCATAAATACCTATTTTTGTTGGGTATATACCGAGTAGGAGAACTTGTCACAGGATTTGCCCCTGATCAGCTTTTGCAGATACTTCTGAACAGTTTCACAAAATGATTGTGCCAATTTTGTGTGTTCACTTTTGTACAAAGCTCCGAGCCAGAGATGCTCAGAGGGAATAAAGGGCAGGGAGTGAGGAGATGATCCCTTAGCTTATGATCTGGAACCTAAGGGGACTTTATGGAAAGGAAAAAGACAAAATAACCCTCAAACGGACAGGCCCCAGCAATCATCAACTCATCCCTGGAGTGATTTGGAAGCCTGCTTCCTAAGGATGAGAAGGAAAGGCAGAATAATAATGCAAAAGGTGGAGGAGAAGAAGAAAAGGAACAAGACAAGAATGGATGCTAACCCTGAATGCCAAGACTCTGCTAACAGTTTCATCCTCATAAAAATGGCACGAAAGTGTCCCAAAGCCCTGACTCCAAAAGGGCACATTAGAACCAGAATTCAGCAAAACGTGCTTTGCATTTACCCTTTTGTGTTTGTCACAATATTTCCCAAACTTGTTTGGGGCTTTGGGAGTAATTAAGGTTATTAATCGAGAGGATGGCTCCTCTTTATTAATTTTGGGATCAGGGCTTTCACCACCGCTGATATGCACAGGAAAAGAATAAAAACTTATCATTGAGCTTCCCCATAAGACTTTTGTAGAAAGCTTAATTTGCAAATAAGTCAGCCAAAGTGGAAACGCCGGATGCTATCAGACAGGAGGATTAGATTTTCCTTTTAAACATGCTTGTCCATCTTTCAGCTGGATTCTGGGCTTTCCTCTGAAATCTCAGGAAACTCATTTGCAAGAGTGAGTCAGAATTAACCCACTCTGTGAGACCTGGTTATCAAAAGGCATTTAAAGCATTGCAAAGAGGAATGCAATGTTCTATTTACAAACGGAATTTGATTGCTAATTATGAATCTCTTTCAAATATATGCATTTTATACTTATCTCTTTGCAATTCAGAAGTGAATCCTATGGTAGTTCTGGTCTCCTGTCAGCCGTGGTCCTCACTGACATTTTGCTAAGACAGAGAGCTCCTTCCTGAGTGCTCACCCCTACACATCCGCCTTTTCTCAGATTGGTTTTCAGCTCCAGGATGACTTGCTCTGCAGCAGATGTCGCCACAGAACAGACAGGGGCTGCTATCCTTGCAGAGAGCAGCCGGGTTACACTGGCATTCATTTCCTTGGGGCCATTTTTGTAAATTCAACTTGGCACAGCCCTGTCTGTTTGCCTTTGATCTGACGTACCGGACAAGGAGTTCAGTTCATTTGCTGCCTCTCCAGCAACCGTGTCCAAGAGCATTATCTGATGGGAGGTCAAAGGAAGCTGCCACTATCAGTGTCCAACAGGCACACTTGAAAATTCATGAGCAATTTGTAAAAAGGCAGGAGTTCTTCCCCTTAGTGCTTTAATTGCCCCACCACCTGGATGCTGTCTGAACCCATACAAAGATGGAGACACCAATCGAAGCCAGTATTCAGAAGTGGCTCCAATGCACCATAAGGATCTAGAAGCTTCTGATTTGCCTCCAAATAATATCCATGGGTACAAAGAACTGGCATGGCCAGACATAGCTGGTCTAGCTGATATGCAAATTCATTTGCTCACATCTTTCTAGTTATGAACATTCACTTATGACCTCCTATATGCACAATGTCCATCTGCAAAGCACCTACCACCAGGACTCCTGGAAGCTACTTGAGTTGTCCCCGAAATCAAGAAGTGACACACTTCTGGGTGAATACCATCTAGGGACAATTTAAGAAAAATGCATCTATCTCATTCAATCTCTTCATCTCTTTTCTTCTCTCTTTCAATCTCTTCTTTTCTCTCATGTTCATGCATCTCTTCTTTTGTGAATTACCTCAAGGGGACTGCCAAGGCCACTCTCCTCACTTTTCTTTAGACATTCCAGCTTTCAGACTCAGTTCATCTGTCTAAGCAATTCTACTTGCCACATCAAGACATATATACACACGTGCATGTGAGCACACACACACAGATATACACACACTTTTATCCCATTCTTCCTTCTGTTCTCTCTTTCAACTCTGGCCTGGTTACCTTAGGGAAGCAGTTTCTTTGCCTCTTAGAGGGCACTTTATCTTGAAAAAAGGGAAGCAATTACTTAAAATTCCCTAGAAGCTGTATGTAAAAGAAAACTACCCTGAAGGTATCAGTCTCATCAAATTCTAGAACACTTGAAAGCTCATAGAAATTCTCTTCAGAATTTTATCAAAATTATCCTTCTATCCCTTTATCCTCTAAAACATCCAAAATAAACAACAGCTATTGGATATTCATTATTTCTTTTATTTGACTGAATTACTAGTGCTACAATAATAACACTACTTTTTATTGCATATGTATAGTATTTCAATGTAAATGTGCGGTCAAATTATGGATTAAATGCCCCTTCCGACTAGACAGGGGTCTAATCTCTGTTGGTAAGATGACCTGCAAGCTTTTTAAGTTCTAAACAACTGATAATAAATGAGGTTTGGGAGCACAATCAACATAACATGTTTATAAGCCAAGGATAGACTGTAGTATAATTCTGATCTGATTTTCTTTCTGGGAGGATGGATTTTCTTCCTCAATGGATCTTGCTAGCACATCTGGCCTTCTTACTTAGTTTAATCTATCCCGAAGGTGGGCCTCAGTGCTGGACCATATTGCACAGAATCCTGGTGGGCGATCATGCCAGATCATTTGTATTTCCAGTTTCTGCATGTTAATAACTATAATACCTGATTCTGACCAAACTTTCACATTAGAAGAAAAGTTAGGGGCCGAATCCACAGGGAAAAGAGTCATTGAAACACAAAAGCCTTCACTTAACCACCATTGTATTTTATCTTCCTCCCTGAGGCTGCGTCCTCATCTCGACTTCAACAATTAATCATAGGAAGTGGCACAGTTTTGTTGAAATAATAAAAACCTAGAATTTATTGACATGTAACTAATTTAACCTCAGGGACCAAGAGGCTATAAAAAGAAGAGAAGTTGCATTGTTAATCGCAGAATATTGTCATAAGAGGGGAAATGTACATGTTTGCAATCATAAAACTTGAAAATCAGATTGAAGTTTTCTAGCTGCTTGCCTCTATCCAATTTTGGCAGTGTCTTCCATTTTATCTCCAACAAGTTTGACTGACTCCTGATTATGTGCGATCATGAATAGATAGTGGAATGTTCCATATATATCCCATACATATTCCATAGAGAATCCAAAAGTTGACATGAGCTATTACTTTTTAAAGCACATCTGGGTCTAACAAATGATGTAATGAACTCATTTAAGTCTTTATCTCTTCCTGTTCTTGACTAATTTCTGATGGAGAGCCCCCAGCCTATAATGTGAAGAATATTCTCCTCCTTGACTCTGTTTGAACAAATGAACTCATAGTAGTGGGGCTGTTAAGGAATACTCTGACAGCATTCAGCCAGCAGAGCGTTCCATTCCTTATCCGTTCACCCAAGCATCTTCACAGAGCAGCGTGCTTACTAGGGTTCAAAACACCCTAATTAGCCTAATTCAAGGATGGTCAATGTGCCCCAACAATAGGTTAGGACTGAAGGGACCCAATAAATACCCTCCCTCTTCCCTGCCCAAGTTCAGAACCAACAGAGAGAGAAACACAGGAGTCAGACAGGAAATCAACTTGGAATGATTCAGATCTTGGGAACCTGGCTTGGGTGTGAGAAGCAAACGAATTTATTACTGTTGCCTAAATCAAACTCCTCAGACTTTGAGTATCTCTGATTGGGAGCAGTGCTTGCCCTTCAGGCTTGCTGCATAGTGGGGATAATAGGCCAAAATAGCACATTCTACTCAGGCAGGCAGTTCCCAAAGAAAGAGAAACCAGAAGGGAGGAAAGAAAGAAGGGCCAGAAGCACCTCCCATGCCCAGTTTCTTCTCTCAAACTCACTAATCTGATGAGTCACTCTCACTTTCCCCCCACATGCCAGGAATAAGCAAGAAGGTGACAAGAGACCAGCAGAGTTATTCCACTGCAGTGGTTCTCAAGCTTGAGCAGGTGTCAGAATACCCTGGAGGGCTTGTCATAAACACAGATTACTGGGCCAACTTCAGAATTTCTGATTTGGTAGGTCTGAGCGAGGCCTGAGAATCTGCATTTCTAACAAGTTCTCAGGTGATGCTGAATCACTGCTCTAATGCAATGGTTCTCAACCTTGAAAAGCATGGAATCAGGAAGAGAAAGGAGTGTTTCCTCCCATCACTCTCCATGGGGTTTAACCCCTAATTCTGTGGTCTAGCAGGGGTGTGGTGCTCCATCAGGGGAAGGAATCCAGTCGATCAGAATAGTGTAGCTCCCACTTTCTGAGGCTTCTCCCTCAACATTGATCACAGTCTTTCATGGGATTATTAATGCACAGAGATGATTTTTGTCCCCAGAAATCTACTTCATGGGTCATAACATAAATTTAAAAACTCAAAAGACATACTGGACTCAAGCACTCTCTGTTCTATTTCCATTCCACCTATAAATTAGGTCCAGCCACATTGTCCGAAAGAGTTCATTAGAGATTCTTCAGTGAAATTAAATGACAGCATTAAGATATTTTAATAAAATGTCAATAATAAAAGCATTTCAAATTTGAGTATAAACCTTCTCCCATCATGATTTTCCCAGGTTGAAATTACAACTCCAAAATTAAATTCCCTGAATATTAAAACCTAAGATAAAATTATCTCGCCTTTGTGATAAAAGCCAAAAGAAATAAATCCAAAATTCCAACCTCCATAATTCCTTATTCTCCTGAGTCCATCCAGAGGAATACACCATATTTACATAGAGTTATGGTTCCTTTAGCAGCTTCAGATGAGTTCTCTTCCACTGGAATAGGTGTAGTTGTCTTAGGATCTTAAAAGTTCGCCTCTACTCATATGTGCCTCTACCATTGAGGAGATCAAGGACATGCTAAAGATGATCAAAGAACCAGTCACCCACCCACTTGTTTTAGAAAACACATCAATCCTTAGCAGTTAGGAGATAGCCTAGGCAAAATTATCTTCTGAGGACCCTCTGTTTACTATTGTCAAAGACCATAGCAGAGATTCAGTGATACGTGAGAGGGGGCGAATAGACAGAAATGGGACAGAATCCTTGATTGCAGATTTGCCATGATGCTGGTCAGTCCATGTCTTTCTTAGAAGAACATGACCTCCATGGCACCATATTTCACCACGTTAGAGGGAGAGGATGGGAAGGCCATCAGTGCATACTGTCTCAGCAATTACAGGGTGGAATTGGAGACACGGCTCCCTTCTAACAAAGTTTGAAATCTATAAGGGTGGCAGTCCCAGGTACTGGGTCTTATTTTATGGTGCCTCATTTTCCAATCCAACATACTGAAAACACCTTAATTTCCATTTGCCTTGGAGCTCTGTGTCTCTGGCATCTCACTGCTGAAGTGAATGTGTGCTCCGCTTCTTCTAAGTGGGAGACTTAGTCTCCACTGTCTCTTGTGAAGAGGCATTTTCGGTTGTCTGCCACAGTGGCAGTTGTCAATGTTTCTGGTTCTGGAATTACTCAGACCCCGGAAACCTGCCTCCTAGGGAAAGTTTCTCCCTTATCTCACATTAGTTTCAGTTGGAAAAACTCTCAGCAGATTCCTGAACGGAAGCTGCTGCTGCTTCCAAAACCTGTGCCCTGGGGCCCTCTGTGAAGCAAGACTTCTGCCATGTCCTCCTCAAGAGCCACATTTCCTCAGTATTGGAATTGGGCTCTGAGAAGCCTTTCTTTGAGCTACATCTTATTCTGCATCAGCGGAATATGATTTAAATGCACAATTCCCTTCGTTTTCTTCAGAAAAATTCAGTAAATTTTATTTGAGTCAGCTTTATTGAGGTATAATTTACATACAATAAAATTCACCATTTTTAAGTATACCATTTGATGTCTGGGCAAATGTGTGCAGTCATGCAATCACCACGATGATAGAGATATAGAACATTTCTATCATCCCCCAAAATTCCCTTGTGTGTCTTTGAAGTCAATACCCTCCCCTGACCCACAGACCACAGGAGTCACTAATCTGTTCTCTGTTGCTGTATTTTTACCACTTCTAGAGTTCTATGTAAATGAATCATACAGTATGTAGTGTTATAGGTCTGGCTTCATTCACTTACCATACACATTTGAGATTCATCTATGTTGTTGCATGTATCAGTAATAGCTCAGTTTTAGCCCTAATATTCCATGGTATGGATATACCAAAATGTGTTTGTCCAATTACCAGTTAATGGAGATGTGGGTAGTTTCCAGTTTGGGGCAATTTTGAATAAAACTGCTATAAATATACACATACAAGTCTTTCTATGAACACATTTTTTAATTTTCTTGGATAAACAATTAACAGTGTGATTCCTGGGCCATATTGTAAGTATATATTTAATTATTTAAGAAACTGACAAACTGTTTGCTAAAGAGGCTGCTATCAATTTGCATTACCATGAGCAGAGTATGAGGGTTTACTTGCTCCACAATCTCCCGTCATTTGATTTTGACAGGCTTTTTAATATTAACCATCCTAGTGGAGATGTTGTATTATCTCCTTTTGGTTTTAACTGGCATTTTCCTAACGACTAATGATGTTGAGCATCTTTTCATATGCTTGTTTCCCAAGCATATATTTTATTCTGTGAAGTGTCCATTTAAATCTTTTGACTGTCTTTTAATCTCTCCTTGTTATTGAATTGTAAGAGTACTTTATATATTCTGAAAACAAATAATTCTGCAGAACATATGTTTTGCAAGTATTTTCTCTCAGGCTGTGGTCTGCCTTTGCATTTTCCTAACAATGTCACTTAAAAAGAAGAAGTTTTTCATTTTGACATTCAAGTTCCTAAGGAATTTCTGCCTACCCAAAGGTCACAAAATTTTTTCCTAAGTAATTTTTCTCTAGAAATTTTGCAGTTTAACTCTTACATTTAGGTCTATGATTCATTTCAAGTTAATTTTTGTATTCAGTGTGAGGTAAAAGTCAAAATGTTTTTCCCCCATAAAGTTTGTTCTAGCACCATTTGTTTAAAAAACTATCCCTTCTCCACTGAATTACCTTGGTACTTTTGTCAAAAATCAATTTCTCATATATGTGTGGGTCTGAACTCTCTATTGTAGTTCCTGATATATATGTCTGTTCTTATGCCAATACCACGCTGTCATTATTACATGTAGCTTTATAGAAAGCCTTAAAATTATGGTGAGTCCTCTAACTTTATTCTTCTTTTTCAAAATTGTTTTGTCTACTCTAGGCCTTTGCATCATCATATAAATTTTAGAATCACCTTGTCAATTTCTACAAAATCCCAGGAATTCATACTGGGATTGCTTGGGACTTATAGATTAATTTGGAGGGGAACAATATTGAGTCTTCCAATCTATAAACATGATATATCTCTATTAATGTGGTCTTTAAAATTTTTTCTCAGCAGTATTTTTCAGTTTTCAGTGTACAATCTCTCATGTATTTTGTTAAATTTATCTTAATTGACTTGAAAAGTGCGTCTAGAGAGAACTCATCAAGATGGTCGTGTAGGCAGACTCTGAACTCGCCTCCTCCCATGAACACAACCACATTATAACTATTCTTTGAAAAATTACCCTGGGGAGAAAACTGAAAACTGGATGAAAGAACCCCTACAACAAAGGGCAGTCATGACTGAGGTGGAAGAGGCAGAAATTCCTTCTAGAGAGAAGAAAACCACCTTTGTGAGCAGCAGATCTTCACAGCCAGTGGGGCAGGAGCCACCCTAAGGTATGCAGCCCTCCCTGGAGCTGTGGGGACCTGAGCAGGGGCCCATTACCACTATAAGAATCCTTCAGACTCAGCACAATTGAGACGAATGTCCTACTATTTGACTTCACTGGCTATTAGCTGCAACCAGAAATACTCCGAGAAAAGCTATTGGCCAAAAGTAAAAAAAACTTGGCTCTTAAAGGGCCCATGCACAAATTCACTCATCTCAAAGAGCAACCTAAAATCACCAGAAAGTAAGCTGCACAGTCCTTTGGTGAAAAGGTAGGCTCTGGGTGCATCTCAGTGAGAAGTGAGACCTCTCTGGAGACTGACACATTAGTGATGGCCATTGTTGTGACCTAGTACAGGCATGCTGACACAGACCCTGGCAGAGACCATTGAAGTTCTTCCTCTGGCCTGTTAGCCCAGGGGTCTGCCACACCCACTAGAGCACAGATTTTATCCCATTCAGCCATAACAAGCAGCATGCCCTAGGGATTAGCCCTACCCAACAGCAAGCCCTCAGGCTACTTGACTACTTGTTGGCATGCCTAGACTGGGTGCCTTGATTCTCTACAGGCAGGCAAGTGTGTCCACCGCTGTGGGGCAGGGCCTGTGTGAGGACCAGGTGAACTGTGGGGGACATTGCCTGGAGAGGTGAGGGCCTCTGAAGTGGGGCAATTGGGTATGCTCCATGGGGTTGGGAAGTGTGCACAGGCCAGGATTGTGTTGACAGTGTGTGTAGACCTGTGCAAGTTGGGGCTTATCAGTGGCAAAGAACCTGTGCTTCACAAACAGAAACAGAGCATCAGCCTCACCTTTCAAAGCCTGAAACAATTGGGTGCTCCTGTGCCTAGGGCCAGCCCTACTGAGCTATAATCCTAAGAGAGCTGACAACAGCCTTGCAGGCTTGAGACCTACAGCAACTGTAAGTCCCTGAGCCTAGCTACCAGCTACACTGGGTGCCTACTCAATTAACAGGAAAACTGCAACAGGAATGTGCTATTAGACCTTATAGCCAATGGTGCTGGCGCTCCCCAAACTCAATTTACAAATAGCCGGCCAGGGAGGGAAAGCCTAGACTCCCTGGATACCTACAGTAAGAACAACCTTGCCACGGGAGAAAGACACAAGTATCCCACACAGGTGTCATTCCTGGAACATTGGGGCTGGTGACTAGAGGGAAGTACACTGCTGGGCCTCAAAAGGCATCTCTTACATAACGCCACTTCCCCAAAATCAGGAGACATAGCTGACTCATGTAATGCATAGATATAAGCAGAGAGAAAGAGGCATAATGAGGAGGCAAAGGAATACATTCCAAGCAAGGGGACAGGACAAAACTCCAGAAAAAGAGCTAAATGAAGCAGAAATAAGCGACCTGACAAAGAGTTCAAACAAAAACTCATAAGGATGCTCACTGATATTGGGAGAAGACTGGATGAACACAGTGAGAACATCAACAAAGAATTGGAAAATATAAAAAAGAAACAATCAGAAATGAAGAATACAACTCCGGAAATGAAAAATTCACTCAAGGGGTTCAATAACAGAGTAGATGATACAGAAGAATGGATCAGTGAGCTGGATGAAAGAATAGAGGAAATCACCCAAGCTGAACACACAAAAGAAAAAAGAATTAAAAAGAATGAGAACAGTCTAAGGGAACACTGGGACAATGTCAAGTGCACTAACATTTGTATTACAGGTGCCTCAGAAGAAGAAGAGAGAGACAAAGGGGCAGAGAATCTATTTGGAGAAATAATAGCTGAAAACTTCCCTAACCTAAGGGAGGAAACAGACATCCAAATACAGGGAGCACAGAGAGCACCAAACAAGATAAACACAAAGAGGCCCACACCAAGACACATTATAATTAAAATGTCCAAAATTAAAGATAAAGAGAGAATCCTAAAAGTGGCAAGAGAAAGGCAACAAGTGACATACAAGGGAAAGCCCACAAAACTATCAGCAGACTTCTCAGCCAAAACCCTACAGGCTAGAAGATAGTGGCATGACTTATTTAAAGTGTTGAAAGGAAAAAACCGACAGCCAAGAATACTCTATCCAGCAAGGTTATCATTCAGATTGGGAGGAGAGATAAAGAGCTTCCAAGACAAGCCAAAATTAAAGGAGTTTATCACCAAAAAACCAGTTCTACAAGAAATGTTGATGGGACTTATTTAAGTGGAAAAGAGAAGACCACAAATAGGGATAAGAAAATTATCCCAAAAATAAAAAAACCCAAACAGGCAATAAAATCACTGATGAAAGGCAAAAATAGAGTAAAGGTAGCAGATCAACCACCTATGAAGATAATATGAAAGTTAAAAGACAAAAGTACTAAAATTACCTATTTCAATGATAAGATGGTAATGGAAAGACATACATAAAATAAGAGATTAGATATGATTTCAAAAACACAAAATTTGGGAGGAGGGGAGTAAAAGAGAGCTTTTAAAAAGAGGTCAAACTAAAGAGACTATAAATTCAATATAGATTGCTATATACATAGAATATTATATAGGAACCTCAGTAATCACAAACCAGAAATCTATAATAAATAAACAAATAAGTAAGAGAAAATTAATTATGCATATTATTAATGAAAGCCATCAAACCACAAGGGAAGAGAGCAAGAGAAGAGGAAAGGAACAGAGAAGAACTTCTAAAACATCCAGAAAAAAAGTAACAAAATGACCATAAACACATATTTATCAATAGCTACTTTAAATGTCAATGGACTAAATGCTCCAAATCAAAAGGCATAGGGTGGCCAATTGGATAAAAAACAAGATCTATGTATATGCTGCGTAAAAGAGATATACTTCTGGCCTAAAGACACTCGCAAACTGAAAGTGAAAGGATGTAAAAGGATACTCCATGAAAATCGCAAAGAAAAGAAAGCTGGGGTTTCTTGTATCAGACAAGATAGACTTTAAAACAAAAACTGTAACAAGAGACAAAGAAGGGCACTACATAACGATAAATGGAACAATCCAACAAGAGGATATAACACTTGTAAATATCTATGCACTCAACATAGGAGCACCTAAATATACAAAGCAATTATTAACAGATATAAAAGGAGAAATAGACAGTAACAATGGATAGATCATCCAAACAGATCAATAAGGAAACATTGGCCTTAAACGACACATTAGACCAGATGGACTTAGCAGATATATATAGAACATTCCATCCAAAAACTGCAGAATACACATTCTTTTCAAATGCACATGGAACATTCTCCAGGATTGATCACAAATTAGGCCACAAAACAAGTCTCAATACATTTAAGAAGATTAAAATAATAGGAAGCATCTTTTCTGACCACAAAGTTATGAAATTAGAAATCAACTACAGGAAGACAATCTGAAAGCCACAAAAATGTGGAGATTAAACAAAATGCTACTGACACGATTGGGTCAATGAAGAATTCAAAGGAGAAATAAAAAAATACATAGAGACAAATGAAAATGAACATACGACATGCAAAAATTTGTGGGATACAGCCAAAGTGATTCTAAGAGAGAAGTTTATATCAATTCAGGCCTATGTCAACAAACAAGAAAGATCCCCAAGAAAAAATCTATCAGTGCACCTAAAGGAACTGGAAAAAGAACAAACAAAGCCCCAAACCAGCAAAAGGAAGGAAATAATAAAAATCAGAGCAGAAATAAATGAAATAGACACTGAATAAACAATAGAAAAAAGCGATGAAACCAAAAGCTGGTTCTTGGAAAAGGTAAACAAAATTGACAAACCTTTAGCTAGACTCACCAAGGAAAAAAGAGAGAAAGCTCAAATAAATAACATCAGAAATGAAAGAGAAATTACAAGGGACACCTCAGAAATACCAATGATTATAAGAGAATACTATGAAAAGCTGTATGCCAACAAATTGGATAATCTAGAAGATTACAACCTTCCAAAACTGAATCAAGAAGAAATAGAGAATTTGAACAGACCAATCACGAATAAGGAGATTGAAACAGTAATCAAAAACCTCCCAAAAAATAGAAGTCCAGGACCAGATAGTTCCCTGGTGAATTCCACCAAACATTCAAAGAGGACCTAATACCTATCCTTCTCAAATTGTTCCAAAAAGTTGAAGAGGAGGGGAAGCTTCCTAACTCATTCTACAAAGCCAACATTATCCTGATACTAAAACCAGGAAACAACAACACAAAAGAAGAAAATTACAGGTGAATATCACTGATGAACACTTATGCAAAAATCTTCAAAAAAAATACTAGCAAATCAAATACAATAATACATTACAAAGATCATACATCATGATCAAGTGGGATTTATTCCAGGGATGCAGAGATGGTTCAACATCTGCATATAAATCAATGTGACACACTACATTAAGAAAATGACGAATAAAAATCACATGATCATCTCAATAGATACAGAGAAAGAATTTGACAAGATATAGCATCCATTTATGATAATTCTAAATAAAATGGATATAGAAGGAAAATACCTCAACATAATAAAGGCCACATATTACAAAACCACAGCTAATATCATTCTCAATGGATAAAAACTGAAAGCTATCCCTCTAAGAAGAGGAACAGACAGGGATGCCCACTGTCACCACTCTTATTTAACATAGTATTGTAAGTCCTAGCTAGAGCAATCAGGCAAGATAAAGAAATAAAAGGGATCCACATTGGAAAAGAATAAGTGAAACTGTCACTCTTTGCAGATGAAATGATCTTATATATAGAAAACCCTAAAGAATCTAATAAAAAAACTTTTAGAAATAATAAATGAATATAGTCAAGTCACAGGATACAAAATCAAATACAAAAACCAGTTGCATTTCTATACACTAACAATGAAGTAGCAGAAAGATAAATTAAGAATACAATCTCATCTACAATTGAAAAAAAAAGAATAAAATACTTAGGAATAAACTTAACCAAAGAGGTGAAAGATCTGTACACCGGAAATTGTAAAATATTGTTGAAAGAAATTGAAGAAGACACAAAGAAATGAAAAGATATTCCATGCTCTTGGATTGGAATAATTAACATAACTAAAATGTCCAAACTTCCTAAAGCAATCTATAGATTCAGTGCAATCCCTATCAAAGTTCCAACAACACTTTTCACAGAAATAGAAAAAATAATCCTAAAATTTATATGGAACAACAAAAGAACCCGAATAGCCAAAGCAATCCTGAGGAAAAAGAACAAAGCTGGAGATATCACACTCTCTGATTTCAAAATATACTACAAACCTATAGACAGCAAATCAGCATGGTACTGGCACAAAAACAGACACACAGATCAATGGAACAGAACTGAGAGCCCAGAAATAAACCTACACATCTACGCACAGCTAATTTTTGACAAAGGAGCCAAGAGCATACGATGGAGAAAGGAGAGTCTCTTCAATAAATGGTGTTGGGAGAACTGGACAGCCACATGCAAAAGAATGAAAGTAGACTGTTGTCTTACACCATGCACAAAAACCAACTCAAAATGGATTAAACATTTGGATGTAAGACCTGAAACCAAGAAACCTAGAAGAAAACATATGCAGTACGCTCTTTGACATTGGTCTTAGCAGCGTTTTTCAAATACCATGTCTGACTGGGCAAGGGAAACAATAGAAAAAATAAACAAAGGGGATTACATCAACCTAAAAATCTTCTATACAGCAAAGGAAACCATCAACAAAATGAAGAGACAACTTAACAATTGGGAGAAGATATTTGTAAACCATATATCAGATAAGGGGTTAATATCCAAAATATACAAAGAACTCATACGTCTCAAGAACAACAAAACCCCAACAACCCAATCAAAAGATGGGCAAAAGATCTGAATAGACATTTCTCCAAAGAAGATATACAGCTGGCCAACAGGCACATGAAAAGATGTTCAATATCATTAACTATGAGGGAAATGCAAATCAAAACTACAATGAGATATCACCTCACTCCCATCAGAATGGCTATAATTAACAAGACAGGAAACAACAAATGTTGGAGAGGATTTGGAGAGAAGGGAACCCTTGTACACTGCTGGTGGGAGTGCAAACTGGTGCAGCCATTGTGGAAAAGAATATGGAGTTTCCTCAGAAAATTAAGGATAGATCTACCATATGATCCAGCTATTCCACTGCTGGGTATTTATCCAAAGAACTTGAAAACACAAATGCATAAAGATACATGCACCCCTATGCTCATCGCAGCATTATTCACAATAGCCAAGACTTGGAAGCAACCTAGGTGTCCATCAAGTGACCAATAGATAAAGAAGATGTAGTATATATACACAATGGAATACTACTCAGCCATAAGAAATGATGAAATCCATACATTTGTGACAATATGGAGGGTATTATGCTAAATAAAATAAGTCCGAGGGAGAAAGTCAAATACCATAAGATCTCATACTAGACGATAAAAACAACGACAAACAAACACATAGCAATAGAGATTGGATTAGTGGTTAGTGGATTAGTGGATTAGTGGATTAGAGGGGAAGTGGCTAGTGAGGAGGACAAAAGAGGTGATTAGGCTCACAGGTGTGGTGATGGATTGTAACCAGTCTTTGGGTGGGTGAACATGATGTAATCTACACTGAATTTGAAACATATTACGATGTACACCTGAAAGTTATACAATGTTAGAGCCAATGTGACTGCAATAAAAAAGATAAATTTAAAAAACTGGAAAAAAATTATCTTAATTATTGTTTTTTCCAATGCTATTGTAAATTGTACTTTAAAATTTCAATTTCTAATTGTTCCTCTGCATCTAAGAGAGTATCCTTTTTATCTGTTATATGCTGAGTTATATTAATTGGTCTCTAATATTGAATCAACCTTGCATTTCTGGGATAAACTTCACTTGGTTGTTATATATTATCCTTTTTATATAATGTTGGATTCAGTTTGCTAAAATTGTATTGAGAATTTTTACATCTATATTCACGAGGAGTACTAGTCTGTAATTTTCTTGTTTTTGTAATGTTTTTCTCTGATTTTGGCATCAGGGTAATGCTGACCCATAAAATGAGCTAAATATTACCTTCTCTTCTATTTTATAGAAGAATTTCTATAGAATTGGTATTATTTCCTCTTTAAATGTTTGTGGTAATTCACAGCAAAGCCATCTGGGCTTGGAATTTTCTTGTTGTTTCTGTTGTAAGCTTTCCAATTATGATTTTAATTCCTTTAGAATAGATATAGGTTATTTATCTATCTTTCTGGGTTATCCATTTCTTCTTGATTGAACTATGGTAATTTGTGTCTTTTGAGGAAATTGTCCATTTCATTTAAGCTACAGAATTTATTGACATATGTTGTTCATAATTTTCTTTTATTACACTTTTAACGTCTGGAAAATCTGGAGTGATCCCCTCTTTTATTCCTGCTATTGGTGATTTGCTTTTCTCTCATTTTCCTGGTAAGTCTGACTAGAGGTTTATCCATTTTACTGATCTTTCAAAGGACTATTGCATTAATTTCCCATTGCTGCTGTAATAAAAGACTAGAAACCTAATGGCTTAAAACAGCACAAATGTATTACCTTACAGTTCTGGAAGTCAGAAGTCCAAAATCGGTCTCACTGAGCTGAAATTGAGATGCTGGCAGGGCCAATTCCTTCTGGAGGTTGTGAGGGAAACACCCTTTTCTTGCTTTTCTAGAGGCCACCTGCATTCCTTGGCCCGGGGGCCCTCCCTTCAACTTCCAACTTCTTGCTTCTATCATCATATCTCTAGCTCTGACCCTCCTGTCCTCTCAAATAAGGACACTTGTGATTACATTGGACTCATCAGGATAAAGGATAATCTCTTCAGCTCAGTTTTAATTACCAGCCTGGCCTCATGGCTGAGTGGTTAAATTTGTGTGCTCTGCTTCGGTGGCCCAGGATTTCACCGGTTTGGATCCTGGGCGTTGGACCTGGCACTGCTCATCAAGACATGCTGAGGCGGTGTCCCACATAGCAGAACTAGAAGGACCTACAACTAGAATACATACAACTATGTACTGGGGGCTTTGGAGAGGAGGAGGAGAAGAAGAAGAAAATTGGCAACGTTGTTAGCTCAAGGCCAATCTTAAAAAAAATATATTCTTAATTACTCCTGCAAAGTCACTCTTACTGTGTAAAGTAACATGTTCCCAGATCCCAGAGATTAGGATATGGACATCTTTGGGGACCCTTACTCAACCTACTCCAATCAGCCTTTGATTTCATTAGTTTTCTCTGTTTGTGCATTTCCTATTTTACTCATTTCCAATGTTATACATTATTTCCTTTCTTCTTTTTTGCTTTAGATTTAATTTGCTGTCTTTATCTGGTTTCTTAAGGTGCAAATTTAGATTTTTTAATATGAGATGATTCTTCTTTTATATTAAAAATGTTTAATGCTATAAATTTCTTTCTAAACACTGCTTTAGGTACATCTAAAAATTTTTGATATCTTGTGCTTTCAATTTCATTCAGTTCAAAAACAATTTTTTGTGAGGTTTTCTTTAACTCATGTGTTCTCTTTCAAATATAATTTTAACTTGGAATTTTCTAGGTATATTTCTCCTATTGGTTTCTAATTAATTCCATGCGTGTGCTAATTTAATTCTCTTGTATGAATCTGAGCTTTTTAAATTTATTGAGGCTTAGTTTAGGACTCATAGTCTTGAGGAATATTTCATGTGTGAAAACGTGTTCTGCTGTTCTGAAAAGAATATATATTGTGCTGTTTTGGAGTGAAGTATTCTATAAATGTCCATTAGGTCAATTTGACTAATAATGTCGTTTGAGACTTTATGTCTGCACATTTTCTGTCTACTTTTCCTATCATTTACTGGGAGAGAAGTGTTGAAATCTTCCACTATAATTGTGGATTTGCCTCTTCTTTTAGTTCTATAAGTTTTTGTTTCATGGATTTTGAGTCTCTGTTATCAGGTTCATACCCATCTAGGAAAGTTATATCCTCTTGCTGAATTGACCATTGTATAATGTCCCTCTTTATCCCTGGTAATAGTGTTTGCTGAATTTTTAAAACATACAAAAGCAGACCAGAAGATGTGTGGCTGATCTTGCCCTTCCTATTTGTGCCTGGCACACCATTTTAAAACTAGAATCTCACACATAAATGATTTTTAGGTCACATGAAATGTAGCTTCTTTTGCTTTGTAAAATCTTGGACTGTAGATTTGCAGCCAGGCAACAAAAAAATTGTTCCATTCCTTATACCTCAAAGCTGACATATGAAAACATTCTTTTTTCCTTCTAATTGAAACCTTGCCAGCTCCCTCTATTTACTGAGGCCAATGCCGTGGTTGCATGTTTGGAAGTGGCCCTTGCTGCCCTGCCTGCATAGAAACAGCGGCCTGCCTGTGGATAAAGCTGCCGTTCACTGCTAGATCAAAATCCCATCGCACTCTGTTTACTAAAATCAGAGGCCTAAAGCTGCCAGCCCAACCGCACAAAAGACAATGGCGTGACTGTAAAAACCAGCCGTGTGGTACACCCAAGCCCTGCAAACCCTTAAAGTGAAAAATAATTGGGCTTGTTCCACCGAAGGCCTAAAGCCACCCCACCAGAGCCTTGCGTTTTGGGTTCCCCAAATCCGACTGCTTGCCACTCAAAGTTTTGAGACTTCCAATTGATTGATTGACTTCCAATCAATCAGTTTGATTTGGATTGTGCTCCAAATATTGGGAAAAGGATGCTATGTACTGGACTCCCTCAAACTTAATCACCGAGCAGATGCCAATCATGGTAACTGGTCATACAGAAGGGGTAGTGAAGCTTATCTTCCCTACTCTCCAGCCCCACACTGGTCTCAGTGTTTTTTTCTACACCACTCACCCCTCTGTAAGTCAAGGCCCCTTGCTCTATTTCACGAGAGGAGAGCTTACTGGTATCCTGGAATGGCGACAAGGGTGGGAGACGTCCCACTCAGAAAAGCTTGGGTGGAGGCTCAGCCATGTCTGGGCTCCCAGTAGGTGTCCCTCTGCTGCATGAGCCACAGGCAGTGAGCAGGGCAGTGGCATCTCTGTAGGGAATGTCTCATCTGTGGGTCCCCACCCCAGTCAGTTCCTGTTCTATATAGCATCTGGTTCCCTCCACAGTTGTGGCCAGGATCATCCCTGCTTTCTACTCCCCATCCCAGATGAGCCTTATCCTCTTTCCTGGGGAGGAGGGCTGCCAGCCTCTCCCTCCATCTCATATTATTCTTTATGATGGTATATACCATGTTCTGCTACCTTCAGGGTCTTCCTTTTGGATTCTTAAGAACCTAGTTTGGAAGTCAGACAAAAGAAAACAAAAATGAATATTAACCATTCTTTCTCTTTCCATCTGGATGTTCTGACCAAATGGGAGAAGGGCCCAGACATACAGGAAAGTACGAAGAGCCCAGAGGGGAACATTTCAGGATTCAGGATCAGTACACAGGCTGACCACCCTGCACCAAAGAGGTCTCACAGTCTACCTGAAGACTCATTTCATTAGAGTTGTCCTACACAAAGAAAACCGTTAGCCATCCAAGTCCAATCAAACAACTGTGCTGTAGTTGAGTAAGTCAGGAGTTTTACACATGCAGATGCTACGTCTGGGAGGGGTTAAGCTGAATGTCCAAGGCACACTGCTCATTAAAGCAGGGCTGGGATTCAACCCTAGGCTGCTGAATCATCACCTGGGGTCCGACAGCATTGGTTGGCAGCCAGATCAGTAAGATTGGGACACAGGACAGAGGCCAAAGCAGAGAGGACACTAACTTCTAAAATGAAATTGCCACAGTGCAAGATGGGAGAGGAAGGTCAGCAGCCATCTGGGCCTGATTGCGCTTCACGTGTGGGTGGGCTGACCACTGGCATCTGGACACCCTCTTCCCAAAGCACCAAGTCCCAGTGGGACTCTCTTTAGATGCCTTTTGATTGTTTCCCCTTCAAAACTATTTTCCAAAAGAAGAATTTTTCACCCACCTTTATAAATAAGATATAAATGTAGCATAGAAAAGTTAGGGGAGAAAAATACATGTCCTAGGGAGGTGGCACTGTGTGTGGCAGAGCTTGGGGCTGCAGCAGGTACTAAAATGTTACCACCAATGTCATTCCCCATCTGGGCTGTTCTCCAGTTAGCTGTAATAATCCGAAGTCTTAAAATTGTTCAGACCATCAGAGAGTGCTGTTTTGATGGGACTCTGGGGAGAACTTTCATACGGGTTTCAGAGACATGATGGGAAAAATTACCAGTGCTTGGGTGATTTTGAAACATTGGCCTCACACTTACAATCCCAGAGAAAATGCGATGCTTGATGGGATTTTCAGAGTTGATGAAGGACAAGAGTGCTTTTTTCCCAGCTGACTTTCCAGATTCAAGGCTCACATGGAAGGGATCGTTCTGAGGGATTTTGGGTCCTTCCCGCTAACTATAATTATGGCTGGATTCAAAGTGGTCCCCTGAATAAGGTCCAGACCAAGCAGTAGGTTCAGCAGCGGTGGCTGTCTGAAATGCCCTTTATCCAGACGACCAGGGCTGGGTCTACACAGTCCAAAGTGCAGTCAGATTCAATCACTTTCCAGCTACAGCACAGTGGCCTCTCCCTCCGGCCTCATCTCACACCACAACCTTCCTCATTCATGACACGCCAGCCCCACTTGTCTTCTTCCTGTTTCTCCAGTACACTGAGGTTTTCACCTTACGGCCTTTGAACTTGCTGTTCCCTCTGCCTGAAATCTTCTTGTCCAGTTCCATGTGTAGCTGGCTTCTTCTCATCATTTGGGTCCCGTTTCCGAGAGGCCTCCCTCACCATCATTCTTTTTTTTAATTTTTATTTTTTTTCGGATGTACATCATATTTTGAATTCTGTATACATTATATCATGTTCACCTCCCGAACACTAATTATAGTGCATCCCCTCACATGTGACCCTAATCACCCCTTTTGCCCTCCCCCCTCCCCCCTTCCCCAATGGTAACCACCAGTCCAATCTCCAAAGCTATGTGTTTTTTTTTTTTTTCATTTTTATCTTCTACTTATGAGTGAGATCATATGGTATTTGACTTTCTCCCTCTGACTTATTTCACTCAGCATAATACCCTCAAGGTCCATCCATGTTGTCACAAATGGCCGGATTTCATCATTTCTGAGGACTGAGTACTATTCCACTGTGTATATACACCACATCTTCTTTATCCATTCGTCCCTTGATGGGCACCTAGGTTGCTTCCAAGTCTTGGCTATTGTGTATAATGCTGCAATGAACATAGGGGTGCAAGTATCTTTATGCCTTTGTGTTTTCAAGTTCTTTGGATAAATACCCAGCAGTGGAATAGCTGGATCATATCTCACCACCATTCTTAAGAAGTTACCTGGGACCTCTTTTTCCCACTTCCCATGTTTTATTTTCTCCGTAGCAATTATTACTATTATTTTCTTATTTATTCATTATTTTACTGTCTCTCTCCCTCACTGGAAAGGAAGCTCTATGAGAGCAGGAATTTTGTCTTCCTGTCTCACTGCTGTATCCCGAGTACCTACAACAGTGCCTGGCACATAGTAGACACTCAAGAAATACTTGTTGAACAAGTGAGAGAAAGGATGACAATGGATGAAATGTCCATCACCACTCTATGTGGGGCCAGCTGCTCCACACATCCAGAAGTGACTGCAAACTTGCAGTGTCCTGTGGGCCTCATGTGGGTACATCAGCGCATCAGCATGGCTGTTCTCTTGCTAGGGGAACGGAGTTTGGGTTCAGAGCTGAAAGATTGGCTCAGAGTTTAAAGAAAGAACTACAGGATTTGGGCTGATAACATTGTATCCATCAAGTACCAGCTGGTTTTCAAGATAGTGAGGACAGCCATAGAGCTTTCTCATTTTAGGAACAGCTACCGTTTCCTAACCCATTTCTCTCAGTGGTGACCCAGTTTCTCTGATTTTTCTTTGAAGTATTATTCACAGCCTGTGGCCTGTCCTGGTTTGCAGGATTTGGAAAGTGGGTCTTGGGGAGGTTGCAGAGCCCACTGACACAGGACGGGAGGGTCAGACCACTGGTTCCAGCTCTTCATAAGATGATATAGTGGACTTTATTAAGATTAAAGGCGATCAGCATTCATGTGCTTCATTTACAAGAATCTCAGAGATGGTGGAACCTTCCCCAGGGGTCCTCTGGTCCAATGTTCCCCTGAGAGTGCCACCTTCCATGCGTTGGCTAAAAAATAATTGTCCAGCCTTTTCATAAATAGAATCAACTACATTACAGGGCAGGCAGCCCATATTTTACCCATGGGAAAACTTCCCTGAGGAGATTTTCCAATAAAATTGATTTTTTATTTTTCTTTGGAAAACCTTCTCCATGGGTAGTTGGTAGATATTTTTAAGTTTGGGATTTGGGCCAGATGGAGTGAAACATTTAGAAATGTTTAGAGCTATTCTGTCCACTATAAAAACAAGATTGTGACTAACCTAAGAGAAAATAGAACACCACTGAGAAAGCAATTACATTTACTTGTGAGTGTTTGAGAGTGTTTTCACAAGAAGCTGGGCAGAAACAACTCATAAAGATGAGACAGAAACAAATTTTTTAAAAATCATGAGTAGATCTGTCAAATAGCCCGAGGGCTCACAGAATTTAATTAAATGTAATTAAGTCGCTCTTGCAGCACTGAGCATCCTTTAAATCTCAGGTTATTCCAGGGGCTGCACAGGACAGAGGATGAATGGAATTTAAGGTCAACACTCAAGGTGCCTAAAGAAGCAGCCTGCCTCTCGGCCCAGCACTGGGGAAATCCTTTAGTGTGCCCATTTCATGTTCTGGCCAAGTGTCACCGGATGCTCACAAGGATAAGAGACGTAGGGGTTTAGCTTTAGGGAGATGCCACGTACATTTCAGGCTTTGGGACCAGACATCCTGATGTGAGTCCCAGGTCAGCACTTACGCGTTTTGTGACCTTGGGAACGTTTTTTAACCTCTCTGTTTTTGTTTCTTCATCTGCCACATGGCAATACTATTTTTCTTGCAAGGCTGTTAGAAAGATTAGAGATAATATATATAAAGCTTCTAGAACAGTGTGCATGCAGCCCAGGTAGGATGCACCAGCTGTGGAATCTGGGTTTGTTTCCCCGTCCAGCTGCAGTCATGCTGGTCGGGCACGCAACTTCCAGCGGTTCCTGAGTTTATCCTGCTGGAAAGTGACCTTTGAGGATCTGCGCCAAGACAAGCCTCTGAGGCCCTTTCTGGCCCTTGATCTTTAGCAAGGGCTGGGGCCACGCGGAGGGGAGGCTGCAGGGCGCGGGGCTGAGACTTGCACCGCACAGACAGCCGCCGCGGAGGAGGGTGAGAGGCGGCGAGGGAAGAAAATCCGGGATAATGTGTTTAATTTGATCCGTTCCCTGGAGTCATTAAAATGCATCCTCCCCTGGACTCTCAAATTCTTGAGCTGAAATAATCAGTCCAACAGGCTTTTTGCTGAAGATAATGGAAGCACACTCTATATTGAGTTGAAAGTCTCAGGCCTGTTGAAATACTGCCCTCTTGTGTTGCGGGATGGGAGCAGCCTCTTCGGGAACCGGCTCAGCCACTCGGCCTCTGCCTGATGTGCCTCTGAAATAAGCTAAAAGCAAGGCACACCCCAGTGGTCCATCTAATGTGTGAGGGTGGAATGAGGGTGCCAGGAGTCCAGTTCCTTATTCACAAGACAGAGAAACACAAACGTCTCTGTCCTTCATTTTCAAGGGGTCCCCAATTGAATTCTGAAGGAATTATTAACCTCTACCGTATCCTCTCCACAACGGACAAGAAAATTACTTTAGAGAATGGACCAAGCTCCAACAGGAGCTCCCTGATCCCATTCCTCTCTGCCTCCCTCCTATTTCTTCATTCCTCCGTTCCATTTATTGAGCGGATTCTAAGAGAGTAAAACTTAAATGCTCTTACCAAAAAAGAAAAAAAAGTATTTAGAACAAGAGCTGTCACATTGTAAACACGTAATAATCATAGTTATGATCAGTCGTTATTATATCTTTTTTTTTGTCTCGGGCTTTGTCCTAGGTCCTAGGAAAGCAGCTGGAGAAAATAAACATGGTGTCTGCCCTCATGAAATGTACATTCTCATATCCTGGCCTTCAAGCTATTTGGGATTTTATGCACATTGGAGGGCAGATAAGAGCAGTGCTCCCAATGTCTAAAAAAGCATATCAATACAAAACAGTTCATGATAGATCCACTAGGCCACGTTAGTGCTGATTCTCCCAAACAGCCAGAATTTCCACAGGTAGGCGTCTGTATGCCTTGGGCAGATCTTCTCCTTTTCTCAAATATCGTGCATGAAATTAATTCTCCTCCCTCAAATTCCAGGGTTTTTCCACATTTTTAGCTAAAGGGGAAGATTAGTCTTCAGGTAGGTAGAATATGGAGCTGATTGGTCTGGGTCACTCTTGTCTTACTGTTGAAATTATATTCCTTTGTCTTATAGAATTACAGTCCCCAGGAGTCCTCTGCTAAAAGGCACAGGCCCCTGAGCATGTTGCCTCATTCATTATTTAGTCATTCATTAATGCACTCACTATGAGATTGTCTGGGAGGGGAGATTCCCTCTTCTACCGTACCTGCGTTCTTATGGCTGGACTAACAATAAAACTGACACAAGACCACATGAACAGGAGGAAACCCAAATTAATACGTACGTATTGGAGATCATAGAGAATTGATGCTCAGAGAGTGAATGAAGCAGGTAGTATACAAGTTGTTTACACAAAGAAACAGTGAGTTTGTGAGGAAGGACAGGACAAAGAAACTTAGGCTTGAAGTATGTAATTAGTGAGGAATTTAAGCAGAGTTTAGGCTTGAGGTAGTAAATTAACAATATTTGCTTACTAGGCTTCTCGGCCCTGAGTCCCCAAGCTTCGGTGATAGGATGCAAGGAGAGCACCTTTTACCTGGGAGATTTACCTCCTGCTTTTAGGAGGAACAGAAAGAGGAGGGTCAAAAACGCCAATTTTTTTTTTTTTTTTTTTTTTGCGTTGGCTGCATCTCAAGTAACTTTAATTTAGAACGATCAATATGCCATTGTGGGATATTTTGGGGTGGCCTGGCCTGGGCCCCAACAAGATGGATTTGTGAAATCCTTCCTAACTTTATGGCTAAAGCTAGGGAGGCTCAGAATGAGTACATTTAAAAAAGTAACTTTTTCAGGGCCGGCCCCGTGCCTGCATGGTTAAGTGCACGCACTCTGCTTCGGCAGCCCAGGGTTTCGCCAGTTCAGATCCTGGGTGCAGATGTGGCACTACTCATCAGGCCACACTGAGGCAGCGTCCCACATGCCACAACCAAAAGGACCTATAGCTAAAACATACAACTGTGTACTGAGGGGCTTTGTAGAGAAGAAGAAGGAAAAAAAAATCTTGGCAACAGTCGTTAGCTCAGGTGCCAATCTTTAAAAGAAAAACACTTTTTCCTTTTTCTTATTTTAAAAATAATAAATGCTCATTGTAGAAAACATAGCTAAGAGAGAAAACTCTAAAGAAAAGAATTATCCTCATCATGAGATAACTCATCTTAACATTTGATTCTTTTCTCCAGCTGTATGATTGTAGATCTTTTTAAATTTTTTTATTTTTAAAGATTGGCACCTGAGCTAACATCTGTTGCCAGTCTTGTTTTTTTTTTTTATTCTCCCCAAAGCCCCCCAGTACACAGTTGTATATTGTAGTTGTGAGTGCCTCTGGTTGTGCTATGTGGGACACCACCTCAGCGTGGCCTGACGAGCGCTGCCATGTCTGTACTGGTATCTGAACTGGCGAAACCCCGGGCCACGGAACGGAGTGCGCGAACTTAACCACTCAACCACAGGCCGGCCCCTGATTGTAGGTCTTGAGGTCTAGATAAAATGATGCAAACCCCATTCCACTCCTTGTAGAAGTCCAACGCCCTCCCCCAAATTTCTGCAGATTGATGAGGAATTTACTTTCTCATAGTCAGTTCTTAGTTCCAGATTCTACCTCTCCAAATGCTGTCTCTGCTCTTTACCGCGTTTACTCCCTCCCCAACACGCACACTCATGTATGGGTGCACGTACACACACATGCAACCCCACTCACATAAAACATCTGTGCCTGTGACGAGCTGAAGACTGAGGACCTATACCTTGCAGGGAGCAGCTTCTCATAGGACGTCAGCCAGGCCTTTCGTACAGTGTCCTGTGGCCAGCCCCTCTGTCTGGGAATTCCCAGCAGCCTCCACTTGCCCTGCTGTCCTCGCCTGGAAATGCCTCCCTCGCTCTCTTTCCTGGATCTGGCCTCATGCAGAGCAGTTGGGCAGCTTCCTGCTATTGCTCCAGCGCCTACCAGCTCTCCTGCCCTCGGATCTCCCCTTCCAACTCCAGTGCTTCTATCAAGTAGTTTCCTAAAGCGAGGATAGTTTCCCCTCTAAGAGGAAGATTACTGTCAGTACTTAATGAAATTTCCACCTCTATTACATTTACTAGTGCTATAGATGTTGTATAGTTTTGGATCCTTTTGAAAATAAATGATATTGTATTTCATCCTGTCAATAAAAATTATCCCAAATATTTATATATTGCATAATATTCCATCATGGGATGAGGACGTGTTTTTGGCAAAGAGTTGGGTCAGGGCATGAGGAACATGATGGGGGCAGCCTCAGTGGGCCCTGGAGGACTGGGGTTAGTAAGAGGGAAACGTGGCGTTGCTGTGCCCCCTGGGGAAAGGGGCAGCACATTATAAAGAGGGGGGCAGAAATAGGAAACATCCTCGGAACATTCCATAATTTAGCTTAGGCTCAGCTCTGTTAAGGAATAGGGAGAACATTGTCCTCAGCATGGCTTCTGCTGAGACACTGGAAACGTAGACCATTCTTATTGAATATAGCAACACAAAGAGATGAGATTAAACATCGCTAACTGTGTGATTGAAGCAAGAAGTGAGTAGAAGAATAGCTCCATCTTCTTTAAGGTGATGGTACATCAATTATTCTCTATGCTGAGGTACCACCTCGTACACACAGGTGGAAAGAAACACAATGAAGATAATATTCTGGAAAAGGTGATGCTTACCTGGCTTTTTTCAAATTCTGAGTATTAGAAGCTTCACATTAGTAGGGTCCCTCCCTGAATATCTATTTATATAATATTACTCAGAGGGGCTTTTTAACTCAAAACTTTATGAGATAACAAAAAGAATGGGTGGAAATTTCTGGGCTCTTGCAAGAAATCAGACCCATAAATAATTTACTAGATAAACAACAACTCACTAGAGTGAGTTCTGATCATCTGCCCTGCCTCTGTTATTAAGACTTCATGGGAACCCCACCCCACATGGGTGAGGCTTTGCAGGCCCTGACCTTTCTTTGTTGCATTTCAGACTGCTCTGGCCCCACCACTGGGGCTGGGGATGTACGCTTGCTTCAGGACCCTATTAAAATCACAGATATTTCAGAAATGTTTACTTTTGTACTTGCTTTAGTTGTGTTCTTTAAACAATTTCTATGAAAGGGTGAAAAAAAAAAAAAAACCTTTAAAAGTTCTTGATCTGCACTTTTAAAAACCCCACACTTACTTCCTTTACCATTTTCTTGGGCATCCTCTCTGGACCCTGTCCCTGTTCTTCCACTTTGTCTAATTTCTGATGTAGATCTCCATTTTAGATTGTCTCTTGGCCATCCCTTTTCAATCCGATGCTGTGGCCTGTCCCTGGGTTCCCAAGCCTTTGCCCTGGAACTTGCTTAGAGTCCCCCATTGCTCCGTGTCCTCATATGTCCTCAAGCCACAGGCCAGCCTTATGCCTTTTTCCTAACGTTTTGGTTACCTATCTCTAGGTAACAAGCCACCACAAAAGCTCATGGCCTAAGACAACCATATCATTTATTTGTTCATGATTCTGCAATTTGAGCAGCTATCTCAGGCATAGCTCACCTCTGTTCCATGTGCTGCTAGCTGGTGTAGCTTGACTGGAGTTGGAAGGCTCACTGCCGAGATGGCCTGACTCACATAGTTGGCAAGTTGGTGTTGGCTGACAGCTGGGATTCAGCTGGGGCTGGCAGCCAGGCATTGATTTCTCCTCCATGTGACCCCTCCAGATGGCAAGGTTGAGCTTCTCATGTCATGGCCACCTTAGGATAGTTGGACTTCTTTTGTGGAAGATGGTTTCCTCCAGAGGGCAAAAGTGGAAGCTGCCAGGCTTCCTTAAAGCCTTGGTGTAGAAGTCTAAGAACATCTCTTCTGCTACATTTTATCTGTCAAAGGAGTCGTAAGGTCAGTGCGGATTCAAAGGGAGGGGAAATAGATTCCCCTTCTTGATGGGAGAGTTGTATGCAGGACAGAGGTATTGTTGCTTCTCTCTTTGGAAATACAATGTACCATATACACCCATGCCATTCCCGTCCCCAGCCCTAACTTTCAGAACATCAGCACAAAAATGAGAGTCATGGACCTTTCTATATACAGGAAGGGATTTTGGACAGAAAGACTATTTCAGTAGATTTCATGAAATGTGCTGCCTGATTAATTAATGGCTGTGAGATGGTGCGATTCTTTCTCTCTCTGGGCTGAGCATTCTAGCTCTATGCTCTTTGTCATCAGTGCTCTCCCTCCCACCATTGGCTTTCTTCTTTGCACTGTGGCAGTGTGTGGGGTGTTTTTAATTCCTCTTTTCAGATTAGAATCAATTCCTGTTTGTACTCTGAATTGAAAAATGGCCTTTCCTCTGAGCTATGCCATGACTCATAACACCTTTCAACATCCATCTGCAAACGGAAGCTCACTGACCTTGTGGGGTTCACTGACACCCACAAAACCCCTGGAGTCCAAGCCTGTTAAAATGTGGGCAATGCAACTTTGTGCTTATGAGCTCAGAGCAAAGCAAGTGAGAGTCTCTCAATGACAAAGACCTGAGCAGTATATTTATAAACATAGGAGAAGCTAGTGTTCCACCTACTGCTGCTGTGTAACAAGTTGCCCCCAAACTTGTGGCCTAAAACCACAACCATTTTATAACATCTTATAGGTTATGGAGATCAGGAATTTGGTCAGACTTGACTGGGCAATTCTTTTTGCTTCCAGTGGCGTCCACTGAGGCTACTCAGGGGTCTTCAGCTGACAGATGGAACAGTTTGGAGGCTCCAAGATGGGGTCACTCATATGTCTGGCATCTTGGTAGGGATGGCTGGGAGGCTGAGCCCAGTTAGGACTGTCTACTGGAGTCCTACTGGCAGCCTCTCCAGCATGGTGGGCTCGGGGTGGTTGTACTTCTTATGTGGTGGCTGGCTGTTCCACCAGTGAGTGTTCCAAGAGAACCAGACAAAAGCCATGTGACCTTTTCGCACTTAGCCTTGGAAGTCCCACACGCCACTTAAGGTCACATTTTATTCATTACCTGAAAGTCACATGCCAGTCCAGATCAAGAGAAGGGAATTAGACACCACCTTGATGGGGGGATGATAAACTCATGCTGTGGAAGAGCTTATAGGGCATGCAATATTGTTTCCGTTGTCTTTGAAATATGCCATCTGCCATAACCAGTTCAAACCTTGGCAAGGGTGAAGCTAGATGAAGATGGCCCTCCCTTCCTGCAGATCCAGTCCCATGTCTCCCCTCCTTTTTGTTGCCCTTACCCTCAAATTCCACCTAGCCCTGGGTTCTGCTTTGCTCTCCTGACATTTCCTAGTTTCTCCCTTATGGAACTTACTTATTGTATGTCCCACTTCCTCCTGACCCCTTTTGGGTGACTGGAGGCAGCACTTCATAGGGGAAAGAGCTTTGAACAAAAAAGTCACATCCCAATGCTCACACCAAGAGCTGGGTTATTCCAGGCAACTCACAACTGTTGCAGCTCTCTCAAGTATACAACACTGGGAAGTGTGTTTGGGGGTCAGATAAATGGTCTTCAGCACCAATTCTAATCACTCCTGGATCTAATCCCAGTTAGGAAGTAAATGGATAGCAGCAAAAGATGACTATTTAACTCCACTATAAATATTTACTCAGTATCTACCTTAAACAATTCTGGGTCACTACAGAAGAGAAAGATTTGAATGTTCATTAGCAAACACAAATAGGTACAAAGTAAGCAAAAATATGAAGAACGCCACTGGATGACTGACCATGGTTTATTGCAAATAAATAATCTGGGAAATGTATTCAGAGTTCCTTCAGGAATGTGATAGTTCGCTGAATGTTAAGATGGTTTTGGAGGTGAGACTCATTTTAACTGCATTCTTGATGTCAATAGAGGAAGAAACTTCTCAGAAGTATTCTATTCTTCCCCTCCAATCCTGAAGTGAGAGAAAATAAAGCTTGGGCTTTGTGCCTGGTATATGGAGACCTCCTTCTTTGCTATGCTTGTGCTGGCTTCAGGTGCTAAACCATAGAGGGAACTGCAATGTATGGGGGAGCTGGAGGTTTGCCCATTATTTAAATAGCAAATTATGCCAGGGGGGAAAAATACCCTAATGTCCAATCTCTTGACAAGACTGTCTGTGGCATCCTGAGTTTAAGATAAGAGGCAACATCTAGCGAGCCAAGTAAGCTTGAGTTTTCTCAATTGTAGGTTACATGCAGTTGTATTATAAAGTTGACCCAAGAAAACACAGGTAGATCAACAGGCCTAACATGGTGCCTGGCACTTAGCAATACTCAGTGATGGTTTTGCAACTGTGTGCTGATGTTCAGATGCTTTCTCAGGTGGCTCTGTGGAGACTTAGCCTCAGTTGGATAAAAATGAGATAGGAGAAAGCGAAACCTAAGCCAGGTCTAGAGAGTCAAGCTATGAAAAAAGAACTAGTGTCACTGCCCAGAGTCAAGCCCACTGGAGAAAATCCCATCTCTTCGGGTTGCTCTGACTACCCCACCCCGGCCATCTGCACCTACTGCAGGCTCATGCAGTGCTGGGACTGGTTGGGCAGAAATGGATCTTTGTAGGATCTAATACAAGGCCGAGTTAATGTAAGTCATGCTTCTCCATTTGAAATAAAAGACTTACATATGTCTTATTTCTTATGGATAGATGCCTTATTGAGAAATTTGTCTTTTTTAAAAGAAAGATTAAATAACTTGACCAAGCTCATTCCTTCTAATCCTGTTTCTATAATTTCCATAATCGAGTTGAGCAATATTGCAAGGACTTGTAAAACTGAATTCAGAAAGGCAAAGTATTGAGGAATGCAGTGTAAAGTATCTGATGTCTTCTGAGCCCCCGTCTTACTTTTACTACAGTCCAGGGAAGATGGAGGGGCACCCACCTTATTGCCACGACACGGAACATATGGGCAGGTGTGTAGAGTTTATGAAGATCCGGGGATGAGGCTGGATGGTGGACAGGCATAGTGAGGAGACCCTTCAAAAGACTTAGACCCACTGGAAAGTTCTTAAAGAAACAGCCCCAGAGTGTCTTTCTTATTGTGAACTTCTTGTTGGTATTTCTCCAAAGCAAACATAGGTATTTCCAGCCAAGCTTCTGGTCTTTCCGCAATTTCAATTTAAGATCTTTCCTCTTGAAAATTACTGCAGTACCACAAACTCATTAGTGCGCATCCTCCCCTAAACTTGCAACTAATAACATGGTTTAGCTTGCTACAGCCTGAAAGTGCAAACCTCCCATTTTCAAGTTTTTTGCTATCAAAATCTATTTATGTGAATAACCTGTTTTGTTGTTGTTTGCTTTGTTTCCATTTTTTAGTAATTTCAGGGGTTATTGATCTGTAAAAGGATGAAGGGCTTAAAAGAATAAAATAAATTTTAAAGAATACTTTTTTGTTTTGTTTTTTGGTGAGGAAGATTCTTGCTGAGCTAACTTCTGTTTCCAATCTTCCTCCTTTTGCTTGAGGAAGATTCGCCCTGAGCTAACACCTGTGCCAATCTTCTTCTATTTTGTATGTGAGATGCTGCCACAGCATGGCTGATGAGTGGTGTAGATCTGTGCCCGGAATCCGGGCCCAGGATTGGGCTGCCAAAATGGAAGTGTGCCAAACTTAACCACTACTCCGTGGGGCTAGTCCATTAAAGAATACTTTTAAAATGGCTTTTTATTATGTTTTGGTTTACAAATTATACATGCTTATTGTAGAAGGTTTAGAATATATCATAAAGCATATGGAAAAGAATTACTTGGCTATCATAACCCCACCACCATGAGAGACATCGCTGTTGACCTGGTAGTTTTTTTTCAATGGGATCAATCTCTACTCTTTGCAAACATGACTTTTTTTTCACTCAGCATAGAAGAACATTTTCTGGACACAACTGAACATGTACCCTTCTCTCAATCCTGAGGCAGACTGCCTCCTTTTTGGAGCACTACTTAAAAGAAAAAAAAACTTTTTGGATAACAGGGAATTCAAAAGGAAACTCAATCCAACAATATAACAACTTTTTGGTTAAGTTAAATACAGCTTGTATATTATTAATATAAGTGATTGTTATTAAACATGGTTTTTGAATGATTTGGATATGAACATTTTTGTTGTCTTTATATTCTTTACATTTGAACAATTCCAGTTAGCCAGTTTGCAAGTAAATGTAATTAATGCTGGTTTCTATAGTAATCCCCAAATCTCAGACACTTAACATAATAAAAATTTATGTCTCGCTCATGCAACATTCTGTAAAGTCTGGGGAACTCCCCTCCTTGGCTCTGCTGAAAGCAGTGACTCAGGGATCCATGTTCTTTCCATTGAGTAGTTATACCATCTTTAACATGTGACCAAGGAAGAAGAAAGAGTGGAGACAGTGGGGAATCATACAGGCGGTTTTATGTATGGAAGTGGTGTACGTTACTTCTTCCCACATCTTATTGGCCAGAATGCAGTCACCTGGTCTGACCTCCCTGTGAGGGAGTCTGGGAAATTGAGTCCTCCTTTGTGCCTAGAAAAAAGAGACTGATTGATAAACACCTAACAACTGACAGGACCACTTACAAATGAGCTGTTCTTTATGTTTCCACCTTAACATTGTTTGTTGTTTTTGGACATTTAAAGAGCTATTCATGTATATAACCCGTTGGATTCCATAATCCAGATGGCTCCTTGATGGCTAAAATAGGCAGAACACGCTGTATGGAAACACGTACTCACCGTCAGTCTCTCTCTCGCTCTCTCTCCCTCTCATTGCTCACAGCAACTGAGCTAACAGCACCGTTGATTCGGGTGTATTAATAACAGATGCTCATGATAAGCATAGCTCTACATCAGACCCTGTGTTGTGTGCTCCACTTTCATACATTATCTCAATTGATCTTCGCAAAATTATATGAGGCAGTCTTGAATTATTATTTTCATTTTACAGATGAGGAAATGAAACTTGAGTGAGCTAATTCACTCAAAATCACACAACGACAAAGTGGCCTTCCTCTCCGAGCCCATGTGGCTATCAAACCTGCACTGTACTGACCTCCTGTTTGGCAAGACACTGCCTGAGTGAGGAGGAAGACAACCCCGTGGGAAGGGGCTTCAGGCTTTTCTCTTCTACCATCACAGTGGTTCTAAGCTTGAGCCTCCTGACAGCTTTGTCCAACGTGACCTAGAGGGAAGCTACATGTGGTCCAGCTTGATGTTGTACACAGGATGGTGTTCTCACCACTCTGCTCTGCCTCAAAGCTCGCTCTGTCTTCCAAACTGGCCTATGGGATGACCCTGATGTGGAGCATGGCTGTGAAAAGCAGCCTGTTTCATTAGTCTTGGCCACACTCAATCATGCTTGATATATTGCCATATGCTATCGTTAAATGTTTACATGGACCAGCTTTATCTCCCCAACCGGAAGGTAAACTTGAACACACAAATCTGTGTGTTCCCCCATCACCTACCACAGTAAAAAGCACAGCAGAGGCATCTGAGAAACTCGTGCTGATTTAGGTTGGGCAGCTCTTATGTCTCCTCTGTAACCTCAGGGGCTTGGGCAGGAAAAGATCTAAGGGTTCACCCAGCTCTAAGATTCTACACATCACTGGGTCTTACTCTTCAAGGGGATGCTGTCAAGAAGCAAATTTTTCCTGCAAAGCCAAAGTCACCCAACGGTCATAGGGTGAGTACAGTCACATACTCACTAGATAGCTTTCCAAGCACATGTGACTGTAACTGAGTTTCCATAAAGAAAATTGCATTTTAAAGTGCCAAAGTCATTATTATAAAATGACTAATAATGCAGCAAAGAGCCATAAAATGATTCTTGCCCAAGCCATTAATCAATTGATGCCCTTTAAAGAGGAGCTTCCTTATGCATGTCGCTAGAGGTTTATTCAAATCAAGTAAATATTGTCCACATTGTCCACTGAGAAAGTACAGAGTGATTTATTAAGGAATTAAGCAGATCAAATTTCTTGGAGAAATTTCACAATGAAGGATCCTTTCAATAAGGTGTTTTCAAAGGGTCAGTGGGCTCTGTGGGCTGCGCACTGTTGGCATATCTTTGGGCCTCATGGGGTTCTTTCTAACGGTATAAGGCAGTGAGGTTCAAGGCCACCTCCAGTTCTCTCATGGGTCTGTTGCTCTCAGGTATGAGGACAAGAAGATTCAAGAGGCAATAGGGTGACAAAGACTTTGACACCCATTTGTTCTTTCTTTTAAGTCAAGTGACTGGCCTCCCTTTCTGATTTATCAAATAGGTAGTTACTTTGCAGAATCAAAAGCCTCAAACTTAGGAAGGGTTCCTTTGCATGTGGTGGCATCTCATAGCAGGATGCTCTATTTCAGCCTCGCTCTACAGCTGTTATTGCTACTACGAGAAGAGGGGAACTAGAGGAAGGATAGTTTTCGGACCCATAACTGGTGAGCTTTTATCGCTTAGAAGGAAATGCTCAAAAGAACTTCAGAGGTGAGGCTACTGGAAAGTTATAAGTCATGATAGACTTTATCATTAGCCAGCATATGATAACAGCTGACGGTCAGAGCAATCTATGGGTACCAAGTCAGGACAAAATTTAGACCAGGTTATATCTCCCTAATGGCAAAACATCTAGCAAATTCAGATAGATTTTTTTTAAGTACATTCTTCAATTTCAAGTAAACAATTGAATTTTTTCCTTCCATGTGGGTTGTTGCAGCATCCTGATAACACTGCCTGGGACTTCGCTGAGAAGTTTTGTAGTCTGGTTTTGCAAACTGGTTTCCAACAACACACACACACACACACACACATACACACTCAGAAACACACACACTCATTGACACACAGAAAGCTTCTTCGCTTTGCGCTGTGTCCTCCAAACACGTACAGGGTCGCCTGACCCCTCAGAAGGAAAATTTCTAAGGCCTCTATAAATGTGGAAGAATTTGTGTCCTTCCTTTTGAAGAAATACTGGCACTCGAAAGGAGGATGTACATGGACAATAACCCATTCCACCTTTTGTTCTTGACATAATTTAATATCATTCTCAAATGAAAAATGAACGACTTTAGGACTGGATTAATTGGGGAAGGAATGCTTCGTATAAATGTTTCATTACAATCTGTCCTTGCTGGCATTCACTGAGGCTCCCTGACTGTGTGTGTCACCACAGACTTTACCTCTTCAAGGTCACTAACCTGCCCATTTCTCTCCATCTCTTCTCCTTCACCGGGAGGGAGAGTGTAACAGCCTCCTAACCACAATCCTCTCTTCTGCCTTTTCCCCACTTCCATCCTCTCTCCTTACAGCAGCCACGGTGAGCCTTGATAAGCCCAAATCTCCCTTTCTGTGGATTCCCAGTGCTGTTAGGCCCAAGTCGAGTCCTTCATAGGGACTATAAAGTCTCGTCTCTGCCCAGCTCTTCAACCCCATCTCTCTTTGCTGCGCCAGCCTCCTTACTGAGCAAAGAAGCCAGCTCTTTCAGGTCCTTCAGAGCACCAGCATCCTTGCCTCCCTTTGGTCTTTACTGTGCTGTTCTCTTTGTCTGGCCTGCTCTCCCACCCTCACACTGTCCCCATCATGCATCTCGCTCCTACACCTCCTCAGGCTTCCACTTAAGCATTAATTCCTTGGGAAAAGTTTTCCTCACTCACTAAGTTAGGACCCCTATATGATTTTCTCCTGGCACATTGTACTTTTCCTTCACAGCATTTCTCAGCTGTCGCTGGATAATTGTTTTCTCATGTGTTTAATAGACTGCTTGTCAGGGCAGCAGGACAGTCCAGGCCCTGGGTTCTTGAGTCAGACTGCAGAACTCAGAGCTGAGCTCTGCCATTTACTAATGTCCTGGATAAATCCCGCCACTTTGCTGTGCTTCCGTTTCTTCACCTTCCAAATAGGGTGAATACCAGCAGCTATGTCACGTGGTCACTTTAGGCATTAGATTAGGTGCCAAGTAGTCCATGTCTGGCATATAGTAAGTGCTCAGTAAATATTAGGAAGAAAACTTTAGTAGGTACAAAATACTTGTTTGCAGAAAGAATGAATGCTTTTCATATGAAATGAGATAATAGCATTTGCCCTGCCAATCACTTAAAATGGATTTAAGATTAAATAAATTACTGAGTGTGAAGAAGCTTTTCAACTTCTCTGAGGCTCTGCAAATGGGGAGTCCTGCCATTGTTGTTTACACTTCCTACTCTTTTTTTTTTTTTTTTGAGGAAGATTGGCCCTGAGATAACTTCCTCCAATCCTCCTATTTTTGCTGAGGAAGACTGGCCCTGAGCTAACACCTGTGCCCATCTTCCTCTACTTTATATGTGGGACGCCTACCACAGCATGGCTTGCCAAGCGGTGCCATGTCCGTACCCGGGATCCAAACCAGTGCACCCTGGGCCGCCGAAGTGGAACGTGTGCACTCAATGGCTGTGCCACTGGGCTGGCTACTATACTTCCACTCTTAAGCTTATCTTTCTTAACCAAAAATTCTCAGTGATGTGATTTTTTTTTTTAACAAGAGCAAGGTTGAGGCAGAGCTGCATGGCCCATTGTCTTATATGTGACAAAGTTTTCCCAGGACAGCCAAGACCAAACCCCTATTCCCACCAAGGAGACGCAGCACAGGAAGCACAAGGCTCCTTCCTAGGAGGATGCAGGGAAAGCAGGGACAAGGAGCTCCCCTGGCTCTCCCTGTCCTGTGCAAACAGTCTCCCCAGGTCCGGGGGCTCACAGTCTAGCACTTTATCCCCTGGGAAAAAATATTAGCTTTTAGTACATGAACAGACCTTGGAGTTTTTCTTCAGGGGAACAGGTGCTATTTAAAGCTCCAGGACAGTGGAATGCTGATGTAGCGCGACAGCAGGAGCAGTGAAAGTAGGCTGTGACGTGTGATACAGGCCCCCAATTAATCGAACTGCTCCTATCCTGCACGCAGTCAGTGCATTTTCTCCAATTTAGTTCATATTCCTGCTATGAAATCTAGAGATTTATGGATTCTGAGAGTGAAAGGCATCTTAGGGCTGTTGAACCCAGAAGCCGGCTCCATGATTCTCTCCTCAATGTGTGGCCAAGCCGCAGGCCCCCACCTTCCTGGATGGGGTCCCTTAGCTCAGGGGTGGGCAGGCCCCAGGCTATGCTAAAGTGAAGACAGCTCCTGGTTGACCTGCGCTGTGGGGTGCTGGGTCAAGGGAAGAGAGCCTAATGCAATAAGGTTCGTGATTAGAAGTGAGAAAGATGCTGGGGCCAAAGGGGAACTGGGTGAGGATTTTGATCAGGAGGAAACAGACTGAAGTGAGGTGCGGACACAGGTGAGATGGTGTCTACAGGGTCCTCCCATCACCTGGGACCGGAGCTCATCTTAGACCCTACAGGTCCTGGGGTGAAATCTCAAGCCAGGGTAAAGACTTTAGGGGTACAAACCACCCCCACACAATGAGAACTGAAAGGGGAAATGAAACAGAAGTGCATGTGTTTGTAACCACATACACACACAGTCAAAAGTCTCGAACAGATAGGTAGAAAAAACCCACAACCATGGATTTATTCCTGCCTATAAATAGAAAATAATTCTCAATGTTTATAGACTTCATAACACGTAAACAAATTATACTTGAATATTAATGATTGAAAGGATTTTTCAGGCTGTGTTTCGTTTTTACAAAGTGGAGCTGTCCTGTGGAAATAAATGCACTTGCATGGTGACTTGGACTCCAGATCCTGTGTGTATATATAGAAATAGCCACACAAAATAGTTATACCTTTTAAACCACTTTTCTCCTAGTCCAGTACTCTGCAGGGGTAATTTGAGTAGGCATTGATGATGATAAACACCACAGTTTAGAAGATGTTAAACCAAGCTTATCAGAGCTCACATAGAGAAACAAATTAGGCAAACTGAAGTAATTTCAGCTAATGAAGTTTGATTCCAAACATCCAGATCAATTAAGCTTCAAGTACTTGCTTGGGTTCCTGCTCTATAAGGCAGCAACGTGCTGCTGCCTAGAGGATGGGGCTGGGAGTCCTAACAGAGAAGGTCTGGAATGAAGGTGACAGAACCATTCAGTGCCTCGTGGATATATTTCTCAGGCCTTGCTGTTTGAGGATCACATCATATTGAAATGAAGGGAAAGTGAGCAAGGTACCCATGCGGACCCTGCTTATTGAGGGTCGCAGGGGTTCTAAATTTCCAAGAAGCTGATATCGTAAGAACGTGGTCAGCCTTCTGGGTAAAAGCTGCCCAGTAAGAAAGCGGGCATCAGTGAGGTGGAAGGGCTTCCATGGAAGGGTGGGAAGCCCGGGAACTTGAAGTCAGGTGATCAGCAGAAACTCGTCCTGGTTCTGACGCAAACTAGCTGTGTTTCACATCTCTGAGTCTTGGTTTTCCAATCCTAATTAGACTGGATAATTTCTTATGCCCCTTTCATCTCAGAAGTTCTCCATTTCAAGCTAGGTCTTCCTCCATCCTGACAGGAAACTCTAATTGTGGAAGTGTGTGTGTCTGTGCGTTCTGTGTGTGCATACATGAGAGAAAGATTAAGGGCAGGAGGGAGGAACTACAAAGGAGTTACACCTTGGCCCTCTCTGAATTTGGATGAAGAAGCGCTTCCTTCAAGGCTTGGCCCTCCATTGGTTATGTGTCCAATACTGTTTTGAAACTAATTCAGGCCACTATTTGCTGTGGTGGGGGCAGGTGGGGATGTCTCAGCAGGCACACATCCGAGAAAACTCACCTTTGAGTCTTAGCCCCACCCACAGACCCACATTTAATGCTCTTCCACTTCCACTCCTTCCATGTTCCTTACCACCCAGCACCCCCATCTTGCTCAGAACTTCCCAGAAATGGACAGTAATCTAGACAAGTGGCCTCCAAACATTTTTGGAGTATACATGCCATATGTGTAAATATTTATCTAGTAATAAAATATACATGAGATAGTATACACTAAATAATTGTGTACATTATGAAATCTTCACAGAACAGAAATTAAAATCATATAAGTTTATCAAAGAGTAGAAAGAGACATTTTTTAATTTTCTTGCCAAATCCTAATAGTTTCATTTCGTCTTCCCCTTGGATGCACACATCCCATTTCAGAGACCACTGCTTTAGTACAAATTGGAGGCAACGTGACATGGTGTTTACATTTATGGCCTTGGTGTCAGACCGATTTGGGACTGAGCCTTGACTCTACCCCCTAGCAGCTATGGGCAAGATATCTAAACTTTCTAGGCCTCAGTTTTCTTGTCTGTGAAATAATAGTATATTTCTTCATGTTGTTATCATAATTATTACCATCATCTAGATGTTTTCCTTATCTATTGTGTTTTTTGTAATTGTGTTTTTCAGTCACTCTTGCGTTAAATTATTTATTGTGTACATATTTATTGAACACTGTTTATGCTTTAAATGCTGTTGTGATTGATAAGAAGACAGCAGGGGCCCAGCCCCATGGCCTAATGGTTAAAGTTCTGCACACTCCTCTTTGCTGGCCTGGGTTCATGGGTTCAGATCCCAGGTGTGGACCTACACTGCTTGTCAGCCACATTGTTGTGGCAACCCACGTACAAAATAGGGAAAGACTAGTACAGATGTTAGCTCAGGGCAAATCTTCCTCAGCAAAAGAAGAAGAAGGAGAAGAAGACAGAAGGGACCACTGCAGTTGAATGCTTGCCCTCATGGAGTTTATATCCTAGTGAGGGAGACAAAGATTAAACAAATTAAGACTGCATGCGTGGACCCAGGCTGCCCAAGCTCTCAGGCTGAGGCATGAAGATATGGCCACTCTCATCCCCGAGACCTCCCCATTTCCTCTCTCCCCAGGTCTGTCTTGGTGGCTGCTGGAAACCTTACCTTGAAGCAGTTCTTCATCTTCTTTGGGTCCCCTACACAAATCTGGGTGGCCTGGTTGTAATGGTGGGGGAAGTGGGAGTAACAAACATCATCCTTCTGCACAGTCAGCTCCGCCTCCTGCAGTGTGTCGGACACTTTGTCTACTGGGGAGACTTTCCCCCAGCCAGCCACACTGCACACCTCTCTGGGCTTCACCTGGGCCTTGCCCCTGGGCAGGCTGATGATCCTCACAGCTGCAGTCTGCTTGGCCTTTCTCTCCAGCTGAAGGGAAGACGCAAGAAAGTCCAGCTCAGCCACTGGCCTCCTGGGCCTGGACACCGCGATGGGGCTGCACTGACTTTCCTCTCCCCTGAGCCACTGGGACTAGTCAGGCGGCCTGGATGGGAAGGAGGTGAGGGACAGGTCCCAGTGGGAGGGGAAGCAATCTAGACGGAGGACAGCAAGAGCAGCAGGGAGGTTCCCTTATCTTTAGTAAAATGATGTCATTGGAGAGGTTCTTAGGATTATAGTCTGGGTGGCGGATGGCTTGTCTCACAGTCATGACCTGCTGGGTCTTCTCCTGCTTCTGGATGTTGTGGGCCCCAAGGGTGACACTGATTACTCTGCATAGAAAGTAGACTGAGGTGGTAGCATGCATGGAATCAAAAGAGATCCAGCCCTAGAGCCATGAAGGGCAGGTGACATGGGGCAGGGTAGGGCTGCAATTAGGGGAAATTGAAACAAGAGGAGGACTGGGCACTGAGTGACTGTCCCCTGTGCTTCTCAATGACATTGAGGGTAGGTCACCTGGATGCTTTCTTTAGCCCTCAAGTCATATTGTGAAAATACTCTGTTTGCATTTTGACCCCAGTGCATGCTTTCATCCTTCCCAGCTGCTTTATTTGGCCAGTGTGGTCTCTTTTCTCAACTGGGCCACTTGCTCTCACCTCTGACCCTCTGAACCCAAAGGTTGCCTGTCCTATTTCTCACTTTCCATCACCCAGTCATGGTCTCAGATGGCTCCTCTCATGAGCTCTCATGGCCTTGAGTTACCAGGAGCCAGGGGAGCTCCCCTGGGCTGCAGTCCCTGGGCAGAGGGCAGGGGTCCCTGTAGGGGTCTCAGGAGGTGTCAGTTGTCTGCAGCCCCTCACCTTCCCCGGCAGTGAGCAGCCATCAGAATAAAGTCCTCTCACATGCGAACACTGCCACACTTCATCTTTTTGTTCACAAGCAGAAACTGAACAAACGCCATGTAGGGGCAGGAGTGGGGCTTGGCCTCATGTCCTCTGATGATGTCCTCTGAAAGAAAAGACTAGAAGATGGGCTTTCTGGGAGCGGCTGTGGTCAAGAGGAAAGGCTCTGGAAGGTGGTGATTGAGGGTGGGGTCTACAGTGCCCTGCTAACACGGGGGAGAGTCCTCCCAGGTTCTCCTTGCAGCAGAATAACCTTTTCTGAATGTCAAGGCTCAGAACCTCCTGTGAGAAAACGGAAGACAGTATTTGTTGTCCCTGTCCTACTTCAGACCATGCACGGAGGAGGTAAGAGCTGTCTTCACGATGGTGGAGCCCAGGGGATCGTGGACAGGGCGCCGCTACGCCTTCTGTCTCAGTGAATCTCCCAAGCCCTTTGAGCCTCTGCCAATGTGTCAACTGGTGCCCATATCTAATAATCTATCCGTGAGCTTATGGTGCTGGATTTTCTAATATCCTCATGTCCGAGGGTCTAACCCATTCTAGGATCTCAGTAAACATTTTGTGGCTGCATGAATGAACGTCCTTCACTTAGCTTTAGGTTGAGGTTTGGTGGGGATCATGCTGGTGGGATTGAAGTCTCGACCATTGGCCTGGAGAGGGGACACTGTGTGGAGCAGCCGATGGCCTGAGACGGCAGGGGGAGGTGGGGCTGAAAATGTGCTGCCCAGGACCTCGGCAGAGCCACGGCAACGGGGCGCCCTACATGCAGTGATCCAGCGGCTTCAGAGATCAGCTGCTCCCTGGGCTTCTCTCCTTGGCTGGGGTGAGGGGGTGAAGTTACCAGGAAATGAAACTGAATCTTAAGCTGGGTCCAGGACAACTCTCATTACCACACCCGATTTTTCTGAGCCGCCCTTTCTTGGGTTGGAGTGAGGGATTTTAACTACTTGTCATTTGTAGCTTCACGTAGTCTGCCAGATGCCTTTCTATGAACAATCATCTTCCCAGGTGATAAGAGAGAGGCTCACATATTAAACCTTCTAGTGAACAGCCTTCCTTCCTGCCATCCTTTTTGAGTGTCCATGCAGCATCGGACTTGTTAGTGTAGGTTTGGGATAGAGGCTGGCATCTAGCAAGATCTTGGGCTCAAACTGAGGAAAATCCCTGACTGTGCTGGGCAGAAGGGTGAGGAGTCCAGAGGGTTTTGTGAGATGGGCTGGGGTTTCTGGAATGGGGATGGTCACTCACTTGTCCCAGCTTCAGGAGGCAGAAGAAACACTAACAAAAGCAGGAGTGGCTGCATCTTTCCTGAAGATCTGCTGAGGTCACAGCTGCTGGTATTACTTCTTTCCAGACACAAGGTCTCCAAGGGGAAGGCAGGAGTGGTGGCTCAAGACCTCACAGATGTCCTAGACCTGTGCTCTTCTGGTTTTCTTGTGTCATCTGCAAGGTGGTTTGTCGAAGTTCTCTGGCTTGGCTTAGGTGACAGTAGCACTGTCACCAACCACACTTGCACTCCCAGTGCTGAGTCACAAGGTGAAAGCAAGAAGAAAGAACAAGAAAGTGAAGCCTGTGCTGCAGCCACCAGAGGAGCTGGACCCCAGAAGCCCCTCAGTGACTGAATCTAGAATGTCTCCATTTCTCAGCTCCTGGATCTTTTTCCATCCTGATGAATTCATGAATAACTATTTAGGAAGCTTGCTCCAAGGAGATGAGTGAGATGGCTCCTGCCCTTGAGAAGATGGCAGTCGCCTTGAGTAGACTGAGAATCTGTGGTTAGAGTGTAGGCCAGTAAGGGCTGTGGTGGGGGTCTGCTTGGTGGTGGGAGATAGAGTCTGGACCTGCCTTAGGGGCATGTAGTGCTGGACACACGCAGACACCCCCAGTGGTAACCTCACTGCCTCTCTGACCACAAGTCCAGCCTCGTGTTTTGGAATATTTAGAATACCCTCTTTAAATGTAAATATTCCATGACAAAGAGAGATTCCTTTATCCCACAGTTTTGAGTGAAATCCTGGACTTGATATTCATGGGACCAAAACAAACCCTCATTGAGTCCATCAGAATTCAATGCCTAAGTGGTTTATTCTTGAGTCATTGGGCACCCCTGGACCTGAGGGGGGGATTGTTCTACCTCAGTCAGAGTGTCTGTTTTCTGAGGAGGGAGTTCCCCTTGAGAAATGCTGGTTACTGGTGACAGATGATGGGGAAATGGATGCCGATCATCCTAATAATCACTATCCACTAAGTACTCTCTGTCCCGGGTCCAGTGAATCACAGCTCTGATGTCCCTGGGCCTAACGATTATAAGTATTTGCCAACAGATTATCCCAACATCCTCTCCAGTATGATGACAGATGAGGGAGTAGTGGATAAGAAGAGATTATGAATTCTAAATAGCCGGATCCCAATTCTGTCAAAGCAACGGAATGTTATGAAGACAGAGAAAAAGAGGGGAAGGCATCCTGCTTAAGCACTAATTATGATGATCTCGGGGTGGTGAAATTCTTGGGAATTTTCATACTCTTATTTGTCTGTTCTGCCTTTACCTGTCTTTCTATGATGAACATGTATAACTTTTCTACCCAGTAAACATTTTCCCATAGTCGAAGCACACTCATCAATGACAAACATTCACCAGACCACTTCTTTCTAGTCTAGCCTTCTCTAAGGTGGATATTTTAAAAATGAGTTTACTTTTCTCAATCCGTTCTTATATACAAGATTCAGAGATTGTTGAAAAGTTTACTCAATATGCTATAGGCTCTAGGACATGTTGGTGAATAAAGAAAGAATTAATGATTTCCACTCTAAAGATGGAAGGTTAGTAAGTCCCTGGCAGCCTCCCCTCCATCCTCCTCTACCCAGTGCATTTCTGGCTTCTGCCCCAGAGAAGATAGATGGATTAATCCTGGAGGCACTTTTTCCATGGGGTAGAAAACTCAAGGTCCTGGTGTAGACAGGTGAATGTTTCCCATTCTTTTTTCCAAAGGAGACAATGTCCTGAGCCACTTTGTTCCACACAAGGGAGCCACTGGGCTCCCGCTGTGGGCAGGGGAGGAGGGACTGAGTTGGGCCTTGTCCTGCTCCTCCTCTCCCTTATGCCCTGAGGTTAAATAGTCTCTGTTTGGGGTCTGTGAGTGAGATGTGGGCCAGGACAGTCTTTGTGCCCCTCTTTGGTTCTGGGGCCCCAGCCTAGCCTTGACAATTCCCTTCTTTTTCTCCCCCAGGAAGACTTTGCCTATAAGTGGCTCTGTGACAGGCTTCTATCCCTGCAGGGTAACGGGACACCAGACTGAGTTGGTGACAAGGATGAGTACACAAGGATATAGCTAGTTCCCTCTGCCCCAGATCTCCTCAAGCTTGGCTGTTCCCCAGGCTGAGTGTGGACAGTGCTGGGGATCTCACCTTAAAAAGAGTCTTACTCTTTGTTGGGTCCCCTACACATATCTGGGTGACGGTGTTGTAATGGTCTTTGTAGTGAGAGATGTGTTGCTCATGCCTTTGGATATCAAGCTCTACCTCTCTCAGTTTTATGGCCGAGGGAGTGTTCCCACCAAGGTGCTCCCAGTTAGCCACACTGCACAATCCCTGGCTTTGCCAGCTCTCTCCTCCTGGGCAGCCTGAGGGGGCTCACAGAGGCAGTCAGGTTGGCCTTCCTCTTCAAGCTCAGGGCAGAGGAAAGGAATTCACAAAGACTCCAGGGACCGTCATCAGGTTGACTTCTCCACAGCCCTGAGACAAGTGAAGGGGTCATACTGGGAAGGAGGGACAGGAGTGAGGTCATGGGGGATTCAAAACTTCAGGATTAAAGTGTGCAAGAACCAGTGGAGAATGTGCCCTACCCTTAGAAATGCAATGTCCTTGGAGAAATTCCTAGCCTTGTAGTCTGAGTGGGGGATGGCTCCTCTCACAGGGATGACCTGCTGGGTCCTTTCCTGCTCCTGGATGTTGTGGAGCCTCAGGGTGAAGTGGGTTAAGCTGCACAGAGCAAAGTGGGACGTGCAGTCACAGGAGATGCACCCCAGGAGCCATGAAGGAGGCAGGACGGCTTGGGACATGGCAGGACTGGAGTGGGGAGGAATTACAGGGGTGGGGCCCTGGGGCTGAGCATCCCCGTGTCCTCTGCTTCTTGGCATTCCATGCTGGGTGGCAGTTCCTGGAGCAGATCCCGGGTGCTCAGTCAGATGCAGAGCTTGCCTGTGTCTAAGCAAAACCGTGAATTGCTCCCCTGTGCACTCTGGGCATGGAGCACGACCTCAGCCTCCTCCCGATGGCACCTTTGACCAGCCTGTCTCTTCCACAGGCCCCTTGAACTGACCTGTTCCTCTCTCCCCAAAGCTTCCCTGTCCTCTGAAGGGCTCTTCTGTGTTACTAGGTGGCCCAGCTCTGCAGCCCATGAGAAGTTTCTCTGTGAAGTGTCACCAGAAGGGTGGGGCCACACGCTGCTCCTCACCTTCCTCAGCAGAGAGCGGCTGCTGTCAGCACAAAGTCCTCACACTTGAGGAAACTCCTGCAGCTTTTTCTTTTCTCTTGCATCTGGATCAGAAGAAATGCCAGATAGGGACAAGAATAAGGATTGGCCTCATGGCCTCTGATGGTTTTCCCTGAAAGAAAATTTTACCCTGCTTGCTGTGCTCATGGAGTCACAGGCTGGAGCAGGGAACTGGGAACAAAAGAGAGAAGGGTGGGAAGGAGCTGGAGTGGCAGATAGTGCGGTCTTTAGTAGCCAGAAACAACTAAGAAGGAGGCCCTGCAGGTTCCTGGGGTGGCAACTCTGGCTTGCCTAGTGACCCTCCAGACTCAAATTCTCTCTCTGACAAAGCGAAGAGCAGCCTTCGTCCTTAATTCCTGCTGTAGTCACACGTGTGGCGGACAGGAATGGTGTTTGGAACAAATGATGGAGGCCTGCTGAATCCTGCAAAATCCTTTCCCTGACGTTCTCTGGGTCCTCTCCTCCCTCTTCTTATCCTGACCTCAGTGGCTGCTGGTCTGTAATATTCAGAACATGAGCTCAAGATGCTGGGTTGTGTTTGCTCTGTATCTGCTTGAGCCTGACAGGTCATAGGTGCCCAGTAAATATCTTGTCTGCCCAAAGGAATGGCTCCCAGTTAGCGTTTGAGGAGGGTAGGTTTGGATAGCCCTGGTAGGTTCTGAGCAGCAGGCAAGATGGAGCCTTCCAAAGCTATGGGGCCCATTGACTGAAAAATTACCAGAGAGACCTTGAGACTGATCCAGCCGAACATCAGTGTTAAGAGAACTGGGATGCCGCCAGCTCTGGGATCAACTGGATCCTTAGCTTCTTTACTGGGCAGCATGGGAGTGACAAAGGTTGGAGAAAGGAGTGGATTTGGAGGATAGATTGTAGGTCACTGAGTTAGAAAGCTAGTGGGCCCTACTTTGATTTCAGAAGCCAGCCGCTTTCTCCAAGCTGCCCTTTCCTGGGGCATTAATTATTTCTCATTCCCAGCTTCCAACCTCCTTCCAGAGGCCTTTGTAAAAGAACCCACTTTCCAGATGACAAGGGTAGGGCCTGGGGAGGAACAGTATCTGCTGGCCCTTGTGGGGAACAGTGTTCCGCTCTGCCATTCCTGCTGAGTTTTCATTATGCATCAGATTTGCTGGTCTTTGAGGGAGGTTGGACCTGGAGTTCAGAAAGTTCCTGGGATGGACGAACACCAGGATGTGTCTGAGTGCAGTACCTGAGCAGGGCTGAGCCAGTGTGGGATGATGCTGGGCCTCTGTTGGTAGGGACAGTCACTCACCTGCCTTTCCCCTGTGGGGCAGAAGACACGCCACCAGGAGTGGCAGGGGCCACATTTCCCCAGGAAGGCTGCCCAGGTCACTGCTGCTGGTGCTTCCTCCTTGTCATCTAACTCCAAGTGTCTCCTCAGTGTTGTGGCCTTTATCACATAAGGTTCGCTCTGAACACCTCACACTGCTGTCTGATCAAGTCCTCGTGCCTCAGTGGAGTTAGAGCTTATCAGTCACCACACAAGCACTCACAGCTCTTGTCTCAGTGCTGACCATACTCACAGAAAGCAGGAACTGCCGGCTGCTCTCAGGATGTTGGGGATGTTGATCAGCCAGTAGCAGGTATCTGAGCCCCAGCAACCTGTGGTGAAGATCCAAGAACATCTTCATTTTCTTGGCTCTCTTTGGATGTCATTATTGAGGATGATCATTTATGAAGCACCTTTCTGTGTGAGACTAGGGGACATTGAGATGAGATTCCTTGCTTCTGATGGGAAGCCAAAGCCAAAGTGATCAGATAACGCTGGTGTAAGCCATGGTCAGAGGCATTTACGGATGGAGTGGGAGTCTTGCTCCAGTTACTAAAGATCGAGTGGTTCAAAACAACAAACCACGTTGATTTTGTCCACAAATCTGCATTTTGGTCCAGTTTTAGTGTGGATAGCTCCCCTTTGTTCCCCTTCGAATCAGAGGAGGCTTGAAGCCCGGAGGCCAGAATCAACTGAAGGTTCGCTCACACATGCCCAGTGGTTGGTGCCGGCTGTCCCCTCGGCACGTCCCTTCCTCTCCATGAGGGCCTCTCCAGTAGTCTCTGTGAATGGGATTGTTGGGTCTTCCATGCATCATGATGCTTGGCTTCCCCAGAGTGAGCATCTCCCAAAAGAGAGCCAGGCAGAAGCTATGTTCTTTTTATTACCTAGACTTTGAAATCATAATGCGTCCATTCTACCCTATTTCACTGCTTGGGCAATCAAAAGGCACCCCTGGCCCCAATTAAATAGGAAAGGGCATAGACCCTGCCTGTGAGTGGGAGGAGTGTTGTAGTCCTTTAGGAAGAGCCTGTGGGATGGAAGGTATACAGAGGCCATCCCAGCAAAGCACAATCTGTCACGCTGCTCTAGGTGCCTGTAGAGTTGGTCAGAGGCTCTGATGTGTCTAAGCCCAGGTCACAGCCTTTGATTGGTTGGAGTCTGCTTTCTCCAAATCCTGGGTCCTGAGAATGGAAGAGTGCTGATTCTCCCCAAAGTTATTCTCCTCAATGAATTACTGATACCACCTGAAATAGGAATGGATGCCAGGGAGCCAAAGCAATATTCTCACACCACTGCCCAGAGAACGACATTTCTGATAGCCTGGTACTATTTTCTAAACGAGTTCTCTTGATTATATCCCCATGATGGAAAAAGAGGATTGAGTCACGGGATTGTAAATGTTCTAAACATGTTGATTCCAATTCTCTTAAAAAGCAATAGAACCTTAGTTAAAGAAACAAGCACAATGTCAATGGTGAGTCTGGCAGGGGAGCCACAGTGAACCAGAGTGAGGCATCCAAGTGGTGCCTGTGTGGGGTGGGGAAGGTGCTCACACCAGGCCTCCCTCCTGTGTGGACACCCTCCTCACCTGACGTTGGCTCGGACACCCTGCACTGGGCAGCACAGCTTGGGGTGTCAGACTACCTGTGAGGTGAGGATGGCAGCCTAGTGCAGGGAGTGGATGCCCAAGGGGGGTGAGCAGGGTGTTCACACTAGGGGCTGGCCTAGTAGGTGGTATCGGAGCTCAAGTGGGGAGACAGGGGCCTGTACAGGGGGGCAGGCTGGTGCAGTTTGTCAGAGCAGGCTGATTAGGTGGGCTTTGGCACAAAGCGGCTGCTGATGTGGAATGTCAGAGCCTATATGGAGGAAGGAGGGGACCCACATAGGGGATGATGGGAATGTGGAAGGTTTGTTATGTAAATCTCTGTGGGGATTAATCAAATAAGTAAACATAGTAAGACTAATGATTAGCTGTCTAAAGATTCGACAGTATTGATGGTATCAATGTAAGTTTCCTGGGTTTGATGGCTGGATTGTGGTTATAGAAGAATGTCTTTGTTTGTAGAAATTACACAGTAAAGTATTTGGGAAGTGACAGAGCGCCATGTCAGTAACTTTACTCTCAAATGGCTCAAGAAAACAAAAGTTCTTTGTATTGTACTTGCAGCTTCTTTGTAAGCTTGAGATTGTTTTAAAATTAGGAAACCCATAGCTTTCACATATACAAAAACCATCAGTTTGAAGATATAACTGAAAAGAAAATCTGTTAGTAGTAACAAAAAACCAGGATGCTAGGAAAAGCTTCACTCGAATTGTGAAAAATCTGTTTGAGGAAAAGTTTTAAATACTCCTGAAAACACAAAAATAGACTTGAGTTATAGAAAGCTAGGCTTAGTTCTCAGATAGGATGGATCTACATCAGAATGTATGATTTCTCCCCAAAGTAATATGTACGTTTATTGTGATTCCTATCAAAATACCAATTTTTTTCCTGTTACACATGTTCTAGATGATTTCTAAAATTTATGTGGAAAATAAGCAAGGAAGATTAGCTAGGAACGTTACGACGAAAAGAAAAAAGACTAGTAAGGGAGAGGATGAACCTGTCAGATATTAAGAACATCTTATAAAACTTCTTTCCTGACAACAGTGTGGCTCTGACTCATGAGCAGACAGAGACCAATCAGACAGAATAGGAAATCCAGAAACATTCCCCAGTACGTATGGAAATGTAGTTTTTCATAAGGGGGCATTTCAAATCATTGGGGACTTTTTAATAAATGACACTGGATCAACTAGACAGTGATTTGTTAAGAGATTAAGTTGGAGTCACATTTCACACAAACCACCAGAATAAACTCCAAATAGCTAAGAGATTTAAATATACAAAATAATACCATACATACACTAGAAACAAACATGGGTAAATTCCTCTATAAACTTTGAAAGGGGAAAGCTTTTCTCGCAATGACTCTCAATACAGAAACATTAAAAGAAAAGATTGATAAATAAACTTCGTTATGTAAATAAAAAACATTTTTAACTTGTATGTCAAAAAGCACTGTAAGTAAGTTCAAAATACAGACAGCAAACTTGGAAAAAAAAAACTATTGCAACATATATCATAATTAAAGAGCTAATCTATCTAATATATAAAGAATTCTGAAAATTCAGAAGAAACAGATCAAGAACCTGACAGAATAATGGGCAAAAGACAAGGCAGTCCACAGTAAAATATAATTAAAATATAATGAAGAGTCTCAGCTCAGTCAGATTAAGAGAAATGGAAATAAAATATGGAAAAAAGTGGAAACAAAAACTCTACCAAGACATTCTATTTCAACTCATAAGTGGCCAAAAATTCTAAAATTAAAGAGCACACTCCATGGGCAAGGCTGTTTGCTTTGGATTGGTGTTGCAGGATATGTCTTTACTTTTTCTTCCATAATTTTACTGTCATCCTATCCATGTCTTTATATTTGAGTGTCTCCTGTAAATAGCACAAAATTTGTCTTGCATTTTTTTTAACAGAATTTATTTATTTTTATTTTTGCTTTTTATTCTTTGAGGAAGATTAGACCAGAGTTAACATCTGCTGCCAATCCTTCTCTTATTGCTGATGTAGACTGCCCCGGGGTTAACATCCATGCCCATCTTCCTCCAAGTTATATGTGGGACGCCTGCCATAGCATGGCTTGCCAAGCGGTGCCATGTCCGCACCCGGGATCTGAACTGGCGAACCCCGGGCAGCCGAAGTAGAACGTGCGAGCTTAACTGCTGCGCCACCGGGCCGGGCCCTATCTTACATTTTTTATACAGACTGACAATCTCGGCCCTTTAGTTGGAGTGTTTAATCTGCTTACTTTTAATGCAACTACTGATAGGATTAGGTTGTAGAATATCATATTGCTATTTGATTTCTACTTGTGTGATTAATTTTTTTTCCTTTGCCCTTCTTTTCCTGACTTCTTTTGTTGTATCTCCTTTCATCTTCTTTATTGGCTTTTAGTTATATCTCTATATAATATTTTAGTGGCTACTCTAGGATTGCAATATGCATCCTTCACATATCACAGTCTATTTTGAATTAATGTTATACCACTTCATATAAGAACATTGAAATAAAATATTTCCATTTATCCTCCTTCTCACCCTTTGAGTTATTTATTTCATACATTTTGCTACTGTATTCCATAAATCTTAAAGCACTTTTGCCTTAAAGAGTCATTAATCTTTGAAAGAAATTTATATAAAGTCTTCTATATTTCATCACATTTCACAATTTGATTTCTCTTTTGTCCTTCCTGCCTATGATGGAGATCGTTTCCCTTCAGCCTGAGGAATTGCATTCAGTCTTTCTTGTGCTGCAGGTCTGACGGCAACAAATTTTCATATTTTTGGTTTTCTGAAAATGTCTTTACTTTGCCTTCATTTTTCAACATTATGTTCACTGAACATAGAGTTCCAGAAAGAGGTAGCCTATTTCTTTCCAATCATTTAGAAATGTCATTTGGATACTGACCCTGATATCAGTTTCCCCACATTAAACCCAGCATATATGAGGTTAAAACCAAAACACTAATTCCATGCTTACTCTCTGGCTTCCTGGCACCAGAATCCATTACCCTCCATGGAGACAGACATCTTCAAGGACAAGCACCTGGATCATCTCCTCCCGCAAAGAGATACAGGCTGGTGGGAAAGCTGCTGACCAGCAAGGTCACGGACTACCTCCTCTCTGCAAGTGTCTCAAGGCCAAACACAGGCTGGTGGGAAAGCTCCGACCAGCCAGGCTGTATGCTCCCCCTCCCCTACCTAAAACCCCAAATAAAAACCCTTCCTTTTAGCTTTTCGGGGAGTTGGGGATTTCAGCATTAGCTGCCCTCTTTCCTTGCTCAGGGCTGTGCAAGAATAAAATTCCTACTTTCTTCACCACACCCAGTGTCAGAGATCGGCTTGCTGTGCAAAGGGTGAGTGAACTCACCTCAGGTTCGGTAACAATCTCACTGTCTTCTGACTTTCATCATTTCTGATGAGAGCTGATTGTTACTCTTATTGTTGTTTCTCTTAAAGCAATGTATATTGCTTTCCTATCTGTGTACTTTCAGCCTTTTCCCTTCATATTTGTTTTCTTTTTTTTCTGAAGAAGATTGGTCCTGATTTAACATCTGTGTCCATCCTCCTCCGTTTTTTGTATGTGGGATGCTTGGGAAGGCATGGCTTCATAAGCGGTGTGTAGGTCCGCGCTGGGATCCCAACCAGCAAACTCAGGGCCACCGAAGCGGAGTACCCAAACTGAACCACTGCACTGCTGGGGGGGCCCCTATCTTTGGTTTCTACCAGTTTGACTATTATATGCTTACATGTGGATTCCTTTGCCCTCCCCGAGGTTCACTGAGCTTCCTGAATCTGTGGATGAGGAATGTAGTCTAGCAATAGGCATATGATGAAAAGGAACCAGTGGCTGCAGTTCTTTTATGGTGAAATGTGTTTGTAGGACAAAAGCAGTGTTGTGTGGGATAGCAAGACATGAAATCAACCCTGTGAGTTCTGTAAGTCCACAAGGGGGAACCGGCAGAAGTACGGTGGTGGGCAGGAAGGCAGAGCCACCCCAAGACATGTTCGCAAACAAATTAGCAAGATCTCACTTTCCTTTGGGCCTCTTTCCCCCAGGAGCTGGCTTGGCGGTTATCTCCCTGCCATCCTGGGACCCAGCTCTTCTGGTGGGTCTGGAGGGAAGGAGGGGAGATGGAGGTGGGTTTGGGTGAGTAGACGCATTTCCTTGAGGTCATTCCAGAGATCTTTTATTTATTTACATTTAAATTTTCATTACAGAGGTACTTGTGGAACAGAAGGATTGTTTCCTCAAAGGTAGGGGTGGGGCAGGGGGTACTTCCACAGAAAAAGGAGTTTTGAAGGAATCTGCGTGATTAGGGTGCTCACCCACGCCCATCCAAATGTGCCCCTGAGCAGACTTCAGCTCACCATGCGAGGTGCTGGAATCCTTGTCACAGAATGGCTGCACAGCAGCCCAGAGGTTTCCTCTCCAGGGAGGAGTCTGAGCAGAAGCTCAGCTCTTGTTCAGGGATGCCAGGAAGTCATCACGGGGCGGGGGTTAGACAACATGTCAGGGCTCTAGCTGACCTGGCTGTCAGGGCGCCTGGGCTCAGTCCAGGCTCTGTTCTAACTCTGTGGCCCCTTCAGTCGGCCACTGCCCCCTCCTGGGACTGTGTCCCTCCCTCATCTCTCACAGGAGGAAGACCTGCAGCAGGGTCCTCAAACTTGTATCCAAACCACAGAACCATTTCCTCAAGTAAATGTCATATCTAAACTCAATATGCATGTGGCTGGGCTAGTTTTCAGATATTATTTTTGTTTTGCTTTTGGCATTTTCCTTTTTGTCTTTTTCCATCAAGGAGCCAGGTGCTTAGTATGTCTTAGATACAAAGATATTTTTTCGGCTCCAGATCAGAGCTCTGTGTCCTCACTGCTCTCCTCTTGTGAAACTGTCTGCAGTCATGAAGAGATTGTGTTGCTGCCTGCTTTGTGCAGAAAAAGATGAGAAAGATGTGCCTGAGAGGGTTACATGACCACAGAGTACATACCCATTGTGGTGAGAGGGTAGTGCTGTGTGTGTTTGGAGCAGGAGCTCAGAGCTGGAACGTATGCTCAGCTCCCAGGTCGTGCCCCATATGAGCGGCAAGCCCTTGGAGAGATGGCTGCTGGGAGTGTTTCCTGAGCTGAGCCCAACACAGGGAGATCCTCATTCAGCAAAGGATCCTGTACTCCATGTGTGGGCTCTAAGCCAAAACCGTCCCAAAGTCAAAAAATCTGGGTGGTCTGGATACTATGGATGCAGCAGTGACCATGATGGTCTACAGAGGAGAGGCCTTTCTCCAGTTTTCCATACTGTGTGAACCTCCCTGATTCTGGTTTGATTCTCCGCAGGCAGGAGGTACAGTAACCACAGGGATCAGCTTTCCTGCCACTCCAGTTGGATGGGTGTTTAGAGTCTGACTCTAGTTGCCTTCAAGCAAATACATAATACAGTTTTGCCTACCATCTGAATCTGTACAATGACATTCCTACCTGCTACTTTTAGGCAAATGAAGGTAAGGCTGCCCTCGCTGCCCCTCTCCCTCCCTATGGGCTGCCCTCTCCTCTAGGTGAAGACAATGCTGCAGTGGACAGAGTGTGGTGACTTCACCCCTAGAAACTAAATGACTGCTGTCATTTCCAAATCCCACGCCTGCTGCTCTAGAGTCACACGTGCTCATGCTCACACGAACTGTGACCAGCAATAGAAACAGAACGCAAGTACTTTATTCCTGTGGATTTCCCACGAGATCTAGGCCATGTGCACTCATGTGAGGAGGCAGAGAGAGTTACATGATTTGGGTGAAACTCCCACTGTCAGTGTCCCTCGGGTTCAGATGACAGAGTCTGTATTAGGTCCACTGGGGATCCCCAGTGCTGGGAACCTAGGACCTCAATCAGGGTGTGTTTTTTTATTGATGGAAAAATGGTGCTTTCCAGTCCTACTGCAGAGAGGGTAGGGCTAACTCAAAAGGCTGAGACAGCCTAGGTGACCAGTGAGGGGTCTTAGCCTAGAGGCCAGCAGTAACTAAGAGGGACAGGCTGAAAGGTACTCAGGTTACTGAATGACCAAGAGACCAATGCGCCCTGAGCACTTCGGGGGACACTGGGCTGGATGTGAGGAGTTGAGCTGGCCTTACCAAGTGAGAGATGGGGCGGGGGTTTTGGAGAGACAGCCTGCCTGCTGTGTCCTCCATGGGTCCCACCTGTTGCCAGAACAAGCCTGGTTCCTTGTGGCACTCTAGGACAGGGCATGAGCTGGCCTGGCATCTCAGGGGAGAGGCCCTGCTGGAATCACACGGAGCTCTGGGTGTCTTAGGCAAGAGGGTTATAAGGAAGGGGCCAACTCAGATCAGGCTTGTGTGGAGGGGACAGGAGTTAGTGGACACTGAGATCTCTCAGTAGAAAGCAGGGATGGAGAAGAAGGGGCAGCCTGGAGACTGGAGGGCAAGCTGGACCCCAAGGTCACAGGAGGGCAGGGAGGAAACTCAGGCTGGGTGAGAACGAGGAGCTTCTCCAGGGACCCAAGCTAATTGCGCGCCAGCTCCCTGGCTATGGGAGAGAAATGTCCTGCTCAGGCAACCTCTGCGCTCCCCAGTGTGTGTGACTATGCCATTGAGCTGCAGCCCCAGGGTGCCTGCTGGGTGTCAGGGACCCATGGTGTCCTCCCCCTTCCTCTCTGCCATATAACACAGGGAAGGAGGCCAAAAGTTCACCCTGAGCCCCAATACCAGAGAGGTTCATGTTTTCTCCTGATGGTGCTCAGCTGCAGCCCTGGCAGAAGGGCAGGCCAAGAGAAAGGTGAGGGTCAGAAGGAGCTGGGTAACAGATTTGCATGAGGTTTGGGCGAGGTGGTGGGGGGAGGGGGAAGAGGAAGAAGCAGAAAACAGCAGATTTGCGTCATTGGCCTTCTAAGCACAGAGTTGGTGCCTGTGAATGAGGGTCAGTGAATAAACAAGAAACCAGCCCTTCCTGCTCAGGTCAAGGACATTTATTCAGTTACTGGTGTCATTGTGGATCAGCTCCAGAGAAGGTGGGCTGGTTCCTACAGTTAGAGGCTTTTCATGGTTTTCTTTTTTTTTTTTTTAAAGATTTTACGTTTTTCCTTTTTTTTCTCTCCAAAGCCACCCAGTGCATAGTTGTATATTCTTAGTTGTTGATCTTTCTAGTTGTGACATGTGGGATGCCGCCTCAGCATGGTCTGATGAGCGGTGCAATGTCTGTGCCCAGGATTTGAAGGGTCGAAACCCTGGGCAGCCACAGTGGAGGGCACGAACTTAACCGCTCCGCCACCGGGCCGGCCCCTTCATGGTTTTCTTTATCCAGGGCAGGAAACTTGAGACTTTGGTGAAGGCCCCTGGAGGAATGCCGAGTATTGGTCCATAGGAGACAATGCCCTGGATCACGTTCTTACACACGAGAGGGCCCCCGGAGTCCCCCTGTGGACAGAGAGCAGGGAGGATTGAATCTGTGCTCCCTGTTCCTGCCCACCTGCATCCCAAGTGCCCTCTCAGTGAAGACCGCCTGGCCTGGCCTCCATGTGGGAGATCAGAGAGCAGGGCAGGCCCCTCTGGGGCCCTCAGCTGCCCAGTCCTGACCCTGGACATTGTCATGGCTTCATTTCACTCAAGGGGCGGCTCCCTCTCCAGGGTGCCAGATCCTCTCCCGTGAGGGCACTGTGGGACTCTGCTTTGGTCTACCATGTAAGGACATGGAAGCAGGCAGGTGAGGAGGACACTCAGCATGGAAGGTGAGCCACTTAACCAAGATGGGAGCCAGCTCTGAGGAGCCACCTGGTTTGCCTGCTGCACACCCAGGGAGCAGTATTCTAACACCTGCTGCCCGGCGTGGGGCAGAGTGTTGCAAATTCATGATCTGGATGGAGCACCATGTTTGGTTGCTACTCAGTCCCCTTGTAGGCTCCCAGAAGGCCTGTGACTCCCCACTCTGGCTTCGCCCCCCTTTTCTTTCCAGGAGAAAGATCAGAGTGTAGGAGGTGAAGGAGTCTCCACTGCTTGGGTTTGAAAGTCCCAAAACATCCCTCTCCCCAGAGCCAAGCTAGGTAGATGCCTAGACTCACCTTATAGGAAGACTTCTTTTCCTTCGGGTCCCCCACACACAGCTGAGTGGTCTTGTTGTAATTGGGCCACAGGAACTC